>NC_090954.1:10000-354500 GCF_040807025.1 Struthio camelus
CTAACCCTAACCCTAACCCTAACCCTAACCCTAACCCTAACCCTAACCCTAACCCTAACCCTAACCCTAACCCTAACCCTAACCCTAACCCTAACCCTAACCCTAACCCTAACCCTAACCCTAACCCTAACCCTAACCCTAACCCTAACCCTAACCCTAACCCTAACCCTAACCCTAACCCTAACCCTAACCCTAACCCTAACCCTAACCCTAACCCTAACCCTAACCCTAACCCTAACCCTAACCCTAACCCTAACCCTAACCCTAACCCTAACCCTAACCCTAACCCTAACCCTAACCCTAACCCTAACCCTAACCCTAACCCTAACCCTAACCCTAACCCTAACCCTAACCCTAACCCTAACCCTAACCCTAACCCTAACCCTAACCCTAACCCTAACCCTAACCCTAACCCTAACCCTAACCCTAACCCTAACCCTAACCCTAACCCTAACCCTAACCCTAACCCTAACCCTAACCCTAACCCTAACCCTAACCCTAACCCTAACCCTAACCCTAACCCTAACCCTAACCCTAACCCTAACCCTAACCCTAACCCTAACCCTAACCCTAACCCTAACCCTAACCCTAACCCTAACCCTAACCCTAACCCTAACCCTAACCCTAACCCTAACCCTAACCCTAACCCTAACCCTAACCCTAACCCTAACCCTAACCCTAACCCTAACCCTAACCCTAACCCTAACCCTAACCCTAACCCTAACCCTAACCCTAACCCTAACCCTAACCCTAACCCTAACCCTAACCCTAACCCTAACCCTAACCCTAACCCTAACCCTAACCCTAACCCTAACCCTAACCCTAACCCTAACCCTAACCCTAACCCTAACCCTAACCCTAACCCTAACCCTAACCCTAACCCTAACCCTAACCCTAACCCTAACCCTAACCCTAACCCTAACCCTAACCCTAACCCTAACCCTAACCCTAACCCTAACCCTAACCCTAACCCTAACCCTAACCCTAACCCTAACCCTAACCCTAACCCTAACCCTAACCCTAACCCTAACCCTAACCCTAACCCTAACCCTAACCCTAACCCTAACCCTAACCCTAACCCTAACCCTAACCCTAACCCTAACCCTAACCCTAACCCTAACCCTAACCCTAACCCTAACCCTAACCCTAACCCTAACCCTAACCCTAACCCTAACCCTAACCCTAACCCTAACCCTAACCCTAACCCTAACCCTAACCCTAACCCTAACCCTAACCCTAACCCTAACCCTAACCCTAACCCTAACCCTAACCCTAACCCTAACCCTAACCCTAACCCTAACCCTAACCCTAACCCTAACCCTAACCCTAACCCTAACCCTAACCCTAACCCTAACCCTAACCCTAACCCTAAACCCTGACCCTGACCCTAAACCCTGACCCTGACCCTAACCCCTAACCCCTAACCCCTAACCCCTAACCCCAAATGGCTCTAACCCTGACCCTGACCCCTGACCCCCCACCGCTGACCCTAACCCTAACACCCTAACTGTAACCCTGCCCCCCTGACCCGGACCCCTAACCCCAGACCCCTGGACCCTCTGACCCTAGATCCCCTGACCCTGACCTGCTGCACTCTAACCCTAGACCCTGACCCCTGATGTCTAACCCCCTGACCCTACCCCTAACTGTGCTGCCACCCCCAACCCCACCCCTACCCTGTAACCCTGACCCCTAATGCTGTGCTCCCCTGACCCCAACCCCTACCTGGTGCTCCCTGACCTGTGACCCCCTAATGCTAACCCCCTAACCCTGGGTGGCCCTGACTCCTTGACCCTCACCCCTCCCTGGAGCCAGACCCTAACCCTCCACCCCCCTGGGTCTGACCCTGTAACCCCTAGCCTGCTTGAGCCCTAAGTGGCTCTAACCCTAAGTGCAGGTGTGGTCCCTAGTGGTTAACCCTAGAGGTGTGGTTGTGGGATGGCTCCTGTAACCCTGGTGGGGCAGGCTGCCCCTAGTGGTGGGTGGGGGTGGTGTAGGGTCGTGTATATATAGCATATAAAAAGAAATAAAAATAATAAAAGAATGGAAAATAATTTGCATATGGAATGAAATGAGTGGCAGGGTTAGGATGCTAATTGGGAGTAAAGAATTATTATTTGAATAAATTGGGATAATAATTGATTACTCCCAATTAGCATGCTAAAGAGAGGGAAAGAGTAAAGAGAGGGAAAGAGTAAAGAGAGGGAAAGAGTAAAGAGAGGGAAAGAGTAAAGAGAGGGAAAGAGTAAAGAGAGGGAAAGAGTAAAGAGAGGGAAAGAGTAAAGAGAGGGAAAGAGTAAAGAGAGGGAAAGAGTAAAGAGAGGGAAAGAGTAAAGAGAGGGAAAGAGTAAAGAGAGGGAAAGAGTAAAGAGAGGGAAAGAGTAAAGAGAGGGAAAGAGTAAAGAGAGGGAAAGAGTAAAGAGAGGGAAAGAGTAAAGAGAGGGAAAGAGTAAAGAGAGGGAAAGAGTAAAGAGAGGGAAAGAGTAAAGAGAGGGAAAGAGTAAAGAGAGGGAAAGAGTAAAGAGAGGGAAAGAGTAAAGAGAGGGAAAGAGTAAAGAGAGGGAAAGAGTAAAGAGAGGGAAAGAGTAAAGAGAGGGAAAGAGTAAAGAGAGGGAAAGAGTAAAGAGAGGGAAAGAGTAAAGAGAGGGAAAGAGTAAAGAGAGGGAAAGAGTAAAGAGAGGGAAAGAGTAAAGAGAGGGAAAGAGTAAAGAGAGGGAAAGAGTAAAGAGAGGGAAAGAGTAAAGAGAGGGAAAGAGTAAAGAGAGGGAAAGAGTAAAGAGAGGGAAAGAGTAAAGAGAGGGAAAGAGTAAAGAGAGGGAAAGAGTAAAGAGAGGGAAAGAGTAAAGAGAGGGAAAGAGTAAAGAGAGGGAAAGAGTAAAGAGAGGGAAAGAGTAAAGAGAGGGAAAGAGTAAAGAGAGGGAAAGAGTAAAGAGAGGGAAAGAGTAAAGAGAGGGAAAGAGTAAAGAGAGGGAAAGAGTAAAGAGAGGGAAAGAGTAAAGAGAGGGAAAGAGTAAAGAGAGGGAAAGAGTAAAGAGAGGGAAAGAGTAAAGAGAGGGAAAGAGTAAAGAGAGGGAAAGAGTAAAGAGAGGGAAAGAGTAAAGAGAGGGAAAGAGTAAAGAGAGGGAAAGAGTAAAGAGAGGGAAAGAGTAAAGAGAGGGAAAGAGTAAAGAGAGGGAAAGAGTAAAGAGAGGGAAAGAGTAAAGAGAGGGAAAGAGTAAAGAGAGGGAAAGAGTAAAGAGAGGGAAAGAGTAAAGAGAGGGAAAGAGTAAAGAGAGGGAAAGAGTAAAGAGAGGGAAAGAGTAAAGAGAGGGAAAGAGTAAAGAGAGGGAAAGAGTAAAGAGAGGGAAAGAGTAAAGAGAGGGAAAGAGTAAAGAGAGGGAAAGAGTAAAGAGAGGGAAAGAGGAGATAGACAAAATTGAAGTGGACAAAAATCATAAAATAAAAACAGAGCCCAGAGGGGGGAATCTAACCACAGAGGAAAAGGAAAAAAAAGGGGGGATATACTGAAATAAGGAGAAATAGAATAATCAACATAAGGCTAACATTATCACAGTAGAGATAAAATAGAAAAGCTACAGGAAAGAACACAGAGGGAGAAAGCAAAAGGAAGCACAAAGCAAGAGGGGGAAAGCAAAGGAAGACAGCAAGGCAGGAGGGAGAAAGAAACAAAGAAGGTCAATGAGAGACAAAATAAGAGAAAAAATTTGTCCTGCTCTTTCTTTCTTTTTTAGGAGGCCATAGAAAGACCACCATACAAATAAGAACCAGGATAAATTTTCTCTCCTATTTTGACTTGAAAGGGGAAGATGAACAAGAGCAAAGGACTTCTGTGCAACATGTACTGGAAATAACACAACAGAAACAAACAACAACATCCTCTTTATTTGAAAGGAGACACAAACACAGCCACCTCTATCATCTTTACTGCTCCAACAAAAAAAAACCCACAACATTCTCTTTATTCCAACAGCATCAGAAACACCTCCAGCTTCATTCCTCACTACATAAGCATGCTCATCTCCACACTACATGACAGCTGCTTCTGCACCTGCAAAAAAAAAAAAGGGAGGGGGGAAAGACATGTCAGTTACAAAACACTAAACAAAACCACCCCGACAACATAACATACCAGCCCACCATGCACAGCAGCTGCACACACTCATCACCAACCTTCTCTACAATCACACCAATGCTACACCCATCCAGCAGCATACACTCTGCCTCCCTGCACTTACAAGGAAACACCTGCAGTTTTTTGGGATAGCTCTCGGTAACAACATTACCGAGCGCTTCCAAATACCACCCTGCCTAGAAAACCCCGGCCCCAAGCCACACCTCCGCACCAACATTGGCGATGATCGTCGCCTCACAGAGTGACCGGGACCGGGGAAAAAAAAAACCCAGCCAGGGGAAGCAAAAAAAAAAATCCCCCGGCTGGGGTTTTTTTTTTTAAAATAAAAATGGAAAAAATTTTACTTGCTAACTACAGCCTGCAAGAACAAAAGGTGCATACAAGGTTAGACACATTCCATACCAACAACCACCCAACAGCCACACAACTGCCCACTCAGTCCCACCACAGGCACTCCGCCTCCCTGCACTTACAAGGAAACACCTGCAGTTTTTTGGGACAGCTCTCGGTAACAACATTACCGAGCGCTTCCAAATACCACCCTGCCTAGAAAACCCCGGCCCCGAGCCACACCTCCGCACCAACATTGGCGATGATCGTCGCCTCACAGAGTGACCGGGACCGGGGAAAAAAAAAACCCAGCCAGGGGAAGCAAAAAAAAATATCCCCCGGCTGGGGTTTTTTTTTTTTTAAAATAAAAATGGAAAAAATTTTACTTGCTAACTACAGCCTGCAAGAACAAAAGGTGCATACAAGGTTAGACACATTCCATACCAACAACCACCCAACAGCCACACAACTGCCCACTCAGTCCCACCACAGGCACTCCGCCTCCCTGCACTTACAAGGAAACACCTGCAGTTTTTTGGGACAGCTCTCGGTAACAACATTACCGAGCGCTTCCAAATACCACCCTGCCTAGAAAACCCCGGCCCCGAGCCACACCTCCGCACCAACATTGGCGATGATCGTCGCCTCACAGAGTGACCGGGACCGGGGAAAAAAAAAACCCAGCCAGGGGAAGCAAAAAAAAAAATCCCCCGGCTGGGGTTTTTTTTTTAAAAATAAAAATGGAAAAAATTTTACTTGCTAACTACAGCCTGCAAGAACAAAAGGTGCATACAAGGTTAGACACATTCCATACCAACAACCACCCAACAGCCACACAACTGCCCACTCAGTCCCACCACAGGCACTCTGCCTCCCTGCACTACATGGCAAACAGCACCAGTTTTTAGGACCGCTCGCAGAAACAGCATTACCAAGCGTTTCCACATACCACCCTGCCTAAAAAAAAAACCCAGCCCAACCTGCACAGCAACATTGGCAATGATCAAATCACCTCAGGCAGTGAACAACACCACAGGAAAAAAAAGTCAGGGGGAAAAAAAAAAAAAATCAACCACCTGGGGGTTTCCATTAAAACAAAACCTCTAAATGCTAAGTACAATCAGAAAACAAACCAAACACATGCATACAGACTTGGATACACTCAATACCAAACCCAAACAACAACCACACAATTACCCACGCCTTCCCACCGCAGCCCTTCCTCACCTCTACTAACACAGCCAATTTCCACCCATTTAAAAGGGAACACTGCACTGCCGTGAACAGGCTCCCACCAAAAACACCATTCCTATCCATCAATAAATAAATATACAAAAAATAAAACTACGCTTTGCCTTACAGTTTCACTCTCACAGAAACCCTAACAAGGCCCCATGGATACAGTACTTAGCACAGCCCACACCCTCAACTACACCCACAGGCAAGGCAGCTCCAGCTCCACCCACAAAGACACAAACACACAGACACAACAAAAATCACAGCACAAACAACACTCTCAGCCAGAAAGCCCTACAACAACACATCCCTGCAGCTCACAGGCACGGCAGAAGCCCATAATGGCAAGCAGCTGGCAAAGCCAGGACCATCAATGCACAAGAGGCTGGCCAGAAAGACCCAAGACCACGACCACACAGGGAAGACCACCCTGAAAGGATACCACAAAGGCAAGGAAGAGCAGCCATGGAAGACAAGGAAGACCATCGCCGCAAAGATGAATGGCTGCAGAAGGCAAGGAAGAACGGCCATGGAAGGCAAGGAAGACCATCGCCACAAAGATGAACGGCCACGGAATACAAGGAAGAGCAGCCGCGGAAGGCGAGGAAGAGCATCGCCGCAAAGATGAATGGCTGCAGAAGGCAAGGAAGAGCGGCCATGGAAGGCAAGGAAGACCATCGCCACAAAGATGAACGGCCACGGAATACAAGGAAGAGCAGCCGCGGAAGGCGAGGAAGAGCATCGCAGAAGATGAACAGCCACAGAAGGCAAGGAAGAGGATCGCCACAAAGATGAACGGCCACGGAAGGCAAGGAAGAGCGGCCGCAGAAGGCAAGGAGCATCGCCACAAAGATGAACGGCCGCGGAAGGCGAGCACTATCGCCACAGAGATGAGCGGCCACAGACAGCTACGATGCAAATTCAGCGCAACACACCGACCCTTTTGGTGGGCGGCACACAAGGAGACACCATCCCTCGATGCAACGCTGAGCACTCGGGCCACTCAATAGCCTGCGGATGCCTAACACCCTAGCCCTGCAAAGTTTACACCGTGCTCCACCATCACACAGGACAAGAGCAACATCAAGACCTCAGCAAAACACAGGACACCTACAACACACACCACACAGTACACAACACAGACACAGGCTGGAGCTGCCTGGCCTACCACACCCACCTCTCCCTCTACCTCACACACAGCACCCACCCTCACGAGGCCTCCACACGACACTGATTGGCAGCACACACACACACACACACACACACACACCCACACACACACACACACTGCCCAAGACACACCAACACCCTTGGCCCCCTCCACTTAGCTTGGGCACTGCCGTGCATCACCATCCATCCTCAAGAGCCAGCCTCGATGCCAGGCACCTCCTCTCTGACCTTCCTTCGCCCTCACCACCTGCCAAAACAGAGCACAAACCATCACCTGCATGCCACACAGCTCCAGCCTCTTCCCCAAAAAACACCCTCCGCCAAAACAACACGGTCCCTCCGCTCACCTGAAACACGTCCGTTCCAAACTCAGACATCCTGCCCAGCACTAGGACACCCACAGCACCTGGGAAAAACAACACAAAGTCACTCTTCTGCCAGGCAGCACCCAACAGCCCTACTACAAAAGGCACACTGTGCCACTCACCTCAAATCCTCAGCCATCCGGGAAGAGGCCCCCCACAGCACCTGACAAAAAGCACAACAAAAGACATTACTGAGAGGCAGCCCGACACCACCCAACCACAGAATAAACCTCTCAACGACAAGCTGCCCCCTCTTACCTGCTCAGCCTCCATCTCAGCACTCGGCTCCTCCATGCCACAACTGCATCCTACACCTGCAAAGTCAGAGACAATACCACAGCTTGAGGGGATGGCCACAAAACCACAGCCCGTCCACACCCACCCCTTGCTCCCACACCTTTACCTGTGCCGCTCACCCTTCCCCACTGCCATGCTACAGGAGGCCACGCCAAGCTCTGCCACGCACCTGCAAAACCAGAACACCACCGGGCAACAGGCACAGCACCAACAACACAACAGCCCCACTCCACGCTCTGCTCCATCTCGCAGACCAACACTCACCTGGCCAGGCTCCTCCTAGGCACAGGCAACCCACTTGCCTCATGGCTTCCCACCTACAAACACAAAACAAACATTGTTCAGGGAACCGCTGCCCAAGACACCCTCCTGCAAACAGCACTCACAAGCTCACCTCCTTAGTGCACATCTCGGTCTTCCTCCGTCTCCCTCGGGCACCCACAACACTGCTCTGCATCTGCAAAAGCAACACAAACTGCAGCACCCAAAGGCAGACCTATCCCCATTCCACTCCCCATCACCACTCCATGCTGCACACTGCCATTGGTAAAACCCACAGGCAACGCACCTCCAGCCCCAAACAAACAGGCACACTCACACACAGCACACACAAACACAGAACAAAGCCCTAGGCAGAAAGAACAGTTCTCACGCATAGGACCCTGCGGGCCACAAACCCTTCGATGCCACAACTGTGCGGCTCAGAGGCTCGGGAGAAGCCCAGGAAAGTCAAACGCCACGCTCCGTGACAGAAACCAGCCAGCAAAGCCAGGACCATCAATGCACAAGAGGCTGGCCAGAAAGACCCAAGACCACGACCACACAGGGAAAAAAACCCTGAAAGCATGCCATGAAGGCGAGGAAGAGCAGCCGCGGAAGGCAAGGAAGAGCATTGCCACAAAGATGAATGGCTGCAGAAGGCAAGGAAGAGCAGCCATGGAAGGCAAGGAAGACCATCGCCACAAAGATGAATGGCTGCAGAAGGCAAGGAAGAGCAGCCATGGAAGGCAAGGAAGACCATCGCCGCAAAGATGAACGGCCACGGAATACAAGGAAGAGCAGCCGCGGAAGGCGAGGAAGAGCATCGCCACAAAGATGAACGGCCACGGAATACAAGGAAGAGCAGCCGCGGAAGGCGAGGAAGAGCATTGCCGCAAAGATGAACGGCCACAGAAGGCAAGGAAGAGCATCGCCGCAAAGATGAACGGCCACGGAAGGCAAGGAAGAGCGGCCACAGAAGGCAAGGAGCATCGCCACAAAGATGAACGGCCGCGGAAGGCGAGCACTATCGCCACAGAGATGAGCGGCCACAGACAGCTACGATGCAAATTCAGCGCAACACACCGACCCTTTTGGTGGGCGGCACACAAGGAGACACCATCCCTCGATGCAACGCTGACCGCTCGGGCCACTCAATAGCCTGCGGATGCCTAACACCCTAGCCCTGCAAAGTTTACACCGTGCTCCACCATCACACAGGACAACAGCAACATCAAGACCTCTGCAAAACACAGGACACCTACAACACACACCACACAGCACACAACAACACAGACAAAGGCTGGAGCTGCCCGGACTACCACACCCACCTCTCCCTCTACCTCACACACAGCACCCACCCTCACGAGGCCTCCACACAACACTGATTGGCAGCACACGCATACACACACACCCCCCCCCACACCGCCCAAGACACACCAACACCCTTGACCCCCTCCACTTAGCTTGGGCACTGCCGTGCATCACCATCCATCCTCAAGAGCCAGCCTCGATGCCAGGCACCTCCTCTCTGACCTTCCTTCAGTCACAAACCTTCGCCCTCACCACCTGCCAAAACAGAGCACAAACCATCACCTGCATGCCACACAGCTCCAGCCTCTTCCCCAAAAAACACCCCCCTCCAAAACAACACGGTCCCTCCGCTCACCTGAAACACGTCCGTTCCAAACTCAGACATCCTGCCCAGCACTAGGACACCCACAGCACCTGGGAAAAACAACACAAAGTTACTCTTCTGCCAGGCAGCACCCAACAGCCCTACTACAAAAGGCACACTGTGCCACTCACCTCAAATCCTCAGCCATCCGGGAAGAAGCCCCCCACAGCACCTGAAAAAGCACAACAAAAGACATTACTGAGAGGCAGCCCGACACCACCCAACCACAGAATAAAGCTCTCAACGACAAGCTGCCCCTCTTACCTGCTCAGCCTCCATCTCAGCACTCGGCTCCTCCGTGCCACAACTGCATCCTACACCTGCAGAACCAGAGACAATACCACAGCTTGAGGGGATGTTTGCAAAAGCACAGCCCATCCACACCCACCCCTTGCTCCCACAACTTTACCTGCGCCACTCACCTGTCCCCACTGTCAGGCTACAGGAGGCTACACTGAGCTCTGCCACACACCTGCAAAACCAGAACAGCACTGGGCAACAGGCACAGCACCAACAACCCCACACTATGCTCTGCTCCATCTCGCAGACCAACACTCACCTGGCCAGGCTCCTCCTAGGCACAGGCAACCCACTTGCCTCATGGCTTCCCACCTACAAACACAAAACAAACATTGTTCAGGGAACCGCTGCCCAAGACACCCTCCTGCAAACAGCACTCACAAGCTCACCTCCTTAGTGCACATCTCGGTCTTCCTCCGTCTCCCTTGAGTACCCACAACACTGCTCTGCATCTGCAAAAGCAACACAAACTGCAGCACCCAAAGGCAGACCTATCCCCATTCCACTCCCCATCACCACTCCACTCTGCACGCTGCCATCGCTAAAACCCACAGGCAACGCACCTCCAGCTCCAAACAAACATGCACACACACAAACAGCACACACAAACACAGAACAAAGCCCTAGGCAGAAAGAACGATTCCCATGCATAAGACCCTGCTGGCCACAAAGCCCTACAACAGCACAACCGTGCACCTCAGAGCCTCAGGAGAAGCCTAAGAAAGAGTCAAATGCCACAAGCTGTGACAGCAAGGGACCAGCAAAGCCAGGACTACGGAAGCACAAGAGGCTGGCCAAAAGGACCCAAGACTGCGACCATGCAGGCAAGAAAACCCTGAAAGGATGCCGCAGAAGACGAGCGAAGAGCGGCCGCCGCAGAAGACGAGCGAAGAGCGGCCGCCGCAGAAGACGAGCGAAGAGCGGCCGCCGCAGAAGACGAGCGAAGAGCGGCCGCCGCAGAAGACGAGCGAAGAGCGGCCGCCGCAGAAGACGAGCGAAGAGCGGCCGACAAGCGCTCAAACATCACCACAAAGATGGCCAGCCACAGACAGCTATGATGCTAATTCAGTGCAACACACCAGCCCTTCTCACAGGCAGCACAGGAGGAGATATGATCCATTGGCACAATGCTGAGCACTCGGGCCACTCAAAAGCCTCCGGATGCCTACCATGCTACCGATGCAACATCTGTGCCATGCTCCATGAGCACAAAGAACAAGAGCAACATCAACACCTGAGCAAAACACAGGACACCTACAACACACACAGAACACAGCACACAACAACACAGACACAGGCTGGAGCTGCCCGGACTACCACACCCCCCTCTCCCTCTACCTCACACACAGCACCCACCCTCACGAGGCCTCCACACTGTAATGACTGGCAGCACACGCACACACCCACCCACACACCCACACCACCCAAGACACACCAACACCCTTGACCCCCTCCACTTAGCTTGGGCACTGCCATGCATCACCATCCATCCTCAACAGCCAGCCTCGATGCCAGGCACCTCCTCTCTGACCTTCCTTCAGTCACAAACCTTCGCCCTCACCACCTGCCAAAACAGAGCACAAACCATCACCTGCATGCCACACAGCTCCAGCCTCTTCCCCAAAAAACACCCCCCTCCAAAACAACACGGTCCCTCCGCTCACTTGAAACACGTCCCTTCCAAACTCAGACATCCTGCCCAGCACTAGGACACCCACAGCACCTGGGAAAAACAACACAAAGTCACTCTTCTGCCAGGCAGCACCCAACAGCCCTACTACAAAGGGCACACCGTGCCACTCACCTCAAATCCTCAGCCATCCGGGAAGACGCCCCCCACAGCACCTGAAAAAAGCACAACAAAAGACATTACTGAGAGGCAGCCCGACACCACCCAACCAAATGATAAAGCTCTCAACAACAAGCTGCCCCCTCTTACCTGCTCAGCCTCCGCCTCAGCACTCAGCTTCTCCACACCACAACTGCATCCTACACCTGCAGAACCAGAGAAAACACCACACCTTGAGGGGATGTTTGCAAAACCACACCCCGTCCACACCCACCCCTTGCTCCCACACTTTTACCTGTGCTGCTCACCCTTCCCCACTGTCATACTACAGGAGGCCACGCCAAGCTCTGCCACGCACCTGCAAAACCAGAACACCACTGGGCAACAGGCACAGCACCAACAACACAACAGCCCCGCTCCACGCTCTGCTCCATCTCTCACACCAACACTCACCTGGCCAGGCTCCTCCTAGGCACAAGCAACCCACTTGCCTCACAGCTTCCCACCTACAAACACAAAACAAACATTGTTCAGGGAACCACTGCCCAAGACACCCTCCTGCAAACAGCACTCACAAGCTCACCTCCTTAGTGCACATCTCGGTCTTCCTCCGTCTCCCTCGGGCACCCACAACACTGCTCTGCATCTGCAAAAGCAACACAAACTGCAGCACCCAAAGGCAGACCTATCCCCATTCCACTCCCCATCACCACTCCACTCTGCACGCTGCCATCGCTAAAACCCACAGGCACCTCCAGCTCCAAACAAACATGCACACACACAAACAGCACACACAAACACAAAGGAAAGCCCTAGGCACAAAAAACAGTTCTCACGCATAAGACCCTGCCAGGCACAAAGCCCTACAACACCACAACCCTGTGCCTTTCAGGCTCAGGAGAAGCCCAGGAAAGACTCAAATGCCATGGCCTGTGACAGAAAGGGGCCAGCAAAGCCAGGACTGTGGATGCACAAGAGGCTGGCCAGAAAAACCCAAGGCCACGATCACACAGGGAAGAAAACCCTGAAAGGGAGCCCCAAAGGCAAAGAAGCGCGGCCGCCGAAGAAGAGGCGAAGAAGCGCGGCCGCCGAAGAAGAGGCGAAGAAGCACGGCCGCCGAAGAAGAGGCGAAGAAGCACGGCCGCCGAAGAAGAGGCGAAGAAGCACGGCCGCCGAAGAAGAGGCGAAGAAGCACGGCCGCCGAAGAAGAGGCGAAGAAGCTATGTTGCAAATCTGCAACAACACAATGCCCCTTTTCACGGGCGGCACAGCAGATACAATCCCTTTGCACAACACTGAGCGCTGAGGCCGGTCCCAAAGCCTACAGATGACTACTGTGCTAGCCCTGCAAAGTCGTCCTTTGTGCTCCAGGAACACAAAGGACGAGAGCAACAGCAAGACCTAAGCAAAAGACAGGACACCTACAACACACAACATACAGCACACAAGAACACAGACACAGGCTGGAGGTGCCCAGCCCCAAGCACAACCCCACGGCCTTGACCTCACCGAAAACAATCATCCTAAAGCAATACACTCATGGTCAGCAAACACACACACACACCCCTACCCCCAGGACAAGCCAACCCTTGACCCCTCCACTTAGCTTGGGCACTGCTGTGCATCACTGTCCATCCTCAACAGCCAGCCTCGATGCCAGGCACCTCCTCTCTGATCTGCCTTCAGTCACAAACCTTCACCCTCATCACCTGCCAAAACAGAGCACAAGCTATCACCCGCACACCACGCAGCACCAGCCTCTTCCTCCAAAAACACCCTCCTCCCAAACACCACGGTCCCTCCGCTTACCTGTGCCCCGTCCAAACTCCAACATCGTGGACAGGCGGACACCCGCAACACCTGGGAAAGGCAACACAACACAGTTACTCTTCCGCCAGGAAACGCCCAATAGCCCTACAACAAAGAACTCACCGTTCCACTCACCCCAAATCCTCTGGCAAAAGGCCCCCCCACAGCACCTGAAAAAAAGCACAACAGAAGACATCACCAAGAACCAGCCCAACACCCCCCACTCACAGAATAAAGCGCTCAATGACAAGCTGCCCCTCACACCTGCTCAGCCTCCGTCTCGGCACTCAGCTTCTCTACGCCACAACTTCACGCAATGCCTGCAAAAACACAGAAAACACCACACCTTGAGGGCATGCCCACAAAACCAAAGTCCTTCGGCACCCACCCTTTCCTCCCACACCTTCACCTATGCCGCTCCACTCTGCACGCTGCCATTGCTAATAATCCACAGGCAAGGCACCTCCAGCCCCAAACAAACGTGCACACACAAACAGCAGACACAAACACACCAGAAAGCCCTAGGCACAAAGAACAATTCTCACACATAAGACCCTGCCGGGCACAAAGCCCTATGACACCACAACCGTGCAGCTTCAAAGCTCAGGAAAAGCCCACGAAAGAGTCAAACACCATGGCCTGTGACAGAAAGGGGCCAGCAAAGCCAAGACCATCACTGGACAAGAGGCCAGCCAGAAAGAAGCAAGGCCATGATCACACAGGGAAGAAAACCCTGAAAGGGAGCCCCCGAGGCGAAGAAGCGCGGCCGCCCGAGGCGAAGAAGCGCGGCCGCCCGAGGCGAAGAAGCGCGGCCGCCCGAGGCCGGCCACAGATGCTACGATGCAAATCTGGCACGACACAACGCCCCTTTTCACGAGCAGCACAGGAGGAGATGCAAACCCTTCGCACAACACTGAGTGCTCAGGCCACTCCAAAAACCTGCAGACGCCTACCGTGCTAGCCCTGCAAAGTCTGCATCGTGCTCCATGAGCACAAAGGACAACAGCAACATCAACACCTGAGCAAAACACAGGACACCTACAACACACACCGAACACAGCACACAACAACACAGATACAGGCTGGAGCTGCCCGGCCTAGCACACCCCCCTCTCCCTCTGCCTCACACACAGCACTCATCCTCAGGAGGACTCTGCACTGTAATGACTGGCAGCACACGCACACACACACCCCCCAAGACAAGCCAACACGCTTGGCCCTCCCAACTTAGCTTGGGCACTGCTGCGCCATCCTCAAGAACCAGCCTCGATGCCAGGCACATCTGTTCTGCTCTTCCTTCAGTCACAAACCTTCGCCTTCACCACCTGCCAAAACACAACACAAGCGGTCACCTGCACGCCAGATGCCTCCAGCCTCTTCACCAAAAACACCCTCCTCCCAAACACCACGGTCCCTCCCCTCACCTGCATCCTGTCCAAACTCCAGCATTGTGGCTGGGCGGACACCTGCGGCACCTAGGAAAGGCAACACAGTTACTATTCTGCCAGGCAACGCCCAACAGCCCTACAACAAAGGACACACCTTTCTACTGCAGCTCACACCCTCAGCCACCCCAGAAAAGGCCCACACAGCACCTGAAAAAGCACAACAAAAGACATCACTGAGAAGCAGCCCAGCACCAGCCCCACGGCACAGTAGAGCCCTGACCCAAACAGCTCCCCCTCTTACCTGCTCAGCCTCCGTCTCAGCGCTTGGCTTCACCACACCACAACTGCACCCAATGCAAAAAAAACTAGGGTACAAAACTAGGAAAAAATGTTTTCCCTGAACCCCTCCTGTCTCTTCTTTTCTGCAGTCCTGCAGAACAACAAACAATTCCCCAACTCTCATCATCTCAGAAGAGCCCAGTGAAGAAGCTGCATCCCTTCCGCAATAAACTCAAAAACACCAGAAAACAACAGTGACCGTCAACAAAAGATACAACAGGATATTCAGAAGCCCTTTTTCAGCCCAAACAACCCACACCGACATGCTACCCAAGAAAAAACCCTATCTCCTACAAACACTTCCCTCTCATAATCACAGCTCCAGCTCAAGCTGCCTCATTGCTCTTCTATTGTTCAATGGCCTTCGCATCTCCAAGCGTACAAATAGGTCTTCCAGGATAGTTGTACATCCTCAAATGCTGTTATTTGCTAAGCCCATTACAGACTACCACTCCTACAGCAGATCAAAGGCAGAATGAACTCAGGGAAGACAGACCCCCACTTTATATAACCCTAGGCCCCACCCACTTCCCTACCCAGAAACCCTTTGGAGGGGAGGGGCAAACAAACAGCAACCATAAATACATAGGGCTAGGCAGAAGCAATTCTTCTTCCACTCAGCATCTAGAACAGACAGGACAGAAGGGATAAAGAGACCTCTTCTATGAAACAGAACATCTGTTTTGTTACTGAGACTTCATATAGTATCTACATTATCAAGAGGTAGGTCATTAAACTCCTTTTTACCTTAACTAGCACAAGCCTTCAAATTAAAAACTACAAATGAGTTCTGGTTATACTTAGGAAAAAAACTACAACATTCCACAGTGCCTACAAAGGGAATGCTATACCATAGTCCTCTAATGGGTTCAGGTCTGCCTAGAATACAGCTGCTCTGGCAGGGCAACATTTCCTGAAGGGCAAACCAGGATATCAAAATGAACTCTGGGAACAAGCCCTCTGCTGTAATAGGAACACTTCCTAAGAGGAATGGGTCTTCTATAGTACCTAAAACGATGAGGAAAAAAAGTCAGTGGCTGGAATGACTAGTTGTCCAGGAGAATACTATATCTGTATCACTAACTGGAGAACTGACACAAGGAGATCTCAGGATGGCTCCGGAGGGCACAAGAGGGATACTAAGAGGGCTGAAAGACCAATGCAGCATTCTGGGGCACAACAAAGAATAATCCAGAATAAAATAAAAGGGCTCCTCACAAGTCTGCAGGACCAATGGAAGTCTATGCAACACAACAAAGCTCTACAGAGGACTCCAGATTGGATTACACATTTCCAATGCAGACTAGAGAACAATAAAAAAAAAAAGCCAGTAGAGAATAACTAGAGTTTCCCCAAGGGGTCCAAGGGAAAACAAGGCTGCTAAGACCACTAAATGATGAACAGAGAGCACTGTTCAGAAAAGTTCTGAGGACACTACAACAATCTTAAAGGATGGACAGAGCCAAAAGATGGCTCTGGGAAAAAAGGAAAGCTGAAAGAGAACTCCAGAGTTCACTAGAGGGGTGCTAAAAAGCCTAGACAGCCAACAGAGGTCTGTGGGGGAAAGATAAAAGGCCAAAAATGTGGGCAGGGGGGGAGGGGAGAAAAATTGAGAGCTGCTGAAAGGGCTGGAGGGCCAACACAGAGCTCCATGTTGCGACAAAAGACTCCAGAAACATTTTGAGGCCATTACAGGGGTCCTAAATGAGTCTAGAGGATCAAGATACAGCTCTGGGAAATGAGGAAAGCCAAAAAGAGACTCCAGAGCACACTACAGGGGTTCTAAGGGGTCTACATGGCCAAAAAGAGAGTCTGAGGTGCAAGGAAGCCCTCAAGAGGAGTTCAGAAGTGACTACATGGCTCAAGAGGGGTCTAGAGGGCCAGAAGACAGCTCTGGGGAACAAAGAAAGACAAAGAGAGGTCCCAAATACAAGACCAACAAGCACAAAAAACTTCTAGAGCACAATTACAGCCAAAAGAGGGTTCCACAACAGACTGCAGAGCTGCAAAGACAGCTGCAGGGCCAAATGAGGGCTCTATGATCCAACAAAGACCTGCAGAGGGCTTTGGGAGGGACTACATGAGCTAGAAGTCCAAAACAGCTCTGTAGCACTAGGAAGGCTGGAAAAGGAGTGCATATCACACTAGAAAGGTACTGAGGGGCCCAAGAAGCCAACATACGTTTGCAGGGAAAGATAAAAGAGGAAAGGCCAGGCAAGAACAGAGGGCTGTCAACAGGGACAGAGAACTAACACATGGCTCTGGGAATCCAAAGGTCTCCAGAGGGCTCCTGATGTGAACACAGGAGTTCTAAGAGCTCTGGGGAGCCCCAAAAGGGAAACCTTCCAGAGTAGTCCAGAAGGAACTAGACAGGTGGACCGAACCACAAAAAAGCCTCTGGGGAACACAAGGAACCTGCAGAGGGGTTCTGGAGCACCTACACAGTGCCAGAGGGGTCTGGAGGGCCGGAAGACCGCTCTGAGGTACAACAACTACATCAAGATTAGTTCAGAAGACACGAGAGGGCTTCCAAAGGCTCTCCATAGCCAAAAAGAGACTCTGGCGAAGGAGGAGGAGCACCGCAGGGATTCTGGGCCACCTAGACAGTTTCAGAGGGCTCGGCACAACCAAAAGACAGCTCCGGGCAGCAACAAAGAGCCAAAGAGTGGTGCGGAGTGCTTAGAGCGGTGCCAAGCGGTCTAGGGAGCCCCAAGACAGCTCTGGGGCACAGGGAAACCTGCCAGAGTAGTCCTGAGGGCACCAGAGGGGGCCCTCAAGGGTTTACATGGCCCAAAAGACAACTCTGGGGAAGAAGGAGGAGCTGAGGAGGGGGTCTGGGCCACCTAGACAGTGCCTAAGGGGTCCGGAGGGCCGGAAGACAGCTCTGGGGCACCCCAAAGGTCTGCCCAGGGGCTCTGAGGTGCAGAGAGCAGTGCTAAGAGCTGTGGGGGGCACCTACACAGCTCTGGGGCACAGGGAAACCTGCCAGAGTAGTCCCGAGAGCACCAGAGGGGGCCCTCAAGGGTTTACATGACCCCAAACCCCACTCTGGGGAAGGAGGAGGAGCTGAGGAGGGGGTCTGGGCCACCTAGACAGTGCCTAATGGGTCTGGGGGGCCAAAAGAGTGCTCTGGGGCACCCCAAAGGTCTGCCCAGGGGCTCTGAGGTGGATAGAGCAGTGCTAAAAGCTGTGGAGGGCCCGAAGACAGCTCTGGGGCACAGGGAAACCTGCCAGAGTAGTCGCGAGGGCACCAAAGGGGGCCCTCAAGGCACGTGCCTAGCCAGAAGACAACTCTGGGGAAGGAGGAGGAGCTCAGAAGGGGGTCTGGGCCACCTAGACCGTTCCTGAGGGCTCGGCACGAGCGAGAGCCAGCTCTGGGCAGCAAGGAAGAGCCAAAGAGTGGTGCGGAGTGCTCTAGAGCAGTACCAAGGGGCCTAGGGAGCCAAGATGCAGCTCTGGGGCACAGGGAAACCTGCCAGAGTAGTCCCAAGGGCACCAGAGGGGGCTCTCAAAGCCTGTGCCTAGCCAAAAGACAACCCTGGGGAAGGAAGAGGAGCTGAGCAGGGGGTCTGGGCCACCTAGACAGTGCCTAAGGGGTCTCGGGGGCCAAAAGACAGCTCTGGGGCACCCCAAAGGTCTGCCCAGGGGCTCTGAGGTGGATAGAGCAGTGCTAAGAGCTGTGGGGAGCCCCAACACAGCTCTGGGGCACAGGGAAACCTGCCAGAGTAGTCCCGAGGGCACCAGAGGGGGCCCTCAAGGGTTTACATGGCCCAAAACCCCACTCTAGGGAAGAAGGACGAGCTGAGGAGGGGGTCTGGGCCACCTAGACAGTGCCTAAGGCGTGCGGAGGGCCAGAAGACAGCTCTGGGGCACAACGAGTACTGCAATTGTAGTTCAGAAGACATGAGAGGGCTTCTAAGGGCTCTCCATGGCCACAAAGAGACTCTGGGGAAGGAGGAGGAGCTCAGGAGGGGGTCTGGCCCATCTAGACCCTTCCTGAGGGCTCGGCATGAGCAAGAGACAGCTCTGGGCGGCAAGGAAGAGCCAAAGAGTGGTGCGGAGTGCTCTAGAGCGGTGCCTAGGGGCCTAGGGAGCCAAGATGCAGCTCTGGGGCACAGGGAAACCAGCCAGAGTAGTGCCGAGGGCACCAGAGGGGGCCCTCAAGGCGTGTGCCTAGCCAAAAGACCATTCTAGGGAAGGAGGAGGAGCTGAGGAGGGGCTCTGGGCCACCTAGACAGTGCCTAAGGGGTCTGGAGAGCCAAAACACTACTCTGGGGCACCCCAAAGGTCTGCCCAGGGGCTCTGAGGTGGATAGAGCAGTGCTAAGAGCTCTGCGGGGCCCAAAGACAGCTCTGGGGTACAGGGAAACCTGCCAGAGTAGTGCCGAGGGCACCAGAGGGGGCCCTCAAAGCATGTGCCTAGCCAAAAGACAACTCTGGGGAAGGAGGAGGAGCTGTGGAGGGGTTCTGGCCCACCTAGACAGTGCCTAAGGGGTCCGGAGGGCCAAAGGAGTGCTCTGGAGCGCCCCAAAGGTCTGCCCAGGGGCTCTGAGGTGGATAGAGCAGTGCTAAGAGCTGTGGGGGGCACCTACACAGCTCTGGGGCAGAGGGAAACCTGCCAGAGTTGTTCCGAGGGCACCAGAGGGGGCCCTCAAAGCATGTGCCTAGCCAAAAGACATCTCTGGGGAAGGAGGAGGAGCTGAGGAGGGGGTCTGGGCCACCTAGACAGTGCCTAAGGGTTCCGGAGGGCCAAAGGAGTGCTCTGGGGCGCCCCAAAGGTCTGCCCAGGGGCTCTGAGGTGGATAGAGCAGTGCTAGGAGCTCTGGGGGGCACCTACACAGCTCTGGGGCACAGGGAAACCTGCCAGAGTAGTCCCGAGGGCAGCAGAGGGGGCCCTCAAAGTGTGTGCCTAGCCAAAAGACATCTCCGGGGAAGGAGGAGGAGCTGAGGAGGGGGTCTGGGCCACCTAGACAGTGCCTAAGGGGTCTCGGGGGCCAGAAGACAGCTCTGGGGCACAACGAGTACTGCAATTGTAGTTCAGAAGACACGAGAGGGCTTCTAAGGGCTCTCCACGGCCACAAAGAGACTCTGGGGAAGGAGGAGGAGCTCAGGAGGGGGTCTGGCCCATCTAGACCCTTCCTGAGGGCTTGGCACGAGCAAGAGACAGCTCTGGGCAGCAAGGAAGAGCCAAAGAGTGGTGCAGAGTGCTCTAGAGTGGTGCCAAGGGGCCTAGGGAGCCAAGATGCAGCTCTGGGGCACAGGGAAACCTGCCAGAGTAGTGCCGAGGGCAGCAGAGGGGGCCCTCAAGGGTTTACATGGCCCAAAACCCCACTCTAGGGAAGGAGGAGGAGCTGTGGAGGGGTTCTGGCCCACCTAGACAGTGCCTAAGGGGTCCGGAGGGCCAAAGGAGTGCTCTGGGGCGCCCCAAAGGTCTGCCCAGGGGCTCTGAGGTGGATAGAGCAGTGCTAAGAGCTGTGGGGGGCACCTACACAGCTCTGGGGCACAGGGAAACCTGCCAGAGTAGTCCCGAGAGCACCAGAGGGGGCCCTCAAGGCGTATGCCTAGCCAAAAGACCACTCTGGGGAAGAAGGAGGAGCTGTGGAGGGGGTCTGGGCCACCTAGACAGTGCCTAAGGGGTCCGGAGGGCCAAAGGAGTGCTCTGGGGCGCCCCAAAGGTCTGCCCAGGGGCTCTGAGGTGGATAGAGCAGTGCTACGAGCTGTGGGGGGCCCGAAGAAAGCTCTGGGGCACAGGGAAACCTGCCAGAGTAGTCCCGAGAGCACCAGAGGGGGCCCTCAAAGCATGTGCCTAGCCAAAAGACAACTCTGGGGAAGGAGGAGGAGCTGTGGAGGGGGTCTGGGCCACCTAGACAGTGCCTAAGGGGTCCGGAGGGCCAAAGGAGTGCTCTGGGGCACGCCAAAGGTCTGCCCAGGGGCTCTGAGGTGGATAGAGCAGTGCTAAGAGCTGTGGGGGGCACCTACACAGCTCTGGGGCACAGGGAAACCTGCCAGAGTAGTCCCGAGGGCACCAGAGGGGGCCCTCAAAGTGTGTGCCTAGCCAAAAGACATCTCCGGGGAAGGAGGAGGAGCTGAGGAGGGGGTCTGGGCCACCTAGACAGTGCCTAAGGGGTCTCGGGGGCCAGAAGACAGCTCTGGGGCACAACGAGTACTGCAATTGTAGTTCAGAAGACACGAGAGGGCTTCTAAGGGCTCTCCACGGCCACAAAGAGACTCTGGGGAAGGAGGAGGAGCTCAGGAGGGGGTCTGGCCCATCTAGACCCTTCCTGAGGGCTTGGCACGAGCAAGAGACAGCTCTGGGCAGCAAGGAAGAGCCAAAGAGTGGTGCGGAGTGCTCTAGAGCGGTGCCTAGGGGCCTAGGGAGCCAAGATGCAGCTCTGGGGCACAGGGAAACCTGCCAGAGTAGTGCCGAGGGCACCAGAGGGGGCCCTCAAAGCATGTGCCTAGCCAAAAGACAACTCTGGGGAAGAAGGAGGAGCTGAGGAGGGGGTCTGGGCCACCTAGACAGTGCCTAAGGGGTCCGGAGGGCCAAAGGAGTGCTCTGGGGCGCCCCAAAGGTCTCCCCAGGGGCTCTGAGGTGGATAGAGCAGTGCTAAGAGCTCTGGGGGGGGCCCAAAGACAGCTCTGGGGCAGAGGGAAACCTGCCAGAGTAGTCCCGAGGGCACCAGAGGGGGCCCTCAAGGTGTGTGCCTAGCCAAAAGACCACTGTGGGGATGGAGGAGGAGCTGAGGAGGGGGTCTGGGCCACCTAGACAGTGCCTAAGGGGTCTCAGGAGCCAAAACACTACTCTGGGGCACCCCAAAGGTCTGCCCAGGGGCTCTGAGGTGGAGAGAGCAGTGCTAAGAGCTCTGCGGGGCACCTACACAGCTCTGGGGCACAGGGAAACTTGCCAGAGTAGTCCCAAGGGCACCAGAGGGGGCCCTCAAAGCTAGCCAAAAGACAACTCTGGGGAAGGAGGAGGACCTTAGGAGGGGGTCTGGGCCACCTAGACAGTGCCTAAGGGTTCCGGAGGGCCAGAAGACAGCTCTGGGGCACCCCAAAGGTCTCCCCAGGGGCTCTGAGGTGGAGAAAGCAGTGCTAAGAGCTCTGCGGGGCACCTACACAGCTCTGGGGCACAGGGAAACCTGCCAGAGTAGTGCCGAGGGCACCAGAGGGGGCCCTCAAGGCGTGTGCCTAGCCAAAAGACCACTCTGGGGAAGAAGGTGGAGCTGAGGAGGGGGTCTGGGCCACCTAGACAGTGCCTAAGGAGTCTCGGGGGAAAAAAGAGTGCTGTGGGGCACCCCAAAGGTCTGCCCAGGGGCTCTGAGGTGGATAGAGCAGTGCTAAGAGCTGTGGGGGCCCAAAGACAGCTCTGGGGCACAGGGAAACCTGCCAGAGTAGTCCCGAGGGCACCAGAGGGGGCCCTCAAGGGTTTACATGGCCCAAAACCCCACTCTAGGGAAGAAGGTGGAGCTGAGGAGGGGGTCTGGGCCACCTAGACAGTGCCTAAGGCGTCCGGAGGGCCAGAAGACAGCTCTGGGGCACAACGAGTACTGCAATTGTAGTTCAGAAGACATGAGAGGGCTTCTAAGGGCTCTCCATGGCCACAAAGAGACTCTGGGGAAGGAGGAGGAGCTCAGGAGGGGGTCTGGCCCATCTAGACCCTTCCTGAGGGCTCGGCACGAGCAAGAGACAGCTCTGGGCGGCAAGGAAGAGCCAAAGAGTGGTGCGGAGTGCTCTAGAGCGGTGCCTAGGGGCCTAGGGAGCCAAGATGCAGCTCTGGGGCACAGGGAAACCAGCCAGAGTGGTGCCGAGGGCAGCAGAGGGGGCCCTCAAGGGTTTACATGGCCCAAAACCCCACTCTAGGGAAGGAGGAGGAGCTGAGGAGGGGCTCTGGGCCACCTAGACAGTGCCTAAGGGGTCTGGAGAGCCAAAACACTACTCTGGGGCACCCCAAAGGTCTTCCCAGGGGCTCTGAGGTGGAGAGAGCAGTGCTAAGAGCTGTGGGGGGCACCTACACAGCTCTGGGGCACAGGGAAACCTGCCAGAGTTGTTCCGAGGGCACCAGAGGGGGCCCTCAAAGCATGTGCCTAGCCAAAAGACATCTCTGGGGAAGGAGGAGGAGCTGAGGAGGGGTTCTGGCCCACCTAGACAGTGCCTAAGGGGTCCGGAGGGCCAAAGGAGTGCTCTGGGGCGCCCCAAAGGTCTGCCCAGGGGCTCTGAGGTGGATAGAGCAGTGCTAAGAGCTGTGGGGGGCACCTACACAGCTCTGGGGCACAGGGAAACCTGCCAGAGTAGTGCCGAGGGCACCAGAGGGGGCCCTCAAAGTGTGTGCCTAGCCAAAAGACCACTGTGGGGAAGGAGGAGGAGCTTAGGAGGGGGTCTGGGCCACCTAGACAGTGCCTAAGGGGTCTCGGGGGCCAAAAGACAGCTCTGGGGCACAACGAGTACTGCAATTGTAGTTCAGAAGACACGAGAGGGCTTCTAAGGGCTCTCCACGGCCACAAAGAGACTCTGGGGAAGGAGGAGGAGCTCAGGAGGGGGTCTGGCCCATCTAGACCCTTCCTGAGGGCTTGGCACGAGCAAGAGACAGCTCTGGGCAGCAAGGAAGAGCCAAAGAGTGGTGCGGAGTGCTCTAGAGTGGTGCCAAGGGGCCTAGGGAGCCCAGATGCAGCTCTGGGGCACAGGGAAACCTGCCAGAGTAGTGCCGAGGGCACCAGAGGGGGCCCTGAAAGCATGTGCCTAGCCAAAAGACATCTCTGGGGAAGAAGGAGGAGCTGAGGAGGGGGTCTGGGCCACCTAGACAGTGCCTAAGGGGTCCGGAGGGCCAAAGGAGTGCTGTGGGGCACCCCAAAGGTCTCCCCAGGGGCTCTGAGGTGGATAGAGCAGTGCTAAGAGCTCTGGGGGGGGGCCCAAAGACAGCTCTGGGCCACAGGGAAACCTGCCAGAGTAGTCCCGAGAGCACCAGAGGGGGCCCTCAAGGCATGTGCCTAGCCAAAAGACCACTGTGGGGAAGGAGGAGGAGCTGAGGAGGGGATCTGGGCCACCTAGACAGTGCCTAAGGGGTCCGGAGGGCCAAAGGAGTGCTGTGGGGCACCCCAAAGGTCTCCCCAGGGGCTCTGAGGTGGATAGAGCAGTGCTAAGAGCTGTGGGGGCCCCAACACAGCTCTGGGGCACAGGGAAACCTGCCAGAGTTGTTCCGAGGGCACTAGAGGGGGCCCTCAAAGCATGTGCCTAGCCAAAAGACCACTCTGGGGAAGGAGGAGCTGTGGAGGGGTTCTGGCCCACCTAGACAGTGCCTAAGGGGTCCGGAGGGCCAAAGGAGTGCTCTGGGGCGCCCCAAAGGTCTGCCCAGGGGCTCTGAGGTGGATAGAGCAGTGCTAAGAGCTGTGGGGGGCACCTACACAGCTCTGGGGCAGAGGGAAACCTGCCAGAGTAGTGCCGAGGGCACCAGAGGGGGCCCTCAAAGTGTGTGCCTAGCCAAAAGACATCTCCGGGGAAGGAGGAGGAGCTGAGGAGGGGGTCTGGGCCACCTAGACAGTGCCTAAGGGGTCTCGGGGGCCAAAAGACAGCTCTGGGGCACAACGAGTACTGCAATTGTAGTTCAGAAGACACGAGAGGGCTTCTAAGGGCTCTCCACGGCCACAAAGAGACTCTGGGGAAGGAGGAGGAGCTCAGGAGGGGGTCTGGCCCATCTAGACCCTTCCTGAGGGCTCGGCACGAGCAAGAGACAGCTCTGGGCAGCAAGGAAGAGCCAAAGAGTGGTGCAGAGTGCTCTAGAGTGGTGCCAAGGGGCCTAGGGAGCCAAGATGCAGCTCTGGGGCACAGGGAAACCTGCCAGAGTAGTGCCGAGGGCACCAGAGGGGGCCCTGAAAGCATTTGCCTAGCCAATAGACATCTCTGGGGAAGAAGGAGGAGCTGAGGAGGGGGTCTGGGCCACCTAGACAGTGCCTAAGGGGTCCGGAGGGCCAAAGGAGTGCTGTGGGGCACCCCAAAGGTCTGCCCAGGGGCTCTGAGGTGGATAGAGCAGTGCTAAGAGCTCTGGGGGGCACCTACACAGCTCTGGGGCACAGGGAAACCTGCCAGAGTAGTCCCGAGGGCACCAGAGGGGGCCCTCAAGGGTTTACATGGCCCAAAACCCCACTCTAGGGAAGAAGGTGGAGCTGAGGAGGGGGTCTGGGCCACCTAGACAGTGCCTAAGGCGTCCGGAGGGCCAGAAGACAGCTCTGGGGCACAACGAGTACTGCAATTGTAGTTCAGAAGACATGAGAGGGCTTCTAAGGGCTCTCCATGGCCACAAAGAGACTCTGGGGAAGGAGGAGGAGCTCAGGAGGGGGTCTGGCCCATCTAGACCCTTCCTGAGGGCTCGGCACGAGCAAGAGACAGCTCTGGGCGGCAAGGAAGAGCCAAAGAGTGGTGCGGAGTGCTCTAGAGCGGTGCCTAGGGGCCTAGGGAGCCAAGATGCAGCTCTGGGGCACAGGGAAACCAGCCAGAGTGGTGCCGAGGGCAGCAGAGGGGGCCCTCAAGGGTTTACATGGCCCAAAACCCCACTCTAGGGAAGGAGGAGGAGCTGAGGAGGGGCTCTGGGCCACCTAGACAGTGCCTAAGGGGTCTGGAGAGCCAAAACACTACTCTGGGGCACCCCAAAGGTCTTCCCAGGGGCTCTGAGGTGGATAGAGCAGTGCTAAGAGCTGTGGGGGGCACCTACACAGCTCTGGGGCACAGGGAAACCTGCCAGAGTAGTGCCGAGGGCACCAGAGGGGGCCCTCAAAGCATGTGCCTAGCCAAAAGACATCTCTGGGGAAGGAGGAGGAGCTGAGGAGGGGTTCTGGCCCACCTAGACAGTGCCTAAGGGGTCCGGAGGGCCAAAGGAGTGCTCTGGGGCGCCCCAAAGGTCTGCCCAGGGGCTCTGAGGTGGATAGAGCAGTGCTAAGAGCTGTGGGGGGCACCTACACAGCTCTGGGGCACAGGGAAACCTGCCAGAGTAGTGCCGAGGGCACCAGAGGGGGCCCTCAAAGTGTGTGCCTAGCCAAAAGACCACTGTGGGGAAGGAGGAGGAGCTTAGGAGGGGGTCTGGGCCACCTAGACAGTGCCTAAGGGGTCTCGGGGGCCAAAAGACAGCTCTGGGGCACAACGAGTACTGCAATTGTAGTTCAGAAGACACGAGAGGGCTTCTAAGGGCTCTCCACGGCCACAAAGAGACTCTGGGGAAGGAGGAGGAGCTCAGGAGGGGGTCTGGCCCATCTAGACCCTTCCTGAGGGCTTGGCACGAGCAAGAGACAGCTCTGGGCAGCAAGGAAGAGCCAAAGAGTGGTGCGGAGTGCTCTAGAGTGGTGCCAAGGGGCCTAGGGAGCCCAGATGCAGCTCTGGGGCACAGGGAAACCTGCCAGAGTAGTGCCGAGGGCACCAGAGGGGGCCCTGAAAGCATGTGCCTAGCCAAAAGACATCTCTGGGGAAGAAGGAGGAGCTGAGGAGGGGGTCTGGGCCACCTAGACAGTGCCTAAGGGGTCCGGAGGGCCAAAGGAGTGCTGTGGGGCACCCCAAAGGTCTCCCCAGGGGCTCTGAGGTGGATAGAGCAGTGCTAAGAGCTCTGGGGGGGGGCCCAAAGACAGCTCTGGGCCACAGGGAAACCTGCCAGAGTAGTCCCGAGAGCACCAGAGGGGGCCCTCAAGGCATGTGCCTAGCCAAAAGACCACTGTGGGGAAGAAGGAGGAGCTGAGGAGGGGATCTGGGCCACCTAGACAGTGCCTAAGGGGTCCGGAGGGCCAAAGGAGTGCTGTGGGGCACCCCAAAGGTCTCCCCAGGGGCTCTGAGGTGGATAGAGCAGTGCTAAGAGCTGTGGGGGCCCCAACACAGCTCTGGGGCACAGGGAAACCTGCCAGAGTTGTTCCGAGGGCACTAGAGGGGGCCCTCAAAGCATGTGCCTAGCCAAAAGACCACTCTGGGGAAGGAGGAGCTGTGGAGGGGTTCTGGCCCACCTAGACAGTGCCTAAGGGGTCCGGAGGGCCAAAGGAGTGCTCTGGGGCGCCCCAAAGGTCTGCCCAGGGGCTCTGAGGTGGATAGAGCAGTGCTAAGAGCTGTGGGGGGCACCTACACAGCTCTGGGGCAGAGGGAAACCTGCCAGAGTAGTGCCGAGGGCACCAGAGGGGGCCCTCAAAGTGTGTGCCTAGCCAAAAGACATCTCCGGGGAAGGAGGAGGAGCTGAGGAGGGGGTCTGGGCCACCTAGACAGTGCCTAAGGGGTCTCGGGGGCCAAAAGACAGCTCTGGGGCACAACGAGTACTGCAATTGTAGTTCAGAAGACACGAGAGGGCTTCTAAGGGCTCTCCACGGCCACAAAGAGACTCTGGGGAAGGAGGAGGAGCTCAGGAGGGGGTCTGGCCCATCTAGACCCTTCCTGAGGGCTCGGCACGAGCAAGAGACAGCTCTGGGCAGCAAGGAAGAGCCAAAGAGTGGTGCAGAGTGCTCTAGAGTGGTGCCAAGGGGCCTAGGGAGCCAAGATGCAGCTCTGGGGCACAGGGAAACCTGCCAGAGTAGTGCCGAGGGCACCAGAGGGGGCCCTGAAAGCATTTGCCTAGCCAATAGACATCTCTGGGGAAGAAGGAGGAGCTGAGGAGGGGGTCTGGCCCACCTAGACAGTGCCTAAGGGGTCCGGAGGGCCAAAGGAGTGCTGTGGGGCACCCCAAAGGTCTGCCCAGGGGCTCTGAGGTGGATAGAGCAGTGCTAAGAGCTCTGGGGGGCACCTACACAGCTCTGGGGCACAGGGAAACCTGCCAGAGTAGTGCCGAGGGCAGCAGAGGGGGCCCTCAAGGCATGTGCCTACCCAAATGACCACTGTGGGGAAGGAGGAGGAGCTGAGGAGGGGGTCTGGGCCACCTAGACAGTGCCTAAGGGGTCCGGAGGGCCAAAGGAGTGCTCTGGGGCGCCCCAAAGGTCTCCCCAGGGGCTCTGAGGTGGATAGAGCAGTGCTAGGAGCTCTGGGGGGCACCTACACAGCTCTGGGGCACAGGGAAACCTGCCAGAGTAGTGCCGAGGGCACCAGAGGGGGCCCTCAAGGCATGTGCCTAGCCAAAAGACATCTCCGGGGAAGGAGGAGGAGCTGAGGAGGGGGTCTGGGCCACCTAGACAGTGCCTAAGGGGTCCGGAGGGCCAAAGGAGTGCTCTGGGGCGCCCCAAAGGTCTCCCCAGGGGCTCTGAGGTGGAGAGAGCAGTGCTAAGAGCTGTGGGGGGCCCCAACACAGCTCTGGGGCACGGGGAAACCTGCCAGAGTAGTCCCGAGAGCACCAGAGGGGGCCCTCAAGGGTTTACATGGCCCAAAACCCCACTCTAGGGAAGGAGGAGGAGCTGAGGAGGGGGTCTGCGCCACCTAGACAGTGCCTAAGGCGTGCGGAGGGCCAGAAGACAGCTCTGGGGCACAACGAGTACTGCAATTGTTGTTCAGAAGACATGAGAGGGCTTCTAAGGGCTCTCCATGGCCACAAAGAGACTCTGGGGAAGGAGGAGGAGCTCAGGAGGGGGTCTGGCCCATCTAGACCCTTCCTGAGGGCTCGGCACGAGCAAGAGACAGATCTGGGCGGCAAGGAAGAGCCAAAGAGTGGTGCGGAGTGCTCTAGAGCGGTGCCTAGGGGCCTAGGGAGCCAAGATGCAGCTCTGGGGCACAGGGAAACCTGCCAGAGTAGTGCCGAGGGCAGCAGAGGGGGCCCTCAAGGGTTTACATGGCCCAAAACCCCACTCTAGGGAAGGAGGAGGAGCTGAGGAGGGGCTCTGGGCCACCTAGACAGTGCCTAAGGGGTCTGGAGAGCCAAAACACTACTCTGGGGCACCCCAAAGGTCTTCCCAGGGGCTCTGAGGTGGATAGAGCAGTGCTAAGAGCTGTGGGGGCCCCAACACAGCTCTGGGGCACAGGGAAACCTGCCAGAGTTGTTCCGAGGGCACCAGAGGGGGCCCTCAAAGCATGTGCCTAGCCAAAAGACATCTCTGGGGAAGGAGGAGGAGCTGAGGAGGGGTTCTGGCCCACCTAGACAGTGCCTAAGGGGTCCGGAGGGCCAAAGGAGTGCTCTGGGGCGCCCCAAAGGTCTGCCCAGGGGCTCTGAGGTGGATAGAGCAGTGCTAAGAGCTCGGGGGGGGGGCCCAAAGACAGCTCTGGGGCACAGGGAAACCTGCCAGGGTAGTCCCGAGTGCACCAGAGGGGGCCCTCAAGGCATGTGCCTAGCCAAAAGACATCTCCGGGGAAGGAGGAGGAGCTGAGGAGGGGCTCTGGGCCACCTAGACAGTGCCTAAGGGGTCTCGGGGGCCAAAAGACAGCTCTGGGGCACAACGAGTACTGCAATTGTAGTTCAGAAGACACGAGAGGGCTTCTAAGGGCTCTCCACGGCCACAAAGAGACTCTGGGGAAGGAGGAGGAGCTCAGGAGGGGGTCTGGCCCATCTAGACCCTTCCTGAGGGCTTGGCACGAGCAAGAGACAGCTCTGGGCAGCAAGGAAGAGCCAAAGAGTGGTGCGGAGTGCTCTAGAGTGGTGCCAAGGGGCCTAGGGAGCCAAGATGCAGCTCTGGGGCACAGGGAAACCTGCCAGAGTAGTGCCGAGGGCACCAGAGGGGGCCCTGAAAGCATGTGCCTAGCCAAAAGACATCTCTGGGGAAGAAGGAGGAGCTGAGGAGGGGGTCTGGGCCACCTAGACAGTGCCTAAGGGGTCCGGAGGGCCAAAAGAGTGCTGTGGGGCACCCCAAAGGTCTGCCCAGGGGCTCTGAGGTGGAGAGAGCAGTGCTAAGAGCTGTGGGGGGCACCTACACAGCTCTGGGGCACCCCAAAGGTCTCCCCAGGGGCTCTGAGGTGCATAGAGCAGTGCTAAGAGCTCTGGGGGGGGGCCCAAAGACAGCTCTGGGGCACAGGGAAACCTGCCAGAGTAGTCGCGAGGGCACCAGACGGGGCCCTCAAGGCACGTGCCTAGCCAAAAGACAACTCTGGGGAAGGAGGAGGAGCTCAGAAGGGGGTCTGGGCCATCTAGACCCTTCCTGAGGGCTCGGCAGGAGCAAGAGACAGCTCTGGGCAGCAAGGAAGAGCCAAAGAGTGGTGCAGAGTGCTCTAGAGCGGTGCCTAGGGGCCTAGGGAGCCAAGATGCAGCTCTGGGGCACAGGGAAACCTGCCAGAGTAGTGCCGAGGGCAGCAGAGGGGGGCCTCAAGGGTTTACATGGACCAAAACCCCACTCTAGGGAAGGAGGAGGAGCTGAGGAGGGGCTCTGCGCCACCTAGACAGTGCCTAAGGGCTCAGGAGGGCCAAAAGACAGCTCTGGGGCACAACGACTACTGCAATTGTAGTTAAGAAGACACGAGAGGGCTTCTGAGGGCTCTGCATGGCCACAAAGAGACTCTGGGGAAGGAGGAGGAGCTCAGGAGGGGGTCTGGCCCATCTAGACCCTTCCTGAGGGCTAGACACAAGCAAGAGACAGCTCTGGGCAGCAAGGAAGAGCCAAAGAGTGGTGTGGAGTGCTCTAGAGTGGTGCCAAGGAGCCTAGGGAGCCAAGATCCAGCTCTGGGGCACAGGGAAACCTGCCAGAGTGGTGCCGAGGGCAGCAGAGGGGGCCCTCAAGGATTTACATGGCCCAAAACCCCACTCTAGGGAAGGAGGAGGAGTTGAGGAAGGGGTCTGGGCCACCTAGACAGTGCCTAAGGGGTCTGGAGAGCCAAAACACTACTCTGGGGCACCCCAAAGGTCTGCCCAGGGGCTCTGAGGTGGAGAGAGCAGTGCTAAGAGCTCTGGGGGGGGGCCCAAAGACAGCTCTGGGGCACAGGGAAACCTGCCAGAGTAGTCCCGAGGGCACCAGAGGGAGCCCTCAAGGCGTGTGCCTAGCCAAAAGACAACTCTGGGGAAGGAGGAGGAGCTGTGGAGGGGGTCTGGGCCACCTAGACAGTGCCTAAGGGGTCCGGAGGGCCAAAGGAGTGCTCTGGGGCGCCCCAAAGGTCTGCCCAGGGGCTCTGAGGTGGATAGAGCAGTGCTAACAGTTCTGGGGGGCCCCAACACAGCTCTGGGGCAGAGGGAAACCTGCCAGAGTAGTGCCGAGGGCACCAGAGGGGGCCCTCAAAGTGTGTGCCTAGCCAAAAGACATCTCCGGGGAAGGAGGAGGAGCTGAGGAGGGGGTCTGGGCCACCTAGACAGTGCCTAAGGGGTCTCGGGGGCCAAAAGACAGCTCTGGGGCACAACGAGTACTGCAATTGTAGTTCAGAAGACACGAGAGGGCTTCTAAGGGCTCTCCACGGCCACAAAGAGACTCTGGGGAAGGAGGAGGAGCTCAGGAGGGGGTCTGGCCCATCTAGACCCTTCCTGAGGGCTTGGCACGAGCAAGAGACAGCTCTGGGCAGCAAGGAAGAGCCAAAGAGTGGTGCAGAGTGCTCTAGAGTGGTGCCAAGTGGCCTAGGGAGCCAAGATGCAGCTCTGGGGCACAGGGAAACCTGCCAGAGTAGTGCCGAGGGCAGCAGAGGGGGCCCTCAAGGGTTTACATGGCCCAAAACCCCACTCTAGGGAAGGAGGAGGAGCTGTGGAGGGGTTCTGGCCCACCTAGACAGTGCCTAAGGGGTCCGGAGGGCCAAAGGAGTGCTCTGGGGCGCCCCAAAGGTCTGCCCAGGGGCTCTGAGGTGGATAGAGCAGTGCTAAGAGCTGTGGGGGGCACCTACACAGCTCTGGGGCACAGGGAAACCTGCCAGAGTAGTCCCGAGAGCACCAGAGGGGGCCCTGAAAGCATGTGCCTAGCCAAAAGACATCTCTGGGGAAGAAGGAGGAGCTGAGGAGGGGGTCTGGGCCACCTAGACAGTGCCTAAGGGGTCTCGGGGGCCAGAAGACAGCTCTGGGGCACCCCAAAGGTCTGCCCAGGGGCTCTGAGGTGGATAGAGCAGTGCTAAGAGCTGTGGGGGGCACCTACACAGCTCTGGGGCACAGGGAAACCTGCCAGAGTAGTGCCGAGGGCACCAGAGGGGGCCCTCAAAGCATGTGCCTAGCCAAAAGACATCTCTGGGGAAGAAGGAGGAGCTGAGGAGGGGGTCTGGGCCACCTAGACAGTGCCTAAGGGGTCCGGAGGGCCAAAGGAGTGCTGTGGGGCACCCCAAAGGTCTGCCCAGGGGCTCTGAGGTGGATAGAGCAGTGCTAAGAGCTCTGGGGGGGGGGACCAAAGACAGCTCTGGGGCACAGGGAAACCTGCCAGAGTAGTGCCGAGGGCACCAGAGGGGGCCCTCAAAGCATGTGCCTAGCCAAAAGACCACTGTGGGGAAGGAGGAGGAGCTTAGGAGGGGGTCTGGGCCACCTAGACAGTGCCTAAGGGGTCCGGAGGGCCAAAGGAGTGCTCTGGGGCACCCCAAAGGTCTCCCCAGGGGCTCTGAGGTGGATAAAGCAGTGCTAGGAGCTCTGGGGGGCACCTACACAGCTCTGGGGCACAGGGAAACCTGCCAGAGTAGTCCCGAGGGCACCAGAGGGGGCCCTCAAAGTGTGTGCCTAGCCAAAAGACATCTCCGGGGAAGGAGGAGGAGCTGAGGAGGGGGTCTGGGCCACCTAGACAGTGCCTAAGGGGTCTCGGGGGCCAAAAGACAGCTCTGGGGCACAACGAGTACTGCAATTGTAGTTCAGAAGACACGAGAGGGCTTCTAAGGGCTCTCCACGGCCACAAAGAGACTCTGGGGAAGGAGGAGGAGCTCAGGAGGGGGTCTAGGCCACCTAGACAGTGCCTAAGGGGTCTGGAGGACCGGAAAACAGCTCTGGGGCACCCCAAACGTCTGCCCAGGGGCTCTGAGGTGGATAGAGCAGTGCTAAGAGCTGTGGGGGGCCCGAAGACAGCTCTGGGGCACCCCAAAGGTCTGCCCAGGGGCTCTGAGGTGGATAGAGCAGTGCTAAGAGCTGTGGGGGGCCCCAACACAGCTCTGGGGCACAGGGAAACCTGCCAGAGTAGTCCCGAGGGCACCAGAGGGGGCCCTCAAGGGTTTACATGGCCCAAAACCCCACTCTAGGGAAGAAGGACGAGCTGAGGAGGGGGTCTGGGCCACCTAGACAGTGCCTAAGGCATCCGGTGGGCCAGAAGACAGCTCTGGGGCACAACGAGTACTGCAATTGTAGTTCAGAAGACACAAGAGGGCTTCTGAGGGCTCTCCACGGCCACAAAGAGACTCTGGGGAAGGAGGAGGAGCTCAGGAGGGGGTCTGGCCCATCTAGACCCTTCCTGAGGGCTCGGCACGAGCAAGAGACAGCTCTGGGCGGCAAGGAAGAGCCAAAGAGTGGTGCGGAGTGCTCTAGAGCGGTGCCTAGGGGCCTAGGGAGCCAAGATGCAGCTCTGGGGCACAGGGAAACCTGCCAGAGTAGTGCCGAGGGCACCAGAGGGGGCCCTCAAGGCGTGTGCCTAGCCAAAAGACCATTCTAGGGAAGGAGGAGGAGCTGAGGAGGGGCTCTGGGCCACCTAGACAGTGCCTAAGGGGTCTGGAGAGCCAAAACACTACTCTGGGGCACCCCAAAGGTCTGCCCAGGGGCTCTGAGGTGGATAGAGCAGTGCTAAGAGCTCTGCGGGGCCCAAAGACAGCTCTGGGGTACAGGGAAACCTGCCAGAGTAGTGCCGAGGGCACCAGAGGGGGCCCTCAAAGCATGTGCCTAGCCAAAAGACAACTCTGGGGAAGGAGGAGGAGCTGTGGAGGGGTTCTGGCCCACCTAGACAGTGCCTAAGGGGTCCGGAGGGCCAAAGGAGTGCTCTGGGGCGCCCCAAAGGTCTGCCCAGGGGCTCTGAGGTGGATAGAGCAGTGCTAAGAGCTGTGGGGGGCACCTACACAGCTCTGGGGCAGAGGGAAACCTGCCAGAGTTGTTCCGAGGGCACCAGAGGGGGCCCTCAAAGCATGTGCCTAGCCAAAAGACATCTCTGGGGAAGGAGGAGGAGCTGAGGAGGGGGTCTGGGCCACCTAGACAGTGCCTAAGGGGTCCGGAGGGCCAAAGGAGTGCTCTGGGGCGCCCCAAAGGTCTGCCCAGGGGCTCTGAGGTGGATAGAGCAGTGCTAGGAGCTCTGGGGGGCACCTACACAGCTCTGGGGCACAGGGAAACCTGCCAGAGTAGTCCCGAGTGCACCAGAGGGGGCCCTCAAAGTGTGTGCCTAGCCAAAAGACATCTCCGGGGAAGGAGGAGGAGCTGAGGAGGGGGTCTGGGCCACCTAGACAGTGCCTAAGGGGTCTCGGGGGCCAGAAGACAGCTCTGGGGCACAACGAGTACTGCAATTGTAGTTCAGAAGACATGAGAGGGCTTCTAAGGGCTCTCCACAGCCACAAAGAGACTCTGGGGAAGGAGGAGGAGCTCAGGAGGGGGTCTGGCCCATCTAGACCCTTCCTGAGGGCTTGGCACGAGCAAGAGACAGCTCTGGGCAGCAAGGAAGAGCCAAAGAGTGGTGCAGAGTGCTCTAGAGTGGTGCCTAGGGGCCTAGGGAGCCAAGATGCAGCTCTGGGGCACAGGGAAACCTGCCAGAGTAGTGCCGAGGGCAGCAGAGGGGGCCCTCAAGGGTTTACATGGCCCAAAACCCCACTCTAGGGAAGGAGGAGGAGCTGTGGAGGGGTTCTGGCCCACCTAGACAGTGCCTAAGGGGTCCGGAGGGCCAAAGGAGTGCTCTGGGGCGCCCCAAAGGTCTGCCCAGGGGCTCTGAGGTGGATAGAGCAGTGCTAAGAGCTGTGGGGGGCACCTACACAGCTCTGGGGCACAGGGAAACCTGCCAGAGTAGTGCCGAGGGCACCAGAGGGGGCCCTCAAAGTGTGTGCCTAGCCAAAAGACATCTCCGGGGAAGGAGGAGGAGCTGAGGAGGGGGTCTGGCCCATCTAGACCCTTCCTGAGGGCTTGGCACGAGCAAGAGACAGCTCTGGGCAGCAAGGAAGAGCCAAAGAGTGGTGCGGAGTGCTCTAGAGTGGTGCCAAGGGGCCTAGGGAGCCCAGATGCAGCTCTGGGGCACAGGGAAACCTGCCAGAGTAGTGCCGAGGGCACCAGAGGGGGCCCTGAAAGCATGTGCCTAGCCAAAAGACATCTCTGGGGAAGAAGGAGGAGCTGAGGAGGGGGTCTGGGCCACCTAGACAGTGCCTAAGGGGTCCGGAGGGCCAAAGGAGTGCTGTGGGGCACCCCAAAGGTCTCCCCAGGGGCTCTGAGGTGGATAGAGCAGTGCTAAGAGCTCTGGGGGGGGGCCCAAAGACAGCTCTGGGGCACAGGGAAACCTGCCAGAGTAGTCCCGAGAGCACCAGAGGGGGCCCTCAAGGCATGTGCCTAGCCAAAAGACCACTGTGGGGAAGGAGGAGGAGCTGAGGAGGGGATCTGGGCCACCTAGACAGTGCCTAAGGGGTCCGGAGGGCCAAAGGAGTGCTGTGGGGCACCCCAAAGGTCTCCCCAGGGGCTCTGAGGTGGATAGAGCAGTGCTAAGAGCTGTGGGGGCCCCAACACAGCTCTGGGGCACAGGGAAACCTGCCAGAGTTGTTCCGAGGGCACTAGAGGGGGCCCTCAAAGCATGTGCCTAGCCAAAAGACCACTCTGGGGAAGGAGGAGCTGTGGAGGGGTTCTGGCCCACCTAGACAGTGCCTAAGGGGTCCGGAGGGCCAAAGGAGTGCTCTGGGGCGCCCCAAAGGTCTCCCCAGGGGCTCTGAGGTGGATAGAGCAGTGCTAAGAGCTGTGGGGGGCACCTACACAGCTCTGGGGCAGAGGGAAACCTGCCAGAGTAGTGCCGAGGGCACCAGAGGGGGCCCTCAAAGTGTGTGCCTAGCCAAAAGACATCTCCGGGGAAGGAGGAGGAGCTGAGGAGGGGGTCTGGGCCACCTAGACAGTGCCTAAGGGGTCTCGGGGGCCAAAAGACAGCTCTGGGGCACAACGAGTACTGCAATTGTAGTTCAGAAGACACGAGAGGGCTTCTAAGGGCTCTCCACGGCCACAAAGAGACTCTGGGGAAGGAGGAGGAGCTCAGGAGGGGGTCTGGCCCATCTAGACCCTTCCTGAGGGCTCGGCACGAGCAAGAGACAGCTCTGGGCAGCAAGGAAGAGCCAAAGAGTGGTGCAGAGTGCTCTAGAGTGGTGCCAAGGGGCCTAGGGAGCCAAGATGCAGCTCTGGGGCACAGGGAAACCTGCCAGAGTAGTGCCGAGGGCACCAGAGGGGGCCCTGAAAGCATTTGCCTAGCCAATAGACATCTCTGGGGAAGAAGGAGGAGCTGAGGAGGGGGTCTGGGCCACCTAGACAGTGCCTAAGGGGTCCGGAGGGCCAAAGGAGTGCTGTGGGGCACCCCAAAGGTCTCCCCAGGGGCTCTGAGGTGGATAGAGCAGTGCTAAGAGCTCTGGGGGGGGGCCCAAAGACAGCTCTGGGGCACAGGGAAACCTGCCAGAGTAGTCCCGAGAGCACCAGAGGGGGCCCTCAAGGCATGTGCCTAGCCAAAAGACCACTGTGGGGAAGGAGGAGCAGCTGAGGAGGGGATCTGGGCCACCTAGACAGTGCCTAAGGGGTCCGGAGGGCCAAAGGAGTGCTGTGGGGCACCCCAAAGGTCTCCCCAGGGGCTCTGAGGTGGATAGAGCAGTGCTAAGAGCTGTGGGGGCCCCAACACAGCTCTGGGGCACAGGGAAACCTGCCAGAGTTGTTCCGAGGGCACTAGAGGGGGCCCTCAAAGCATGTGCCTAGCCAAAAGACCACTCTGGGGAAGGAGGAGCTGTGAAGGGGTTCTGGCCCACCTAGACAGTGCCTAAGGGGTCCGGAGGGCCAAAGGAGTGCTCTGGGGCGCCCCAAAGGTCTGCCCAGGGGCTCTGAGGTGGATAGAGCAGTGCTAAGAGCTGTGGGGGGCACCTACACAGCTCTGGGGCACAGGGAAACCTGCCAGAGTAGTGCCGAGGGCACCAGAGGGGGCCCTCAAAGTGTGTGCCTAGCCAAAAGACATCTCCGGGGAAGGAGGAGGAGCTGAGGAGGGGGTCTGGGCCACCTAGACAGTGCCTAAGGGGTCTCGGGGGCCAAAAGACAGCTCTGGGGCACAACGAGTACTGCAATTGTAGTTCAGAAGACACGAGAGGGCTTCTAAGGGCTCTCCACGGCCACAAAGAGACTCTGGGGAAGGAGGAGGAGCTCAGGAGGGGGTCTGGCCCATCTAGACCCTTCCTGAGGGCTCGGCACGAGCAAGAGACAGCTCTGGGCAGCAAGGAAGAGCCAAAGAGTGGTGCGGAGTGCTCTAGAGTGGTGCCAAGGGGCCTAGGGAGCCAAGATGCAGCTCTGGGGCACAGGGAAACCTGCCAGAGTAGTGCCGAGGGCACCAGAGGGGGCCCTGAAAGCATTTGCCTAGCCAATAGACATCTCTGGGGAAGAAGGAGGAGCTGAGGAGGGGGTCTGGGCCACCTAGACAGTGCCTAAGGGGTCCGGAGGGCCAGAAGACAGCTCTGGGGCACCCCAAAGGTCTGCCCAGGGGCTCTGAGGTGGATAGAGCAGTGCTAAGAGCTGTGGGGGGCACCTACACAGCTCTGGGGCACAGGGAAACCTGCCAGAGTAGTGCCGAGGGCACCAGAGGGGGCCCTCAAAGCATGTGCCTAGCCAAAAGACCACTGTGGGGAAGGAGGAGGAGCTTAGGAGGGGGTCTGGGCCACCTAGACAGTGCCTAAGGGGTCCGGAGGGCCAAAGGAGTGCTCTGGGGCACCCCAAAGGTCTCCCCAGGGGCTCTGAGGTGGATAAAGCAGTGCTAGGAGCTCTGGGGGGCACCTACACAGCTCTGGGGCACAGGGAAACCTGCCAGAGTAGTCCCGAGGGCACCAGAGGGGGCCCTCAAAGTGTGTGCCTAGCCAAAAGACATCTCCGGGGAAGGAGGAGGAGCTGAGGAGGGGGTCTGGGCCACCTAGACAGTGCCTAAGGGGTCTCGGGGGCCAAAAGACAGCTCTGGGGCACAACGAGTACTGCAATTGTAGTTCAGAAGACACGAGAGGGCTTCTAAGGGCTCTCCACGGCCACAAAGAGACTCTGGGGAAGGAGGAGGAGCTCAGGAGGGGGTCTAGGCCACCTAGACAGTGCCTAAGGGGTCTGGAGGACCGGAAAACAGCTCTGGGGCACCCCAAACGTCTGCCCAGGGGCTCTGAGGTGGATAGAGCAGTGCTAAGAGCTGTGGGGGGCCCGAAGACAGCTCTGGGGCACCCCAAAGGTCTGCCCAGGGGCTCTGAGGTGGATAGAGCAGTGCTAAGAGCTGTGGGGGGCCCCAACACAGCTCTGGGGCACAGGGAAACCTGCCAGAGTAGTCCCGAGGGCACCAGAGGGGGCCCTCAAGGGTTTACATGGCCCAAAACCCCACTCTAGGGAAGAAGGACGAGCTGAGGAGGGGGTCTGGGCCACCTAGACAGTGCCTAAGGCATCCGGTGGGCCAGAAGACAGCTCTGGGGCACAACGAGTACTGCAATTGTAGTTCAGAAGACACAAGAGGGCTTCTGAGGGCTCTCCACGGCCACAAAGAGACTCTGGGGAAGGAGGAGGAGCTCAGGAGGGGGTCTGGCCCATCTAGACCCTTCCTGAGGGCTCGGCACGAGCAAGAGACAGCTCTGGGCGGCAAGGAAGAGCCAAAGAGTGGTGCGGAGTGCTCTAGAGCGGTGCCTAGGGGCCTAGGGAGCCAAGATGCAGCTCTGGGGCACAGGGAAACCTGCCAGAGTAGTGCCGAGGGCACCAGAGGGGGCCCTCAAGGCGTGTGCCTAGCCAAAAGACCATTCTAGGGAAGGAGGAGGAGCTGAGGAGGGGCTCTGGGCCACCTAGACAGTGCCTAAGGGGTCTGGAGAGCCAAAACACTACTCTGGGGCACCCCAAAGGTCTGCCCAGGGGCTCTGAGGTGGATAGAGCAGTGCTAAGAGCTCTGCGGGGCCCAAAGACAGCTCTGGGGTACAGGGAAACCTGCCAGAGTAGTGCCGAGGGCACCAGAGGGGGCCCTCAAAGCATGTGCCTAGCCAAAAGACAACTCTGGGGAAGGAGGAGGAGCTGTGGAGGGGTTCTGGCCCACCTAGACAGTGCCTAAGGGGTCCGGAGGGCCAAAGGAGTGCTCTGGGGCGCCCCAAAGGTCTGCCCAGGGGCTCTGAGGTGGATAGAGCAGTGCTAAGAGCTGTGGGGGGCACCTACACAGCTCTGGGGCAGAGGGAAACCTGCCAGAGTTGTTCCGAGGGCACCAGAGGGGGCCCTCAAAGCATGTGCCTAGCCAAAAGACATCTCTGGGGAAGGAGGAGGAGCTGAGGAGGGGGTCTGGGCCACCTAGACAGTGCCTAAGGGGTCCGGAGGGCCAAAGGAGTGCTCTGGGGCGCCCCAAAGGTCTGCCCAGGGGCTCTGAGGTGGATAGAGCAGTGCTAGGAGCTCTGGGGGGCACCTACACAGCTCTGGGGCACAGGGAAACCTGCCAGAGTAGTCCCGAGTGCACCAGAGGGGGCCCTCAAAGTGTGTGCCTAGCCAAAAGACATCTCCGGGGAAGGAGGAGGAGCTGAGGAGGGGGTCTGGGCCACCTAGACAGTGCCTAAGGGGTCTCGGGGGCCAGAAGACAGCTCTGGGGCACAACGAGTACTGCAATTGTAGTTCAGAAGACATGAGAGGGCTTCTAAGGGCTCTCCACAGCCACAAAGAGACTCTGGGGAAGGAGGAGGAGCTCAGGAGGGGGTCTGGCCCATCTAGACCCTTCCTGAGGGCTTGGCACGAGCAAGAGACAGCTCTGGGCAGCAAGGAAGAGCCAAAGAGTGGTGCAGAGTGCTCTAGAGTGGTGCCTAGGGGCCTAGGGAGCCAAGATGCAGCTCTGGGGCACAGGGAAACCTGCCAGAGTAGTGCCGAGGGCAGCAGAGGGGGCCCTCAAGGGTTTACATGGCCCAAAACCCCACTCTAGGGAAGGAGGAGGAGCTGTGGAGGGGTTCTGGCCCACCTAGACAGTGCCTAAGGGGTCCGGAGGGCCAAAGGAGTGCTCTGGGGCGCCCCAAAGGTCTGCCCAGGGGCTCTGAGGTGGATAGAGCAGTGCTAAGAGCTGTGGGGGGCACCTACACAGCTCTGGGGCACAGGGAAACCTGCCAGAGTAGTGCCGAGGGCACCAGAGGGGGCCCTCAAAGTGTGTGCCTAGCCAAAAGACATCTCCGGGGAAGGAGGAGGAGCTGAGGAGGGGGTCTGGCCCATCTAGACCCTTCCTGAGGGCTTGGCACGAGCAAGAGACAGCTCTGGGCAGCAAGGAAGAGCCAAAGAGTGGTGCGGAGTGCTCTAGAGTGGTGCCAAGGGGCCTAGGGAGCCCAGATGCAGCTCTGGGGCACAGGGAAACCTGCCAGAGTAGTGCCGAGGGCACCAGAGGGGGCCCTGAAAGCATGTGCCTAGCCAAAAGACATCTCTGGGGAAGAAGGAGGAGCTGAGGAGGGGGTCTGGGCCACCTAGACAGTGCCTAAGGGGTCCGGAGGGCCAAAGGAGTGCTGTGGGGCACCCCAAAGGTCTCCCCAGGGGCTCTGAGGTGGATAGAGCAGTGCTAAGAGCTCTGGGGGGGGGCCCAAAGACAGCTCTGGGGCACAGGGAAACCTGCCAGAGTAGTCCCGAGAGCACCAGAGGGGGCCCTCAAGGCATGTGCCTAGCCAAAAGACCACTGTGGGGAAGGAGGAGGAGCTGAGGAGGGGATCTGGGCCACCTAGACAGTGCCTAAGGGGTCCGGAGGGCCAAAGGAGTGCTGTGGGGCACCCCAAAGGTCTCCCCAGGGGCTCTGAGGTGGATAGAGCAGTGCTAAGAGCTGTGGGGGCCCCAACACAGCTCTGGGGCACAGGGAAACCTGCCAGAGTTGTTCCGAGGGCACTAGAGGGGGCCCTCAAAGCATGTGCCTAGCCAAAAGACCACTCTGGGGAAGGAGGAGCTGTGGAGGGGTTCTGGCCCACCTAGACAGTGCCTAAGGGGTCCGGAGGGCCAAAGGAGTGCTCTGGGGCGCCCCAAAGGTCTCCCCAGGGGCTCTGAGGTGGATAGAGCAGTGCTAAGAGCTGTGGGGGGCACCTACACAGCTCTGGGGCAGAGGGAAACCTGCCAGAGTAGTGCCGAGGGCACCAGAGGGGGCCCTCAAAGTGTGTGCCTAGCCAAAAGACATCTCCGGGGAAGGAGGAGGAGCTGAGGAGGGGGTCTGGGCCACCTAGACAGTGCCTAAGGGGTCTCGGGGGCCAAAAGACAGCTCTGGGGCACAACGAGTACTGCAATTGTAGTTCAGAAGACACGAGAGGGCTTCTAAGGGCTCTCCACGGCCACAAAGAGACTCTGGGGAAGGAGGAGGAGCTCAGGAGGGGGTCTGGCCCATCTAGACCCTTCCTGAGGGCTCGGCACGAGCAAGAGACAGCTCTGGGCAGCAAGGAAGAGCCAAAGAGTGGTGCAGAGTGCTCTAGAGTGGTGCCAAGGGGCCTAGGGAGCCAAGATGCAGCTCTGGGGCACAGGGAAACCTGCCAGAGTAGTGCCGAGGGCACCAGAGGGGGCCCTGAAAGCATTTGCCTAGCCAATAGACATCTCTGGGGAAGAAGGAGGAGCTGAGGAGGGGGTCTGGGCCACCTAGACAGTGCCTAAGGGGTCCGGAGGGCCAAAGGAGTGCTGTGGGGCACCCCAAAGGTCTCCCCAGGGGCTCTGAGGTGGATAGAGCAGTGCTAAGAGCTCTGGGGGGGGGCCCAAAGACAGCTCTGGGGCACAGGGAAACCTGCCAGAGTAGTCCCGAGAGCACCAGAGGGGGCCCTCAAGGCATGTGCCTAGCCAAAAGACCACTGTGGGGAAGGAGGAGCAGCTGAGGAGGGGATCTGGGCCACCTAGACAGTGCCTAAGGGGTCCGGAGGGCCAAAGGAGTGCTGTGGGGCACCCCAAAGGTCTCCCCAGGGGCTCTGAGGTGGATAGAGCAGTGCTAAGAGCTGTGGGGGCCCCAACACAGCTCTGGGGCACAGGGAAACCTGCCAGAGTTGTTCCGAGGGCACTAGAGGGGGCCCTCAAAGCATGTGCCTAGCCAAAAGACCACTCTGGGGAAGGAGGAGCTGTGAAGGGGTTCTGGGCCACCTAGACAGTGCCTAAGGGGTCCGGAGGGCCAAAGGAGTGCTCTGGGGCGCCCCAAAGGTCTGCCCAGGGGCTCTGAGGTGGATAGAGCAGTGCTAAGAGCTGTGGGGGGCACCTACACAGCTCTGGGGCACAGGGAAACCTGCCAGAGTAGTGCCGAGGGCACCAGAGGGGGCCCTCAAAGTGTGTGCCTAGCCAAAAGACATCTCCGGGGAAGGAGGAGGAGCTGAGGAGGGGGTCTGGGCCACCTAGACAGTGCCTAAGGGGTCTCGGGGGCCAAAAGACAGCTCTGGGGCACAACGAGTACTGCAATTGTAGTTCAGAAGACACGAGAGGGCTTCTAAGGGCTCTCCACGGCCACAAAGAGACTCTGGGGAAGGAGGAGGAGCTCAGGAGGGGGTCTGGCCCATCTAGACCCTTCCTGAGGGCTCGGCACGAGCAAGAGACAGCTCTGGGCAGCAAGGAAGAGCCAAAGAGTGGTGCGGAGTGCTCTAGAGTGGTGCCAAGGGGCCTAGGGAGCCAAGATGCAGCTCTGGGGCACAGGGAAACCTGCCAGAGTAGTGCCGAGGGCACCAGAGGGGGCCCTGAAAGCATTTGCCTAGCCAATAGACATCTCTGGGGAAGAAGGAGGAGCTGAGGAGGGGGTCTGGGCCACCTAGACAGTGCCTAAGGGGTCCGGAGGGCCAGAAGACAGCTCTGGGGCACCCCAAAGGTCTGCCCAGGGGCTCTGAGGTGGATAGAGCAGTGCTAAGAGCTGTGGGGGGCACCTACACAGCTCTGGGGCACAGGGAAACCTGCCAGAGTAGTCCCGAGGGCAGCAGAGGGGGCCCTCAAGGCATGTGCCTAGCCAAAAGACCACTGTGGGGAAGGAGGAGGAGCTGAGGAGGGGGTCTGGGCCACCTAGACAGTGCCTAAGGGGTCCGGAGGGCCAAAGGAGTGCTCTGGGGCGCCCCAAAGGTCTCCCCAGGGGCTCTGAGGTGGATAGAGCAGTGCTAGGAGCTCTGGGGGGCACCTACACAGCTCTGGGGCACAGGGAAACCTGCCAGAGTAGTGCCGAGGGCACCAGAGGGGGCCCTCAAAGCATGTGCCTAGCCAAAAGACATCTCTGGGGAAGAAGGAGGAGCTGAGGAGGGGGTCTGGGCCACCTAGACAGTGCCTAAGGGGTCCGGAGGGCCAGAAGACAGCTCTGGGGCGCCCCAAAGGTCTGCCCAGGGGCTCTGAGGTGGATAGAGCAGTGCTACGAGCTGTGGGGGGCACCTACACAGCTCTGGGGCACAGGGAAACCTGCCAGAGTAGTCCCGAGAGCACCAGAGGGGGCCCTCAAAGCATGTGCCTAGCCAAAAGACATCTCTGGGGAAGAAGGAGGAGCTGAGGAGGGGGTCTGGGCCACCTAGACAGTGCCTAAGGGGTCCGGAGGGCCAAAGGAGTGCTGTGGGGCACCCCAAAGGTCTCCCCAGGGGCTCTGAGGTGGATAGAGCAGTGCTAAGAGCTCTGGGGGGGGGCCCAAAGACAGCTCTGGGCCACAGGGAAACCTGCCAGAGTAGTCCCGAGAGCACCAGAGGGGGCCCTCAAGGCATGTGCCTAGTCAAAAGACAACTCTGGGGGAGGAGGAGGAGCTGAGGAAGGGGTCTGGGCCACCTAGACAGTGCCTAAGGGGTCTGGAGAGCCAAAACACTACTCTGGGGCACGCCAAAGGTCTGCCCAGGGGCTCTGAGATGGATAGAACACTGCTAAGAGCTCTGGGGGGGCTGAAGACAGCTCTGGGGAAGAGGGAAACCTGCCAGAGTAGTCCCGAGGGCCCCAGAGGGGGCCCTCAAGGCGTGTGCCTAGCCAAAAGGCAACTCTGGGGAAGGAGGAGGAGCTGAGGAGGGCTCTGGGCCACCTAGACAGTGCCTAAGGGGTCCAGAGAGCCAAAAGACAGCTCTGGGACACAACAAGTACTGCAATTGTAGTTCAGAAGTCACGAGAGGGCTTCTAAGGGCTCTGCATGGCCACAAAGAGACTCTGCGGAAGGAGGAGGAGCTCAGGAGGGGGTCTGGGCCACCTAGACCGTTCCTGAGGGCTCAGCACGAGCAAGAGCCAGCTCTGGCTAGCAAGGAAGAGCCAAAGAGTGCTGCGGAGTGCTCTAGAGAGTTGCGAAGGGGCCTAGGGAGCCAAGATCCAGCTCTGGGGCACAGGGACACCTGCCAGAGTAGTGCCGAGGGCACCAGAGGGGGCCCTCAAGGCGTGTGCCTAGCCAAAAGACCACTCTGGGGAAGGAGGAGGAGCTGAGGAAGGGCTCTGGGCCACCTAGACCGTTCCTGAGGGCTCAGCACGAGCAAGAGACAGCTCTGGCTAGCAAGGAGGAGCCAAAGAGTGTTGCGGGGTGCTCTAGAGAGTTGCGAAGGGGCCTAGGGAGCCAAGATCCAGCTCTGGGGCACAGGGAAACCTGCCAGAGTAGTGCCGAGGGCACCAGAGGGGGCCCTCAAGGCGTGTGCCTAGCCAAAAGACCACTCTGGGGAAGGAGGAGGAGCTGAGGAGGGGCTCTGGGCCACCTAGACAGTGCCTAAGGGGTCTGGAGGGCAAAAAGACAGCTCTGGGGCACGCCAAAGGTCTCCGCAGGGGCTCTGAGGTGGAGAGAGCAGTGCTAAGAGCTCTGCGGGCCCCGAAGACAGCTCTGGGGCACAGGGAAACCTGCCAGAGTAGTGCCGAGGGCCCCAGAGGGGGGCCCTCAAGGGTTTACATGGCCCAAAACCCCATTCTGGGGAAGGGGGAGGAGCTGAGGAGGGGTCTGAGCCACCTAGACAGTGCCTAAGGGGTCTGGGGGGCCAAAAGACTGCTCTGGTGCACCCCAAAGGTCTCCGCAGGGGCTCTGAGGTGGATAGAGCAGTGCTAAGAGCTATGGGGGGCCCGAAGACAGCTCTGGGGCACAGGGAAACCTGCCAAAGTAGTCCCGAGGGCACCAGAGGGGGCCCTCAAGGCGTGTGCCTAGCTAAAAGACCACTCTGGGGAACGAGGAGGAGCTCAGGAAGGGATCTGGGCCACCTAGACAGTGCCTAAGGGGTCCGGAGAGCAAAAAGACAGCTCTGGGACACAACGAGTACTGCAATTGTAGTTCAGAAGTCACGAGAGGGCTTCTAAGGGCTCTGCATGGCCACAAAGAGACTCTGGGGAAGGAGGAGGAGCTCAGGAGGGGGTCTGGGCCACCTAGACAGTGCCTAATGGCTCAGCACGAGCAAGAGACATCTCTGGCTAGCAAGGAAGAGCCAAAGAGTGCTGCAGAGTGCTCTAGAGCAGTGCGAAGGGGCCTAGGGAGCCAAGATCCAGCTCTGGGGCACAGGGAAACCTGCCAGAGTAGTGCCGAGGGCCCCAGAGGGGGCCCTCAAGGGTTTACATGGCCCAAAACCCCATTCTGGGGAAGGGGGAGGAGCTGAGGAGGGGTCTGGGCCACCTAGACAGTGCCTAAGGGGTCTGGGGGGCCAAAAGACTGCTCTGGGGCACCCCAAAGGTCTCCGCAGGGGCTCCGAGGTGGAGAGAGCAGTGCTAAGAGCTGTGGGGGGGCCGAAGACAGCTCTGGGGCACTGGGAAACCTGCCAGAATAGTCCCGAGGGCACCAGAGGGGGCCCTCAAGGCGTGTGCCTAGCCAAAAGGCAACTCTGGGGGAGAAGGAAGACCTCTGGAGGGGGTCTGGGCCACCTAGACCTTGCCTGAGGGCTCAGCACGAGCAAGGGACAGCTCTGGCTAGCAAGGAAGAGCCAGAGAGTGGTGCGGAGCCCTCTAGAGCAGTGTGAAGGGGCCTAGGGAGCCAAGATCCAGCTCTGGGGCACAGGGAAACCTGCCAGAGTAGTGCTGAGGACACCAGAGGGGGTCCTCAAGGCGTGTGCCTAGCCAAAAGGCAACTCTGGGGAAGGAAGAGGAGCTTAGGAGAGGATCCGGGCCACCTAGGCAGTGCCTAAGGGATCTGGGGGGCCAAAAAACAGCTCTGGGGCACAACGAGTACTGCAATTGTAGTTCAGAAGTCACGAGAGGGCTTCTAAGGGCTCTGCATGGCCACAAAGAGACTCTGGGGAAGGAGGAGGAGCTCAGGAGGGGGTCTGGGCCACCTAGACAGTGCCTAAGAGCTCAGCACGAGCAAGAGACATCTCTGGCTAGCAAGGAAGAGCCAAAGAGTGCTGCGGAGTGCTCTAGAGCAGTGCGAAGGGGCCTAGGGAGCCAAGATCCAGCTCTGGGGCACAGGTAAACCTGCCAGAGTAGTCCCGAGGGCACCAGAGGGGGCCCTCAAGGCGTGTGCCTAGCCAAAAGGCAACTCTGGGGAAGGAGGAGGAGCTGAGGAAGGGGTCTGGGCCACCTAGACCGTTCCTGAGGGCTCAGCACGAGCAAGAGCCAGCTCTGGCTAGCAAGGAAGAGCCAAAGAGTGCTGCAGGGTGCTCTAGAGCAGTGCGAAGGGGCCTAGGGAGCCAAGATCCAGCTCTGGGGCACAGGGAAACCTGCCAGAGTAGTCCCGAGGGCAGCAGAGGGGGCCCTCAAGGCGTGTGCCTAGCCAAAAGACCACTCTGGGGAAGGAAGGGTAGCTTAGGAGGGGATCCGGGCCACCTAGACAGTGCCTAAGAGATCTGGGGGGCCAAAAAACAGCTCTGGGACACAACGAGTACTGCAATTGTAGTTCAGAAGTCACGAGAGGGCTTCTAAGGGCTCTGCATGGCCACAAAGAGACTCTGGGGGAGGAGGAGGAGCTCAGGAGGGGGTCTGGGCCACCTAGACCGTTCCTGAGGGCTCAGCACGAGCAAGAGCCAGCTCTGGCTAGCAAGGAAGAGCCAGAGAGTGCTGTGGAGTACTCTAGAGCAGTGCGAAGGGGCCTAGGGAGCCAAGATCCAGCTCTGGGGCACAGGGAAACCTGCCAGAGTAGTGCCGAGGGCCCCAGAGGGGGCCCTCAAGGGTTTACATGGCCCAAAACCCCATTCTGGGGAAGGGGGAGGAGCTGAGGAGGGGTCTGGGCCACCTAGACAGTGCCTAAGGGGTCTGGGGGGCCAAAAGACAGCTCTGGGGCACCCCAAAGGTCTCCGCAGGGGCTCTGAGGTGGAGAGAGCAGTGCTAAGAGCTGTGGGGGGCCCGAAGACAGCTCTGGGGCACAGGGAAACCTGCCAGAGCAGTCCCGAGGGCAGCAGAGGGGGCCCTCAAGGCGTGTGCCAGGCCAAAAGGAGACTCTGGGGGAAAAGGAAGACCTCTGGAGGGGGTCTGGGCCACCTAGACCTTGCCTGAGGGCTCAGCACGAGCAAGGGACAGCTCTGGCTAGCAAGGAAGAGCCAGAGAGTGGTGCGGAGCCCTCTAGAACAGTGCGAAGGGGCCTAGGGAGCCAAGATCCAGCTCTGGGGCACAGGGAAACCTGCCAGAGTAGTGCCGAGGGCACCAGAGGGGGCCCTCAAGGCATGTGCCTAGCCAAAAGACCACTCTGGGGAAGGAGGAGGAGCTGAGGAGGGGGTCTGGGCCACCTAGACAGTGCCTAAGGGGTCTGGAGGGCAAAAAGACAGCTGTGGGGCACGCCAAAGGTCTCCCCAAGGGCTCTGAGGTGGAGAGAGCAGTGCTAGGAGCTCTGGGGGGCACCTACACAGCTCTGGGGCAGAGGGAAACCTGCCAGAGTAGTCCCGAGGGCAGCAGAGGGGGCCCTCAAGGCGTGTGCCTAGCCAAAAGGCAACTCTGGGGAAGGAGGAGGAGCTGAGGAGGGCTCTGGGCCACCTAGACAGTGCCTAAGGGGTCCGGAGAGCCAAAAGACAGCTCTGGGACACAACGAGTACTGCAATTGTAGTTCAGAAGTCACGAGAGGGCTTCTAAGGGCTCTGCATGGCCACAAAGAGACTCTGGGGAAGGAGGAGGAGCTCAGGAGGGGGTCTGGGCCACCTAGACCTTGCCTGAGGGCTCAGCACGAGCAAGAGACGGCTCTGGCTAGCAAGGAAGAGCCAAAGAGTGCTGCGGAGTGCTCTAGAGAGTTGCGAAGGGGCCTAGGGAGCCAAGATCCAGCTCTGGGGCACAGGGAAACCTGCCAGAGTAGTGCCGAGGGCACCAGAGGGGGCCCTCAAGGCGTGTGCCTAGCCAAAAGACCACTCTGGGGAAGGAGGAGGAGCTGAGGAAGGGGTCTGGGCCACCTAGACAGTGCCTAAGGGGTCTGGAGAGCCAAAACACTACTCTGGGGCACGCCAAAGGTCTCCGCAGGGGCTCTGAGATGGATAGAACACTGCTAAGAGCTCTGGGGGGGCCGAAGACAGCTCTAGGGAAGAGGGAAACCTGCCAGAGTAGTGCCGAGGGCCCCAGAGGGGGCCCTCAAGGTGTGTGCCTAGTCAAAAGACCACTCTGGGGAAGGAGGAGGAGCTGAGGAAGGGGTCTGGGCCACCTAGACCCTTCCTGAGGGCTCAGCACGAGCAAGAGACAGCTCTGGCTAGCAAGGAGGAGCCAAAGAGTGTTGCGGGGTGCTCTAGAGAGTTGCGAAGGGGCCTAGGGAGCCAAGATCCAGCTCTGGGGCACAGGGAAACCTGCCAGAGTAGTGCCGAGGGCACCAGAGGGGGCCCTCAAGGCGTGTGCCTAGCCAAAAGACCACTCTGGGGAAGGAGGAGGAGCTGAGGAGGGGCTCTGGGCCACCTAGACAGTGCCTAAGGGGTCCGGAGAGCCAAAAGACAGCTCTGGGGCACGCCAAAGGTCTCCGCAGGGGCTCTGAGGTGGAGAGAGCAGTGCTAAGAGCTCTGCGGGCCCCACAGACAGCTTTGGGGCACAGGAACACCTGCCAGAGTAGTGCCGAGGGCCCCAGAGGGGGCCCTCAAGGCGTGTGCCTAGTCAAAAGACAACTCTGGGGGAGGAGGAGGAGCTGAGGAAGGGGTCTGGGCCACCTAGACAGTGCCTAAGGGGTCCGGAGAGCCAAAAGACAGCTCTGGGGTACACCAAAGGTCTCCGCAGGGGCTCTGAGGTGGATAGAGCAGTGCTAAGAGCTATGGGGGGCCCCAACACAGCTCTGGGGCAACCCAAAGGTCTCCGCAGGGGCTCTGAGGTGGAGAGAGCAGTGCTAAGAGCTCTGCGGGCCCCGAAGACAGCTCTGGGGCACAGGGAAACCTGCCAGAGTAGTGCCGAGGGCCCCAGAGGGGGCCCTCAAGGGTTTACATGACCCAAAACCCCATTCTGGGGAAGGAGGAGGAGCTGAGGAAGGGGTCTGGGCCACCTAGACAGTGCCTAAGGGGTCTGGGGGGCCAAAAAACAGCTCTGGGACACAACGAGTACTGCAATTGTAGTTCAGAAGTCACGAGAGGGCTTCTAAGGGCTCTGCATGGCCACAAAGAGACTCTGCGGAAGGAGGAGGACCTCAGGAGGGGGTCTGGGCCACCTAGACCTTGCCTGAGGGCTCAGCACGAGCAAGAGACAGCTCTGGCTAGCAAGGAAGAGCCAAAGAGTGCTGCGGAGTGCTCTAGAGAGTTGCGAAGGGGCCTAGGGAGCCAAGATCCAGCTCTGGGGCACAGGGAAACCTGCCAGAGTAGTGCCGAGGGCACCAGAGGGGGCCCTCAAGGCGTGTGCCTAGCCAAAAGACCACTCTGGGGAAGGAGGAGGAGCTGAGGAGGGGCTCTGGGCCACCTAGACAGTGCCTAAGGGGTCTGGAGGGCAAAAAGACAGCTCTGGGGCACCCCAAAGGTCTCCCCAAGGGCTCTGAGGTGGAGAGAGCAGTGCTAACAGTTCTGGGGGGCACCTACACAGCTCTGGGGCAGAGGGAAACCTGCCAGAGTAGTCCCGAGGGCAGCAGAGGGGGCCCTCAAGGCGTGTGCCTAGCCAAAAGGCAACTCTGGGGAAGGAGGAGGAGCTGAGGAGGGCTCTGGGCCACCTAGACAGTGCCTAAGGGGTCCGGAGAGCCAAAAGACAGCTCTGGGACACAACGAGTACTGCAATTGTAGTTCAGAAGTCACGAGAGGGCTTCTAAGGGCTCTGCATGGCCACAAAGAGACTCTGGGGAAGGAGGAGGAGCTCAGGAGGGGGTCTGGGCCACCTAGACCGTTCCTGAGGGCTCAGCACGAGCAAGAGACAGCTCTGGCTAGCAAGGAAGAGCCAAAGAGTGCTGCGGAGTGCTCTAGAGAGTTGCGAAGGGGCCTAGGGAGCCAAGATCCAGCTCTGGGGCACAGGGACACCTGCCAGAGTAGTGCCGAGGGCACCAGAGGGGGCCCTCAAGGCGTGTGCCTAGCCAAAAGACCACTCTGGGGAAGGAGGAGGAGCTGAGGAAGGGCTCTGGGCCACCTAGACCGTTCCTGAGGGCTCAGCACGAGCAAGAGACAGCTCTGGCTAGCAAGGAGGAGCCAAAGAGTGTTGCGGGGTGCTCTAGAGAGTTGCGAAGGGGCCTAGGGAGCCAAGATCCAGCTCTGGGGCACAGGGAAACCTGCCAGAGTAGTCCCGAGGGCACCAGAGGGGGCCCTCAAGGCGTGTGCCTAGCCAAAAGACCACTCTGGGGAAGGAGGAGGAGCTGAGGAGGGGCTCTGGGCCACCTAGACAGTGCCTAAGGGGTCTGGAGGGCAAAAAGACAGCTCTGGGGCACGCCAAAGGTCTCCGCAGGGGCTCTGAGGTGGAGAGAGCAGTGCTAAGAGCTCTGCGGGCCCCGAAGACAGCTCTGGGGCACAGGGAAACCTGCCAGAGTAGTGCCGAGGGCCCCAGAGGGGGGCCCTCAAGGGTTTACATGGCCCAAAACCCCATTCTGGGGAAGGGGGAGGAGCTGAGGAGGGGTCTGAGCCACCTAGACAGTGCCTAAGGGGTCTGGGGGGCCAAAAGACTGCTCTGGTGCACCCCAAAGGTCTCCGCAGGGGCTCTGAGGTGGATAGAGCAGTGCTAAGAGCTATGGGGGGCCCGAAGACAGCTCTGGGGCACAGGGAAACCTGCCAAAGTAGTCCCGAGGGCACCAGAGGGGGCCCTCAAGGCGTGTGCCTAGCTAAAAGACCACTCTGGGGAACGAGGAGGAGCTCAGGAAGGGATCTGGGCCACCTAGACAGTGCCTAAGGGGTCCGGAGAGCAAAAAGACAGCTCTGGGACACAACGAGTACTGCAATTGTAGTTCAGAAGTCACGAGAGGGCTTCTAAGGGCTCTGCATGGCCACAAAGAGACTCTGGGGAAGGAGGAGGAGCTCAGGAGGGGGTCTGGGCCACCTAGACAGTGCCTAATGGCTCAGCACGAGCAAGAGACATCTCTGGCTAGCAAGGAAGAGCCAAAGAGTGCTGCAGAGTGCTCTAGAGCAGTGCGAAGGGGCCTAGGGAGCCAAGATCCAGCTCTGGGGCACAGGGAAACCTGCCAGAGTAGTGCCGAGGGCCCCAGAGGGGGCCCTCAAGGGTTTACATGGCCCAAAACCCCATTCTGGGGAAGGGGGAGGAGCTGAGGAGGGGTCTGGGCCACCTAGACAGTGCCTAAGGGGTCTGGGGGGCCAAAAGACAGCTCTGGGGCACCCCAAAGGTCTCCGCAGGGGCTCCGAGGTGGAGAGAGCAGTGCTAAGAGCTGTGGGGGGCCCGAAGACAGCTCTGGGGCACAGGGAAACCTGCCAGAGCAGTCCCGAGGGCAGCAGAGGGGGCCCTCAAGGCGTGTGCCAGGCCAAAAGGAGACTCTGGGGGAAAAGGAAGACCTCTGGAGGGGGTCTGGGCCACCTAGACCTTGCCTGAGGGCTCAGCACGAGCAAGGGACAGCTCTGGCTAGCAAGGAAGAGCCAGAGAGTGGTGCGGAGCCCTCTAGAACAGTGCGAAGGGGCCTAGGGAGCCAAGATCCAGCTCTGGGGCACAGGGAAACCTGCCAGAGTAGTGCCGAGGGCACCAGAGGGGGCCCTCAAGGCATGTGCCTAGCCAAAAGACCACTCTGGGGAAGGAGGAGGAGCTGAGGAGGGCTCTGGGCCACCTAGACAGTGCCTAAGGGGTCTGGAGGGCAAAAAGACAGCTCTGGGGCACGCCAAAGGTCTCCCCAAGGGCTCTGAGGTGGAGAGAGCAGTGCTAACAGTTCTGGGGGGCACCTACACAGCTCTGGGGCAGAGGGAAACCTGCCAGAGTAGTCCCGAGGGCAGCAGAGGGGGCCCTCAAGGCGTGTGCCTAGCCAAAAGGCAACTCTGGGGAAGGAGGAGGAGCTGAGGAGGGCTCTGGGCCACCTAGACAGTGCCTAAGGGGTCCGGAGAGCCAAAAGACAGCTCTGGGACACAACGAGTACTGCAATTGTAGTTCAGAAGTCACGAGAGGGCTTCTAAGGGCTCTGCATGGCCACAAAGAGACTCTGGGGAAGGAGGAGGAGCTCAGGAGGGGGTCTGGGCCACCTAGACCTTGCCTGAGGGCTCAGCACGAGCAAGAGACGGCTCTGGCTAGCAAGGAAGAGCCAAAGAGTGCTGCGGAGTGCTCTAGAGAGTTGCGAAGGGGCCTAGGGAGCCAAGATCCAGCTCTGGGGCACAGGGAAACCTGCCAGAGTAGTGCCGAGGGCACCAGAGGGGGCCCTCAAGGCGTGTGCCTAGCCAAAAGACCACTCTGGGGAAGGAGGAGGAGCTGAGGAAGGGGTCTGGGCCACCTAGACAGTGCCTAAGGGGTCTGGAGAGCCAAAACACTACTCTGGGGCACGCCAAAGGTCTCCGCAGGGGCTCTGAGATGGATAGAACACTGCTAAGAGCTCTGGGGGGGCCGAAGACAGCTCTAGGGAAGAGGGAAACCTGCCAGAGTAGTGCCGAGGGCCCCAGAGGGGGCCCTCAAGGCGTGTGCCTAGCCAAAAGACCACTCTGGGGAAGGAGGAGGAGCTGAGGAAGGGGTCTGGGCCACCTAGACCCTTCCTGAGGGCTCAGCACGAGCAAGAGACAGCTCTGGCTAGCAAGGAGGAGCCAAAGAGTGTTGCGGGGTGCTCTAGAGAGTTGCGAAGGGGCCTAGGGAGCCAAGATCCAGCTCTGGGGCACAGGGAAACCTGCCAGAGTAGTCCCGAGGGCACCAGAGGGGGCCCTCAAGGCGTGTGCCTAGCCAAAAGACCACTCTGGGGAAGGAGGAGGAGCTGAGGAGGGGCTCTGGGCCACCTAGACAGTGCCTAAGGGGTCCGGAGAGCCAAAAGACAGCTCTGGGGCACGCCAAAGGTCTCCGCAGGGGCTCTGAGGTGGAGAGAGCAGTGCTAAGAGCTCTGCGGGCCCCACAGACAGCTTTGGGGCACAGGGAAACCTGCCAGAGTAGTGCCGAGGGCCCCAGAGGGGGCCCTCAAGGCGTGTGCCTAGTCAAAAGACAACTCTGGGGGAGGAGGAGGAGCTGAGGAAGGGGTCTGGGCCACCTAGACAGTGCCTAAGGGGTCCGGAGAGCCAAAAGACAGCTCTGGGGTACGCCAAAGGTCTCCGCAGGGGCTCTGAGGTGGATAGAGCAGTGCTAAGAGCTATGGGGGGCCCCAACACAGCTCTGGGGCACGCCAAAGGTCTCCGCAGGGGCTCTGAGGTGGAGAGAGCAGTGCTAAGAGCTCTGCGGGCCCCGAAGACAGCTCTGGGGCACAGGGAAACCTGCCAGAGTAGTGCCGAGGGCCCCAGAGGGGGCCCTCAAGGGTTTACATGACCCAAAACCCCATTCTGGGGAAGGAGGAGGAGCTGAGGAGGGGGTCTGGGCCACCTAGACAGTGCCTAAGGGGTCTGGGGGGCCAAAAAACAGCTCTGGGACACAACGAGTACTGCAATTGTAGTTCAGAAGTCACGAGAGGGCTTCTAAGGGCTCTGCATGGCCACAAAGAGACTCTGCGGAAGGAGGAGGAGCTCAGGAGGGGGTCTGGGCCACCTAGACCTTGCCTGAGGGCACAGCACGAGCAATAGCCAGCTCTGGCTAGCAAGGAAGAGCCAAAGAGTGCTGCGGAGTGCTCTAGAGAGTTGCGAAGGGGCCTAGGGAGCCAAGATCCAGCTCTGGGGCACAGGGAAACCTGCCAGAGTAGTGCCGAGGGCACCAGAGGGGGCCCTCAAGGCGTGTGCCTAGCCAAAAGACCACTCTGGGGAAGGAGGAGGAGCTGAGGAGGGGCTCTGGGCCACCTAGACAGTGCCTAAGGGGTCTGGAGGGCAAAAAGACAGCTCTGGGGCACCCCAAAGGTCTCCGCAGGGGCTCTGAGGTGGAGAGAGCAGTGCTAACAGTTCTGGGGGGCACCTACACAGCTCTGGGGCAGAGGGAAACCTGCCAGAGTAGTCCCGAGGGCAGCAGAGGGGGCCCTCAAGGCGTGTGCCTAGCCAAAAGGCAACTCTGGGGAAGGAGGAGGAGCTGAGGAGGGCTCTGGGCCACCTAGACAGTGCCTAAGGGGTCCGGAGAGCCAAAAGACAGCTCTGGGACACAACGAGTACTGCAATTGTAGTTCAGAAGTCACGAGAGGGCTTCTAAGGGCTCTGCATGGCCACAAAGAGACTCTGGGGAAGGAGGAGGAGCTCAGGAGGGGGTCTGGGCCACCTAGACCTTGCCTGAGGGCTCAGCACGAGCAAGAGACGGCTCTGGCTAGCAAGGAAGAGCCAAAGAGTGCTGCGGAGTGCTCTAGAGAGTTGCGAAGGGGCCTAGGGAGCCAAGATCCAGCTCTGGGGCAGAGGGAAACCTGCCAGAGTAGTGCCGAGGGCACCAGAGGGGGCCCTCAAGGCGTGTGCCTAGCCAAAAGACCACTCTGGGGAAGGAGGAGGAGCTGAGGAAGGGGTCTGGGCCACCTAGACCGTTCCTGAGGGCTCAGCACGAGCAAGAGACAGCTCTGGCTAGCAAGGAGGAGCCAAAGAGTGTTGCGGGGTGCTCTAGAGAGTTGCGAAGGGGCCTAGGGAGCCAAGATCCAGCTCTGGGGCACAGGGAAACCTGCCAGAGTAGTCCCGAGGGCACCAGAGGGGGCCCTCAAGGCGTGTGCCTAGCCAAAAGACCACTCTGGGGAAGGAGGAGGAGCTGAGGAGGGGCTCTGGGCCACCTAGACAGTGCCTAAGGGGTCTGGAGGGCAAAAAGACAGCTCTGGGGCACGCCAAAGGTCTCCGCAGGGGCTCTGAGGTGGAGAGAGCAGTGCTAAGAGCTCTGCGGGCCCGAAGACAGCTCTGGGGCACAGGGAAACCTGCCAGAGTAGTGCCGAGGGCCCCAGAGGGGGGCCCTCAAGGGTTTACATGGCCCAAAACCCCATTCTGGGGAAGGGGGAGGAGCTGAGGAGGGGTCTGAGCCACCTAGACAGTGCCTAAGGGGTCTGGGGGGCCAAAAGACTGCTCTGGGGCACCCCAAAGGTCTCCGCAGGGGCTCTGAGGTGGATAGAGCAGTGCTAAGAGCTATGGGGGGCCCGAAGACAGCTCTGGGGCACAGGGAAACCTGCCAAAGTAGTCCCGAGGGCACCAGAGGGGGCCCTCAAGGCGTGTGCCTAGCTAAAAGACCACTCTGGGGAACGAGGAGGAGCTCAGGAAGGGATCTGGGCCACCTAGACAGTGCCTAAGGGGTCCGGAGAGCCAAAAGACAGCTCTGGGACACAACGAGTACTGCAATTGTAGTTCAGAAGTCACGAGAGGGCTTCTAAGGGCTCTGCATGGCCACAAAGAGACTCTGGGGAAGGAGGAGGAGCTCAGGAGGGGGTCTGGGCCACCTAGACCTTGCCTGAGGGCTCAGCACGAGCAAGAGACGGCTCTGGCTAGCAAGGAAGAGCCAAAGAGTGCTGCGGAGTGCTCTAGAGAGTTGCGAAGGGGCCTAGGGAGCCAAGATCCAGCTCTGGGGCACAGGGAAACCTGCCAGAGTAGTGCCGAGGGCACCAGAGGGGGCCCTCAAGGCGTGTGCCTAGCCAAAAGACCACTCTGGGGAAGGAGGAGAAGCTGAGGAGGGGCTCTGGGCCACCTAGACAGTGCCTAAGGGGTCCGGAGAGCCAAAACACTACTCTGGGGCACGCCAAAGGTCTGCCCAGGGGCTCTGAGATGGATAGAACACTGCTAAGAGCTCTGGGGGGGCCGAAGACAGCTCTGGGGAAGAGGGAAACCTGCCAGAGTAGTCCCGAGGACACCAGAGGGGGCCCTCAAGGCGTGTGCCTAGCCAAAAGGCAACTCTGGGGGAGAAGGAAGACCTCTGGAGGGGGTCTGGGCCACCTAGACCTTGCCTGAGGGCTCAGCACGAGCAAGGGACAGCTCTGGCTAGCAAGGAAGAGCCAGAGAGTGGTGCGGAGCCCTCTAGAGCAGTGTGAAGGGGCCTAGGGAGCCAAGATCCAGCTCTGGGGCACAGGGAAACCTGCCAGAGTAGTGCTGAGGGCACCAGAGGGGGCCCTCAAGGCGTGTGCCTAGCCAAAAGGCAACTCTGGGGAAGGAAGAGGAGCTTAGGAGGGGATCCGGGCCACCTAGACAGTGCCTAAGGGATCTGGGGGGCCAAAAAACAGCTCTGGGACACAACGAGTACTGCAATTGTAGTTCAGAAGTCACGAGAGGGCTTCTAAGGGCTCTGCATGGCCACAAAGAGACTCTGGGGAAGGAGGAGGAGCTCAGGAGGGGGTCTGGGCCACCTAGACAGTGCCTAAGAGCTCAGCACGAGCAAGAGACATCTCTGGCTAGCAAGGAAGAGCCAAAGAGTGCTGCGGAGTGCTCTAGAGCAGTGCGAAGGGGCCTAGGGAGCCAAGATCCAGCTCTGGGGCACAGGGAAACCTGCCAGAGTAGTCCCGAGGGCACCAGAGGGGGCCCTCAAGGCGTGTGCCTAGCCAAAAGGCAACTCTGGGGAAGGAGGAGGAGCTGAGGAAGGGGTCTGGGCCACCTAGACCGTTCCTGAGGGCTCAGCACGAGCAAGAGCCAGCTCTGGCTAGCAAGGAAGAGCCAAAGAGTGCTGCGGAGTGCTCTAGAGCAGTGCGAAGGGGCCTAGGGAGCCAAGATCCAGCTCTGGGGCACAGGGAAACCTGCCAGAGTAGTCCCGAGGGCAGCAGAGGGGGCCCTCAAGGCGTGTGCCTAGCCAAAAGACAACTCTGGGGAAGGAAGGGTAGCTTAGGAGGGGATCCGGGCCACCTAGACAGTGCCTAAGAGATCTGGGGGGCCAAAAAACAGCTCTGGGACACAACGAGTACTGCAATTGTAGTTCAGAAGTCACGAGAGGGCTTCTAAGGGCTCTGCATGGCCACAAAGAGACTCTGGGGAAGGAGGAGGAGCTCAGGAGGGGGTCTGGGCCACCTAGACCTTGCCTGAGGGCTCAGCACGAGCAAGAGACAGCTCTGGCTAGCAAGGAAGAGCCAAAGAGTGCTGCGGAGTGCTCTAGAGAGTTGTGAAGGGGCCTAGGGAGCCAAGATCCAGCTCTGGGGCACAGGGAAACCTGCCAGAGTAGTCCCGAGGGCCCCAGAGGGGGCCCTCAAGGCGTGTGCCTAGAAAAAAGACAACTCTGGGGAAGGAGGAGGAGCTGAGGAGGGGTCTGGGCCACCTAGACAGTGCCTAAGGGGTCTGGGGGGCCAAAAGACAGCTCTGGGGCACGCCAAAGGTCTCCGCAGGGGCTCTGAGGTGGATAGAGCAGTGCTAAGAGCTATGGGGGGCCCCAACACAGCTCTGGGGCACCCCAAAGGTCTGCCCAGGGGCTCTGAGGTGCAGAGAGCAGTGCTAAGAGCTGTGGGGGGCCCGAAGACAGCTCTGGGGCAGAGGGAAACCTGCCAGAGTACTGCCGAGGGCACCAGAGGGGGCCCTCAAGGGTTTACATGGCCCAAAACCCCATTCTGGGGAAGGAGGAGGAGCTGAGGAGGGGTCTGGGCCACCTAGACAGTGCCTAAGGGGTCTGGGGGGCCAAAAGACTGCTCTGGGGCACCCCAAAGGTCTCCGCAGGGGCTCTGAGGTGGAGAGAGCAGTGCTAAGAGTTCTGGGGGGCCCCGAAGACAGCTCTGGGGCAGAGGGAAACCTGCCAAAGTAGTCCCGAGGGCACCAGAGGGGGCCCTCAAGGCGTGTGCCTAGCTAAAAGACCACTCTGGGGAAGGAGGAGGAGCTCAGGAGGGGATCTGGGCCACCTAGACAGTGCCTAAGGGATCTGGGGGGCCAAAAAACAGCTCTGGGACACAACGAGTACTGCAATTGTAGTTCAGAAGTCACGAGAGGGCTTCTAAGGGCTCTGCATGGCCACAAAGAGACTCTGGGGAAGGAGGAGGAGCTCAGGAGGGGGTCTGGGCCACCTAGACCTTGCCTGAGGGCTCAGCACGAGCAAGAGCCAGCTCTGGCTAGCAAGGAAGAGCCAGAGAGTGCTGTGGAGTACTCTAGAGCAGTGCGAAGGGGCCTAGGGAGCCAAGATCCAGCTCTGGGGCACAGGGAAACCTGCCAGAGTAGTGCCGAGGGCCCCAGAGGGGGCCCTCAAGGGTTTACATGGCCCAAAACCCCATTCTGGGGAAGGGGGAGGAGCTGAGGAGGGGTCTGGGCCACCTAGACAGTGCCTAAGGGGTCTGGGGGGCCAAAAGACAGCTCTGGGGCACCCCAAAGGTCTCCGCAGGGGCTCTGAGGTGGAGAGAGCAGTGCTAAGAGCTGTGGGGGGGCCGAAGACAGCTCTGGGGCACAGGGAAACCTGCCAGAGTAGTGCCGAGGGCAGCAGAGGGGGCCCTCAAGGCGTGTGCCAGGCCAAAAGGAGACTCTGGGGGAAAAGGAAGACCTCTGGAGGGGGTCTGGGCCACCTAGACCTTTCCTGAGGGCTCAGCACGAGCAAGGGACAGCTCTGGCTAGCAAGGAAGAGCCAGAGAGTGGTGCGGAGCCCTCTAGAACAGTGCGAAGGGGCCTAGGGAGCCAAGATCCAGCTCTGGGGCACAGGGAAACCTGCCAGAGTAGTGCCGAGGGCACCAGAGGGGGCCCTCAAGGCATGTGCCTAGCCAAAAGACCACTCTGGGGAAGGAGGAGGAGCTGAGGAGGGGCTCTGGGCCACCTAGACAGTGCCTAAGGGGTCTGGAGGGCAAAAAGACAGCTCTGGGGCACGCCAAAGGTCTCCGCAGGGGCTCTGAGGTGGAGAGAGCAGTGCTAACAGTTCTGGGGGGCACCTACACAGCTCTGGGGCAGAGGGAAACCTGCCAAAGTAGTCCCGAGGGCACCAGAGGGGGCCCTCAAGGCGTGTGCCTAGCCAAAAGGCAACTCTGGGGAAGGAGGAGGAGCTGAGGAGGGCTCTGGGCCACCTAGACAGTGCCTAAGGGGTCCGGAGAGCCAAAAGACAGCTCTGGGACACAACGAGTACTGCAATTGTAGTTCAGAAGTCACGAGAGGGCTTCTAAGGGCTCTGCATGGCCACAAAGAGACTCTGGGGAAGGAGGAGGAGCTCAGGAGGGGGTCTGGGCCACCTAGACCTTGCCTGAGGGCTCAGCACGAGCAAGAGACGGCTCTGGCTAGCAAGGAAGAGCCAAAGAGTGCTGCGGAGTGCTCTAGAGAGTTGCGAAGGGGCCTAGGGAGCCAAGATCCAGCTCTGGGGCACAGGGAAACCTGCCAGAGTAGTGCCGAGGGCACCAGAGGGGGCCCTCAAGGCGTGTGCCTAGCCAAAAGACCACTCTGGGGAAGGAGGAGAAGCTGAGGAGGGGCTCTGGGCCACCTAGACAGTGCCTAAGGGGTCCGGAGAGCCAAAACACTACTCTGGGGCACGCCAAAGGTCTGCCCAGGGGCTCTGAGATGGATAGAACACTGCTAAGAGCTCTGGGGGGGCCGAAGACAGCTCTGGGGAAGAGGGAAACCTGCCAGAGTAGTCCCGAGGGCAGCAGAGGGGGCCCTCAAGGCGTGTGCCTAGCCAAAAGGAAACTCTGGGGAAGGAGGAGGAGCTGAGGAAGGGGTCTGGGCCACCTAGACCGTTCCTGAGGGCTCAGCACGAGCAAGAGACAGCTCTGGCTAGCAAGGAAGAGCCAAAGAGTGCTGCGGAGTGCTCTAGAGCAGTGCGAAGGGGCCTAGGGAGCCAAGATCCAGCTCTGGGGCACAGGGAAACCTGCCAGAGTAGTCCCGAGGGCAGCAGAGGGGGCCCTCAAGGCGTGTGCCTAGCCAAAAGGCAACTCTGGGGAAGGAAGAGGAGCTGAGGAGGGGCTCTGGGCCACCTAGACAGTGCCTAAGGGATCTGGGGGGCCAAAAAACAGCTCTGGGACACAACGAGTACTGCAATTGTAGTTCAGAAGTCACGAGAGGGCTTCTAAGGGCTCTGCATGGCCACAAAGAGACTCTGCGGAAGGAGGAGGAGCTCAGGAGGGGGTCTGGGCCACCTAGACCGTTCCTGAGGGCTCAGCACGAGCAAGAGACATCTCTGGCTAGCAAGGAAGAGCCAAAGAGTGCTGCGGAGTGCTCTAGAGCAGTGCGAAGGGGCCTAGGGAGCCAAGATCCAGCTCTGGGGCACAGGGAAACCTGCCAGAGTAGTGCCGAGGGCACCAGAGGGGGCCCTCAAGGCGTGTGCCTAGCCAAAAGACAACTCTGGGGAAGGAGGAGGAGCTGAGGATGGCGTCTGGGCCACCTAGACAGTGCCTAAGGGGTCCGGAGAGCCAAAACACTACTCTGGGGCACCCCAAAGGTCTTCCCAGGGGCTCTGAGATGGATAGAACACTGCTAAGAGCTCTGGGGGGGCCGAAGACAGCTCTGGGGAAGAGGGAAACCTGCCAGAGTAGTGCCGAGGGCCCCAGAGGGGGCCCTCAAGGCGTGTGCCTAGCCAAAAGACCACTCTGGGGAAGGAGGAGGAGCTGAGGAAGGGGTCTGGGCCACCTAGACCGTTCCTGAGGGCTCAGCACGAGCAAGAGACAGCTCTGGCTAGCAAGGAGGAGCCAAAGAGTGTTGCGGGGTGCTCTAGAGAGTTGCGAAGGGGCCTAGGGAGCCAAGATCCAGCTCTGGGGCAGAGGGAAACCTGCCAGAGTAGTCCCGAGGGCACCAGAGGGGGCCCTCAAGGTGTGTGCCTAGCCAAAAGACCACTCTGGGGAAGGAGGAGGAGCTGAGGAGGGGCTCTGGGCCACCTAGACAGTGCCTAAGGGGTCCGGAGAGCCAAAAGACAGCTCTGGGGCACGCCAAAGGTCTCCGCAGGGGCTCTGAGGTGGAGAGAGCAGTGCTAAGAGCTCTGCGGGCCCCACAGACAGCTTTGGGGCACAGGAACACCTGCCAGAGTAGTGCCGAGGGCCCCAGAGGGGGCCCTCAAGGCGTGTGCCTAGTCAAAAGACAACTCTGGGGGAGGAGGAGGAGCTGAGGAAGGGGTCTGGGCCACCTAGACAGTGCCTAAGGGGTCCGGAGAGCCAAAAGACAGCTCTGGGGTACGCCAAAGGTCTCCGCAGGGGCTCTGAGGTGGATAGAGCAGTGCTAAGAGCTATGGGGGGCCCCAACACAGCTCTGGGGCAACCCAAAGGTCTCCGCAGGGGCTCTGAGGTGGAGAGAGCAGTGCTAAGAGCTCTGCGGGCCCCGAAGACAGCTCTGGGGCACAGGGAAACCTGCCAGAGTAGTGCCGAGGGCCCCAGAGGGGGCCCTCAAGGGTTTACATGACCCAAAACCCCATTCTGGGGAAGGAGGAGGAGCTGAGGAAGGGGTCTGGGCCACCTAGACAGTGCCTAAGGGGTCTGGGGGGCCAAAAAACAGCTCTGGGACACAATGAGTACTGCAATTGTAGTTCAGAAGTCACGAGAGGGCTTCTAAGGGCTCTGCATGGCCACAAAGAGACTCTGGGGAAGGAGGAGGAGCTCAGGAGGGGGTCTGGGCCACCTAGACCTTGCCTGAGGGCTCAGCACGAGCAAGAGCCAGCTCTGGCTAGCAAGGAAGAGCCAAAGAGTGCTGCGGAGTGCTCTAGAGAGTTGCGAAGGGGCCTAGGGAGCCAAGATCCAGCTCTGGGGCACAGGGAAACCTGCCAGAGTAGTGCCGAGGGCACCAGAGGGGGCCCTCAAGGCGTGTGCCTAGCCAAAAGACCACTCTGGGGAAGGAGGAGGAGCTGAGGACGGCGTCTGGGCCACCTAGACAGTGCCTAAGGGGTCTGGAGAGCCAAAACACTACTCTGGGGCACGCCAAAGGTCTCCGCAGGGGCTCTGAGATGGATAGAACACTGCTAAGAGCTCTGGGGGGGGGGCCCAAAGACAGCTCTAGGGAAGAGGGAAACCTGCCAGAGTAGTGCCGAGGGCCCCAGAGGGGGCCCTCAAGGCGTGTGCCTAGTCAAAAGACCACTCTGGGGAAGGAGGAGGAGCTGAGGAGGGCTCTGGGCCACCTAGACAGTGCCTAAGGGGTCCGGAGAGCCAAAAGACAGCTCTGTGACACAACGAGTACTGCAATTGTAGTTCAGAAGTCACGAGAGGGCTTCTAAGGGCTCTGCATGGCCACAAAGAGACTCTGGGGAAGGAGGAGGAGCTCAGGAGGGGGTCTGGGCCACCTAGACCGTTCCTGAGGGCTCAGCACGAGCAAGAGACAGCTCTGGCTAGCAAGGAAGAGCCAAAGAGTGCTGCGGAGTGCTCTAGAGAGTTGCGAAGGGGCCTAGGGAGCCAAGATCCAGCTCTGGGGCACAGGGACACCTGCCAGAGTAGTGCCGAGGGCACCAGAGGGGGCCCTCAAGGCGTGTGCCTAGCCAAAAGACCACTCTGGGGAAGGAGGAGGAGCTGAGGAAGGGGTCTGGGCCACCTAGACCGTTCCTGAGGGCTCAGCACGAGCAAGAGACAGCTCTGGCTAGCAAGGAGGAGCCAAAGAGTGTTGCGGGGTGCTCTAGAGAGTTGCGAAGGGGCCTAGGGAGCCAAGATCCAGCTCTGGGGCACAGGGAAACCTGCCAGAGTAGTCCCGAGGGCACCAGAGGGGGCCCTCAAGGCGTGTGCCTAGCCAAAAGACCACTCTGGGGAAGGAGGAGGAGCTGAGGAGGGGCTCTGGGCCACCTAGACAGTGCCTAAGGGGTCTGGAGGGCAAAAAGACAGCTCTGGGGCACGCCAAAGGTCTCCGCAGGGGCTCTGAGGTGGAGAGAGCAGTGCTAAGAGCTCTGCGGGCCCCGAAGACAGCTCTGGGGCACAGGGAAACCTGCCAGAGTAGTGCCGAGGGCCCCAGAGGGGGGCCCTCAAGGGTTTACATGGCCCAAAACCCCATTCTGGGGAAGGGGGAGGAGCTGAGGAGGGGTCTGAGCCACCTAGACAGTGCCTAAGGGGTCTGGGGGGCCAAAAGACTGCTCTGGTGCACCCCAAAGGTCTCCGCAGGGGCTCTGAGGTGGATAGAGCAGTGCTAAGAGCTATGGGGGGCCCGAAGACAGCTCTGGGGCACAGGGAAACCTGCCAAAGTAGTCCCGAGGGCACCAGAGGGGGCCCTCAAGGCGTGTGCCTAGCTAAAAGACCACTCTGGGGAACGAGGAGGAGCTGAGGAAGGGATCCGGGCCACCTAGACAGTGCCTAAGGGGTCCGGAGAGCAAAAAGACAGCTCTGGGACACAACGAGTACTGCAATTGTAGTTCAGAAGTCACGAGAGGGCTTCTAAGGGCTCTGCATGGCCACAAAGAGACTCTGGGGAAGGAGGAGGAGCTCAGGAGGGGGTCTGGGCCACCTAGACAGTGCCTAATGGCTCAGCACGAGCAAGAGACATCTCTGGCTAGCAAGGAAGAGCCAAAGAGTGCTGCAGAGTGCTCTAGAGCAGTGCGAAGGGGCCTAGGGAGCCAAGATCCAGCTCTGGGGCACAGGGAAACCTGCCAGAGTAGTGCCAAGGGCCCCAGAGGGGGCCCTCAAGGGTTTACATGGCCCAAAACCCCATTCTGGGGAAGGGGGAGGAGCTGAGGAGGGGTCTGGGCCACCTAGACAGTGCCTAAGGGGTCTGGGGGGCCAAAAGACTGCTCTGGGGCACCCCAAAGGTCTCCGCAGGGGCTCCGAGGTGGAGAGAGCAGTGCTAAGAGCTGTGGGGGGGCCGAAGACAGCTCTGGGGCACAGGGAAACCTGCCAGAATAGTCCCGAGGACACCAGAGGGGGCCCTCAAGGCGTGTGCCTAGCCAAAAGGCAACTCTGGGGGAGAAGGAAGACCTCTGGAGGGGGTCTGGGCCACCTAGACCTTGCCTGAGGGCTCAGCACGAGCAAGGGACAGCTCTGGCTAGCAAGGAAGAGCCAGAGAGTGGTGCGGAGCCCTCTAGAGCAGTGTGAAGGGGCCTAGGGAGCCAAGATCCAGCTCTGGGGCACAGGGAAACCTGCCAGAGTAGTGCCGAGGGCACCAGAGGGGGCCCTCAAGGCGTGTGCCTAGCCAAAAGGCAACTCTGGGGAAGGAGGAGGAGCTGAGGAAGGGGTCTGGGCCACCTAGACCTTGCCTGAGGGCTCAGCACGAGCAAGAGCCAGCTCTGGCTAGCAAGGAAGAGCCAAAGAGTGCTGCAGGGTGCTCTAGAGCAGTGCGAAGGGGCCTAGGGAGCCAAGATCCAGCTCTGGGGCACAGGGAAACCTGCCAGAGTAGTCCCGAGGGCAGCAGAGGGGGCCCTCAAGGCGTGTGCCTAGCCAAAAGACAACTCTGGGGAAGGAAGGGTAGCTTAGGAGTGGATCCGGGCCACCTAGACAGTGCCTAAGAGATCTGGGGGGCCAAAAAACAGCTCTGGGACACAACGAGTACTGCAATTGTAGTTCAGAAGTCACGAGAGGGCTTCTAAGGGCTCTGCATGGCCACAAAGAGACTCTGGGGAAGGAGGAGGAGCTCAGGAGGGGGTCTGGGCCACCTAGACCTTGCCTGAGGGCTCAGCACGAGCAAGAGACAGCTCTGGCTAGCAAGGAAGAGCCAAAGAGTGCTGCGGAGTGCTCTAGAGAGTTGTGAAGGGGCCTAGGGAGCCAAGATCCAGCTCTGGGGCAGAGGGAAACCTGCCAGAGTAGTCCCGAGGGCCCCAGAGGGGGCCCTCAAGGCGTGTGCCTAGAAAAAAGACAACTCTGGGGAAGGAGGAGGAGCTGAGGAGGGGTCTGGGCCACCTAGACAGTGCCTAACGGGTCCGGAAAGCCAAAAGACAGCTCTGGGGCACGCCAAAGGTCTCCGCAGGGGCTCTGAGGTGGATAGAGCAGTGCTAAGAGCTATGGGGGGCCCCAACACAGCTCTGGGGCACCCCAAAGGTCTGCCCAGGGGCTCTGAGGTGCAGAGAGCAGTGCTAAGAGCTGTGGGGGGCCCAAAGACAGCTCTGGGGCAGAGGGAAACCTGCCAGAGTACTGCCGAGGGCACCAGAGGGGGCCCTCAAGGGTTTACATGGCCCAAAACCCCATTCTGGGGAAGGAGGAGGAGCTGAGGAGGGGTCTGGGCCACCTAGACAGTGCCTAACGGGTCTGGGGGGCCAAAAGACTGCTCTGGGGCACCCCAAAGGTCTCCGCAGGGGCTCTGAGGTGGAGAGAGCAGTGCTAAGAGTTCTGGGGGGCCCCGAAGACAGCTCTGGGGCAGAGGGAAACCTGCCAAAGTAGTCCCGAGGGCACCAGAGGGGGCCCTCAAGGCGTGTGCCTAGCTAAAAGACCACTCTGGGGAAGGAGGAGGAGCTCAGGAGGGGCTCTGGGCCACCTAGACAGTGCCTAAGGGATCTGGGGGGCCAAAAAACAGCTCTGGGACACAACGAGTACTGCAATTGTAGTTCAGAAGTCACGAGAGGGCTTCTAAGGGCTCTGCATGGCCACAAAGAGACTCTGGGGAAGGAGGAGGAGCTCAGGAGGGGGTCTGGGCCACCTAGACCGTTCCTGAGGGCTCAGCACGAGCAAGAGCCAGCTCTGGCTAGCAAGGAAGAGCCAGAGAGTGCTGTGGAGTACTCTAGAGCAGTGCGAAGGGGCCTAGGGAGCCAAGATCCAGCTCTGGGGCACAGGGAAACCTGCCAGAGTAGTGCCGAGGGCCCCAGAGGGGGCCCTCAAGGGTTTACATGGCCCAAAACCCCATTCTGGGGAAGGGGGAGGAGCTGAGGAGGGGTCTGGGCCACCTAGACAGTGCCTAAGGGGTCTGGGGGGCCAAAAGACAGCTCTGGGGCACCCCAAAGGTCTCCGCAGGGGCTCTGAGGTGGAGAGAGCAGTGCTAAGAGCTGTGGGGGGGCCGAAGACAGCTCCGGGGCACAGGGAAACCTGCCAGAGCAGTCCCGAGGGCAGCAGAGGGGGCCCTCAAGGCGTGTGCCAGGCCAAAAGGAGACTCTGGGGGAAAAGGAAGACCTCTGGAGGGGGTCTGGGCCACCTAGACCTTGCCTGAGGGCTCAGCACGAGCAAGGGACAGCTCTGGCTAGCAAGGAAGAGCCAGAGAGTGGTGCGGAGCCCTCTAGAACAGTGCGAAGGGGCCTAGGGAGCCAAGATCCAGCTCTGGGGCACAGGGAAACCTGCCAGAGTAGTGCCGAGGGCACCAGAGGGGGCCCTCAAGGCGTGTGCCTAGCCAAAAGACCACTCTGGGGAAGGAGGAGGAGCTGAGGAGGGGCTCTGGGCCACCTAGACAGTGCCTAAGGGGTCTGGAGGGCAAAAAGACAGCTCTGGGGCACGCCAAAGGTCTCCGCACGGGCTCTGAGGTGGAGAGAGCAGTGCTAACAGTTCTGGGGGGCACCTACACAGCTCTGGGGCAGAGGGAAACCTGCCAGAGTAGTCCCGAGGGCACCAGAGGGGGCCCTCAAGGCGTGTGCCTAGCCAAAAGGCAACTCTGGGGAAGGAGGAGGAGCTGAGGAGGGCTCTGGGCCACCTAGACAGTGCCTAAGGGGTCCGGAGAGCCAAAAGACAGCTCTGGGACACAACGAGTACTGCAATTGTAGTTCAGAAGTCACGAGAGGGCTTCTAAGGGCTCTGCATGGCCACAAAGAGACTCTGCGGAAGGAGGAGGAGCTCAGGAGGGGGTCTGGGCCACCTAGACCTTGCCTGAGGGCTCAGCACGAGCAAGAGACGGCTCTGGCTAGCAAGGAAGAGCCAAAGAGTGCTGCGGAGTGCTCTAGAGAGTTGTGAAGGGGCCTAGGGAGCCAAGATCCAGCTCTGGGGCACAGGGAAACCTGCCAGAGTAGTGCCGAGGGCACCAGAGGGGGCCCTCAAGGCGTGTGCCTAGCCAAAAGACCACTCTGGGGAAGGAGGAGGAGCTGAGGAGGGGCTCTGGGCCACCTAGACAGTGCCTAAGGGGTCCGGAGAGCCAAAACACTACTCTGGGGCACCCCAAAGGTCTGCCCAGGGGCTCTGAGATGGATAGAACACTGCTAAGAGCTCTGGGGGGGCCGAAGACAGCTCTGGGGAAGAGGGAAACCTGCCAGAGTAGTCCCGAGGGCAGCAGAGGGGGCCCTCAAGGCGTGTGCCTAGTCAAAAGACCACTCTGGGGAAGGAGGAGGAGCTGAGGAAGGGGTCTGGGCCACCTAGACCGTTCCTGAGGGCTCAGCACGAGCAAGAGACATCTCTGGCTAGCAAGGAAGAGCCAAAGAGTGCTGCGGAGTGCTCTAGAGCAGTGCGAAGGGGCCTAGGGAGCCAAGATCCAGCTCTGGGGCACAGGGAAACCTGCCAGAGTAGTGCCGAGGGCACCAGAGGGGGCCCTCAAGGCGTGTGCCTAGCCAAAAGACAACTCTGGGGAAGGAGGAGGAGCTGAGGATGGCGTCTGGGCCACCTAGACAGTGCCTAAGGGGTCCGGAGAGCCAAAACACTACTCTGGGGCACCCCAAAGGTCTGCCCAGGGGCTCTGAGATGGATAGAACACTGCTAAGAGCTCTGGGGGGGCCGAAGACAGCTCTGGGGAAGAGGGAAACCTGCCAGAGTAGTGCCGAGGGCCCCAGAGGGGGCCCTCAAGGCGTGTGCCTAGCCAAAAGACCACTCTGGGGAAGGAGGAGGAGCTGAGGAAGGGGTCTGGGCCACCTAGACCGTTCCTGAGGGCTCAGCACGAGCAAGAGACAGCTCTGGCTAGCAAGGAGGAGCCAAAGAGTGTTGCGGGGTGCTCTAGAGAGTTGCGAAGGGGCCTAGGGAGCCAAGATCCAGCTCTGGGGCAGAGGGAAACCTGCCAAAGTAGTCCCGAGGGCACCAGAGGGGGCCCTCAAGGTGTGTGCCTAGCCAAAAGACCACTCTGGGGAAGGAGGAGGAGCTGAGGAGGGGCTCTGGGCCACCTAGACAGTGCCTAAGGGGTCCGGAGAGCCAAAAGACAGCTCTGGGGCACGCCAAAGGTCTCCGCAGGGGCTCTGAGGTGGAGAGAGCAGTGCTAAGAGCTCTGCGGGCCCCACAGACAGCTTTGGGGCACAGGAACACCTGCCAGAGTAGTGCCGAGGGCCCCAGAGGGGGCCCTCAAGGCGTGTGCCTAGTCAAAAGACAACTCTGGGGGAGGAGGAGGAGCTGAGGAAGGGGTCTGGGCCACCTAGACAGTGCCTAAGGGGTCCGGAGGGCCAGAAGACAGCTCTGGGGTACGCCAAAGGTCTCCGCAGGGGCTCTGAGGTGGATAGAGCAGTGCTAAGAGCTATGGGGGGCCCCAACACAGCTCTGGGGCAACCCAAAGGTCTCCGCAGGGGCTCTGAGGTGGAGAGAGCAGTGCTAAGAGCTCTGCGGGCCCCGAAGACAGCTCTGGGGCACAGGGAAACCTGCCAGAGTAGTGCCGAGGGCCCCAGAGGGGGCCCTCAAGGGTTTACATGACCCAAAACCCCATTCTGGGGAAGGAGGAGGAGCTGAGGAGGGGGTCTGGGCCACCTAGACAGTGCCTAAGGGGTCTGGGGGGCCAAAAAACAGCTCTGGGACACAATGAGTACTGCAATTGTAGTTCAGAAGTCACGAGAGGGCTTCTAAGGGCTCTGCATGGCCACAAAGAGACTCTGCGGAAGGAGGAGGAGCTCAGGAGGGGGTCTGGGCCACCTAGACCTTGCCTGAGGGCTCAGCACGAGCAAGAGACAGCTCTGGCTAGCAAGGAAGAGCCAAAGAGTGCTGCGGAGTGCTCTAGAGAGTTGCGAAGGGGCCTAGGGAGCCAAGATCCAGCTCTGGGGCAGAGGGAAACCTGCCAGAGTAGTGCCGAGGGCACCAGAGGGGGCCCTCAAGGCGTGTGCCTAGCCAAAAGACCACTCTGGGGAAGGAGGAGGAGCTGAGGAGGGGCTCTGGGCCACCTAGACAGTGCCTAAGGGGTCTGGAGGGCAAAAAGACAGCTCTGGGGCACGCCAAAGGTCTCCGCAGGGGCTCTGAGGTGGAGAGAGCAGTGCTAACAGTTCTGGGGGGCACCTACACAGCTCTGGGGCAGAGGGAAACCTGCCAGAGTAGTCCCGAGGGCAGCAGAGGGGGCCCTCAAGGCGTGTGCCTAGCCAAAAGGCAACTCTGGGGAAGGAGGAGGAGCTGAGGAGGGCTCTGGGCCACCTAGACAGTGCCTAAGGGGTCCGGAGAGCCAAAACACTACTCTGGGGCACCCCAAAGGTCTGCCCAGGGGCTCTGAGATGGATAGAACACTGCTAAGAGCTCTGGGGGGGCCGAAGACAGCTCTGGGGAAGAGGGAAACCTGCCAGAGTAGTCCCGAGGGCCCCAGAGGGGGCCCTCAAGGCGTGTGCCTAGCCAAAAGACCACTCTGGGGAAGGAGGAGGAGCTGAGGAAGGGGTCTGGGCCACCTAGACCGTTCCTGAGGGCTCAGCACGAGCAAGAGACAGCTCTGGCTAGCAAGGAGGAGCCAAAGAGTGTTGCGGGGTGCTCTAGAGAGTTGCGAAGGGGCCTAGGGAGCCAAGATCCAGCTCTGGGGCACAGGGAAACCTGCCAGAGTAGTCCCGAGGGCACCAGAGGGGGCCCTCAAGGTGTGTGCCTAGCCAAAAGACCACTCTGGGGAAGGAGGAGGAGCTGAGGAGGGGCTCTGGGCCACCTAGACAGTGCCTAAGGGGTCCGGAGAGCCAAAAGACAGCTCTGGGGCACGCCAAAGGTCTCCGCAGGGGCTCTGAGGTGGAGAGAGCAGTGCTAAGAGCTCTGCGGGCCCCACAGACAGCTTTGGGGCACAGGAACACCTGCCAGAGTAGTGCCGAGGGCCCCAGAGGGGGCCCTCAAGGCGTGTGCCTAGTCAAAAGACAACTCTGGGGGAGGAGGAGGAGCTGAGGAAGGGGTCTGGGCCACCTAGACAGTGCCTAAGGGGTCCGGAGAGCCAAAAGACAGCTCTGGGGTACGCCAAAGGTCTCCGCAGGGGCTCTGAGGTGGATAGAGCAGTGCTAAGAGCTATGGGGGGCCCCAACACAGCTCTGGGGCAACCCAAAGGTCTCCGCAGGGGCTCTGAGGTGGAGAGAGCAGTGCTAAGAGCTCTGCGGGCCCCGAAGACAGCTCTGGGGCACAGGGAAACCTGCCAGAGTAGTGCCGAGGGCAGCAGAGGGGGCCCTCAAGGGTTTACATGACCCAAAACCCCATTCTGGGGAAGGAGGAGGAGCTGAGGAGGGGTCTGGGCCACCTAGACAGTGCCTAAGGGGTCTGGGGGGCCAAAAAACAGCTCTGGGACACAATGAGTACTGCAATTGTAGTTCAGAAGTCACGAGAGGGCTTCTAAGGGCTCTGCATGGCCACAAAGAGACTCTGCAGAAGGAGGAGGAGCTCAGGAGGGGGTCTGGGCCACCTAGACCTTGCCTGAGGGCTCAGCACGAGCAAGAGACAGCTCTGGCTAGCAAGGAAGAGCCAAAGAGTGCTGCGGAGTGCTCTAGAGAGTTGCGAAGGGGCCTAGGGAGCCAAGATCCAGCTCTGGGGCACAGGGAAACCTGCCAGAGTAGTGCCGAGGGCACCAGAGGGGGCCCTCAAGGCGTGTGCCTAGCCAAAAGACCACTCTGGGGAAGGAGGAGGAGCTGAGGAGGGGCTCTGGGCCACCTAGACAGTGCCTAAGGGGTCTGGAGGGCAAAAAGACAGCTCTGGGGCACGCCAAAGGTCTCCCCAAGGGCTCTGAGGTGGAGAGAGCAGTGCTAGGAGCTCTGGGGGGCACCTACACAGCTCTGGGGCAGAGGGAAACCTGCCAGAGTAGTCCCGAGGGCAGCAGAGGGGGCCCTCAAGGCGTGTGCCTAGCCAAAAGGCAACTCTGGGGAAGGAGGAGGAGCTGAGGAGGGCTCTGGGCCACCTAGACAGTGCCTAAGGGGTCCGGAGAGCCAAAAGACAGCTCTGGGACACAACGAGTACTGCAATTGTAGTTCAGAAGTCACGAGAGGGCTTCTAAGGGCTCTGCATGGCCACAAAGAGACTCTGGGGAAGGAGGAGGAGCTCAGGAGGGGGTCTGGGCCACCTAGACCGTTCCTGAGGGCTCAGCACGAGCAAGAGACAGCTCTGGCTAGCAAGGAAGAGCCAAAGAGTGCTGCGGAGTGCTCTAGAGAGTTGCGAAGGGGCCTAGGGAGCCAAGATCCAGCTCTGGGGCACAGGGACACCTGCCAGAGTAGTGCCGAGGGCCCCAGAGGGGGCCCTCAAGGCGTGTGCCTAGCCAAAAGACCACTCTGGGGAAGGAGGAGGAGCTCAGGAGGGGGTCTGGCCCATCTAGACCCTTCCTGAGGGCTCGGCACGAGCAAGAGACAGCTCTGGGCAGCAAGGAAGAGCCAAAGAGTGGTGCGGAGTGCTCTAGAGTGGTGCCAAGGGGCCTAGGGAGCCCAGATGCAGCTCTGGGGCACAGGGAAACCTGCCAGAGTAGTGCCGAGGGCACCAGAGGGGGCCCTGAAAGCATGTGCCTAGCCAAAAGACATCTCTGGGGAAGAAGGAGGAGCTGAGGAGGGGCTCTGGGCCACCTAGACAGTGCCTAAGGGGTCCGGAGGGCCAAAGGAGTGCTGTGGGGCACCCCAAAGGTCTCCCCAGGGGCTCTGAGGTGGATAGAGCAGTGCTAAGAGCTCTGGGGGGGGGCCCAAAGACAGCTCTGGGCCACAGGGAAACCTGCCAGAGTAGTCCCGAGAGCACCAGAGGGGGCCCTCAAGGCATGTGCCTAGTCAAAAGACAACTCTGGGGGAGGAGGAGGAGCTGAGGAAGGGGTCTGGGCCACCTAGACAGTGCCTAAGGGGTCCGGAGGGCCAAAGGAGTGCTCTGGGGCGCCCCAAAGGTCTCCCCAGGGGCTCTGAGGTGGATAAAGCAGTGCTAGGAGCTCTGGGGGGCACCTACACAGCTCTGGGGCAGAGGGAAACCTGCCAGAGTAGTCCTGAGGGCACCAGAGGGGGCCCTCAAAGTGTGTGCCTAGCCAAAAGACCACTGTGGGGAAGGAGGAGGAGCTTAGGAGGGGGTCTGGGCCACCTAGACAGTGCCTAAGGGGTCTCGGGGGCCAAAAGACAGCTCTGGGGCACAACGAGTACTGCAATTGTAGTTCAGAGGACACGAGAGGGCTTCTAAGGGCTCACCACGGCCACAAAGAGACTCTGGGGAAGGAGGAGGAGCTCAGGAGGGGGTCTAGGCCACCTAGACAGTGCCTAAGGGGTCTGGAGGGCCGGAAAACAACTCTGGGGCACCCCAAACGTCTGCCCAGGGGCTCTGAGGTGGATAGAGCAGTGCTAAGAGCTGTGGGGGGCCCGAAGACAGCTCTGGGGCACCCCAAAGGTCTCCCCAGGGGCTCTGAGGTGGATAGAGCAGTGCTAAGAGCTCTGGGGGGGGGCCCAAAGACAGCTCTGGGGCACAGGGAAACCTGCCAGAGTAGTCCCGAGGGCACCAGAGGGGGCCCTCAAGGTGTGTGCCTAGCCAAAAGACAACTCTGGGGATGGAGGAGGAGCTGAGGAGGGGGTCTGGGCCACCTACACAGTGCCTAAGGGGTCTCGGGAGCCAAAACACTACTCTGGGGCACCCCAAAGGTCTGCCCAGGGGCTCTGAGGTGGAGAAAGCAGTGCTAAGAGCTCTGCGGGGCACCTACACAGCTCTGGGGCACAGGGAAACTTGCCAGAGTAGTCCCAAGGGCACCAGAGGGGGCCCTCAAAGCTAGCCAAAAGACAACTCTGGGGAAGGAGGAGGACCTTAGGAGGGGGTCTGGGCCACCTAGACAGTGCCTAAGGGTTCCGGAGGGCCAGAAGACAGCTCTGGGGCACCCCAAAGGTCTCCCCAGGGGCTCTGAGGTGCATAGAGCAGTGCTAATAGCTCTGCGGGGCACCTACACAGCTCTGGGGCACAGGGAAACCTGCCAGAGTAGTGCCGAGGGCAGCAGAGGGGGCCCTCAAGGCGTGTGCCTAGCCAAAAGACCATTCTGGGGAAGAAGGTGGAGCTGAGGAGGGGGTCTGGGCCACCTAGACAGTGCCTAAGGAGTCTCGGGGGAAAAAAGAGTGCTGTGGGGCACCCCAAATGTCTCCCAGGGGCTCTGAGGTGGATAGAGCAGTGCTAAGAGCTGTGGGGGCCCCAACACAGCTCTGGGGCACAGGGAAACCTGCCAGAGTAGTGCCGAGGGCACCAGAGGGGGCCCTGAAAGCATGTGCCTAGCCAAAAGACATCTCTGGGGAAGAAGGAGGAGCTGAGGAGGGGGTCTGGGCCACCTAGACAGTGCCTAAGGGGTCCGGAGGGCCAGAAGACAGCTCTGGGGCACCCCAAAGGTCTCCTCAGGGGCTCATAGGTGGATAGAGCAGTGCTAAGAGCTCTGCGGGGCACCTACACAGCTCTGGGGCACAGGGAAACCTGCCAGAGTAGTCCCGAGAGCACCAGAGGGGGCCCTCAAAGCATGTGCCTAGCCAAAAGACCACTGTGGGGAAGGAGGAGGAGCTGAGGAGGGGATCTCGGCCACCTAGACAGTGCCTAAGGGGTCCGGAGGGCCAAAGGAGTGCTGTGGGGCACCCCAAAGGTCTCCCCAGGGGCTCTGAGGTGGATAGAGCAGTGCTAAGAGCTGTGGGGGCCCCAACACAGCTCTGGGGCACAGGGAAACCTGCCAGAGTAGTGCCGAGGGCACCAGAGGGGGCCCTCAAGGCGTATGCCTAGCCAAAAGACATCTCTGGGGAAGAAGGAGGAGCTGAGGAGGGGGTCTGGGCCACCTAGACAGTGCCTAAGGGGTCCGGAGGGCCAAAAGAGTGCTGTGGGGCACCCCAAAGGTCTGCCCAGGGGCTCTGAGGTGGAGAGAGCAGTGCTAAGAGCTGTGGGGGGCACCTACAGAGCTCTGGGGCACCCCAAAGGTCTCCCCAGGGGCTCTGAGGTGGATAGAACAGTGCTAAGAGCTCTGGGGGGGGGCCTACACAGCTCTGGGGCACAGGGAAACCTGCCAGAGTAGTCGCGAGGGCACCAGACGGGGCCCTCAAGGCACGTGCCTAGCCAAAAGACAACTCTGGGGAAGGAGGAGGAGCTCAGGAGGGGGTCTGGCCCATCTAGACCCTTCCTGAGGGCTCGGCACGAGCAAGAGACAGCTCTGGGCAGCAAGGAAGAGCCAAAGAGTGGTGCAGAGTGCTCTAGAGCGGTGCCTAGGGGCCTAGGGAGCCAAGATGCAGCTCTGGGGCACAGGGAAACCTGCCAGAGTAGTGCCGAGGGCAGCAGAGGGGGCCCTCAAGGGTTTACATGGCCCAAAACCCCACTCTAGGGAAGGAGGACGAGCTGAGGAGGGGCTCTGCGCCACCTAGACAGTGCCTAAGGGCTCAGGAGGGCCAAAAGACAGCTCTGGGGCACAACGACTACTGCAATTGTAGTTAAGAAGACACGAGAGGGCTTCTGAGGGCTCTCCACAGCCACAAAGAGACTCTGGGGAAGGAGGAGGAGCTCAGGAGGGGGTCTGGCCCATCTAGACCCTTCCTGAGGGCTAGACACAAGCAAGAGACAGCTCTGGGCAGCAAGGAAGAGCCAAAGAGTGGTGCGGAGTGCTCTAGAGTGGTGCCAAGGAGCCTAGGGAGCCAAGATCCAGCTCTGGGGCACAGGGAAACCTGCCAGAGTGGTGCCGAGGGCAGCAGAGGGGGCCCTCAAGGATTTACATGGCCCAAAACCCCACTCTAGGGAAGGAGGAGGAGCTGAGGAGGGGGTCTGGGCCACCTAGACAGTGCCTAAGGGGTCTGGAGAGCCAAAACACTACTCTGGGGCACCCCAAAGGTCTGCCCAGGGGCTCTGAGGTGGATAGAGCAGTGCTAAGAGCTCTGGGGGGGGGGCCCAAAGACAGCTCTGGGGCACAGGGAAACCTGCCAGAGTAGTCCCGAGGGCACCAGAGGGAGCCCTCAAGGCGTGTGCCTAGCCAAAAGACCACTCTGGGGAAGAAGGTGGAGCTGAGGAGGGGGTCTGGGCCACCTAGACAGTGCCTAAGGGGTCCGGAGGGCCAAAGGAGTGCTGTGGGACACCCCAAAGGTCTGCCCAGGGGCTCTGAGGTGGATAGAGCAGTGCTAGGAGCTCTGGGGGGCACCTACACAGCTCTGGGGCAGAGGGAAACCTGCCAGAGTAGTCCCGAGGGCACCAGAGGGGGCCCTCAAAGCATGTGCCTAGCCAAAAGACATCTCCGGGGAAGGAGGAGGAGCTGAGGAGGGGGTCTGGGCCACCTAGACAGTGCCTAAGGGGTCTCGGGGGCCAGAAGACAGCTCTGGGGCACAACGAGTACTGCAATTGTAGTTCAGAAGACACGAGAGGGCTTCTAAGGGCTCTCCACGGCCACAAAGAGACTCTGGGGAAGGAGGAGGAGCTCAGGAGGGGGTCTGGCCCATCTAGACCCTTCCTGAGGGCTTGGCACGAGCAAGAGACAGCTCTGGGCAGCAAGGAAGAGCCAAAGAGTGGTGCAGAGTGCTCTAGAGTGGTGCCAAGGGGCCTAGGGAGCCAAGATGCAGCTCTGGGGCACAGGGAAACCTGCCAGAGTAGTGCCGAGGGCACCAGAGGGGGCCCTCAAGGGTTTACATGGCCCAAAACCCCACTCTAGGGAAGGAGGAGGAGCTGTGGAGGGGTTCTGGCCCACCTAGACAGTGCCTAAGGGGTCCGGAGGGCCAAAGGAGTGCTCTGGGGCGCCCCAAAGGTCTGCCCAGGGGCTCTGAGGTGGATAGAGCAGTGCTAAGAGCTGTGGGGGGCACCTACACAGCTCTGGGGCACAGGGAAACCTGCCAGAGTAGTCCCGAGAGCACCAGAGGGGGCCCTCAAGGCGTATGCCTAGCCAAAAGACCACTCTGGGGAAGAAGGAGGAGCTGTGGAGGGGGTCTGGGCCACCTAGACAGTGCCTAAGGGGTCCGGAGGGCCAAAGGAGTGCTCTGGGGCGCCCCAAAGGTCTGCCCAGGGGCTCTGAGGTGGATAGAGCAGTGCTAAGAGCTCTGCGGGGCACCTACACAGCTCTGGGGCACAGGGAAACCTGCCAGAGTAGTCCTGAGGGCACCAGAGGGGGCCCTCAAGGCATGTGCCTAGCCAAAAGACATCTCTGGGGAAGAAGGAGGAGCTGAGGAGGGGGTCTGGGCCACCTAGACAGTGCCTAAGGGGTCCGGAGGGCCAAAGGAGTGCTGTGGGGCACCCCAAAGGTCTGCCCAGGGGCTCTGAGGTGGATAGAGCAGTGCTAAGAGCTCTGGGGGGGGGACCAAAGACAGCTCTGGGGCACAGGGAAACCTGCCAGAGTAGTGCCGAGGGCACCAGAGGGGGCCCTCAAAGCATGTGCCTAGCCAAAAGACCACTGTGGGGAAGGAGGAGGAGCTTAGGAGGGGGTCTGGGCCACCTAGACAGTGCCTAAGGGGTCCGGAGGGCCAAAGGAGTGCTCTGGGGCGCCCCAAAGGTCTCCCCAGGGGCTCTGAGGTGGATAAAGCAGTGCTAGGAGCTCTGGGGGGCACCTACACAGCTCTGGGGCAGAGGGAAACCTGCCAGAGTAGTCCCGAGGGCACCAGAGGGGGCCCTCAAAGTGTGTGCCTAGCCAAAAGACCACTGTGGGGAAGGAGGAGGAGCTTAGGAGGGGGTCTGGGCCACCTAGACAGTGCCTAAGGGGTCTCGGGGGCCAAAAGACAGCTCTGGGGCACAACGAGTACTGCAATTGTAGTTCAGAAGACACGAGAGGGCTTCTAAGGGCTCTCCACGGCCACAAAGAGACTCTGGGGAAGGAGGAGGAGCTCAGGAGGGGGTCTAGGCCACCTAGACAGTGCCTAAGGGGTCTGGAGGACCGGAAAACAGCTCTGGGGCACCCCAAACGTCTGCCCAGGGGCTCTGAGGTGGATAGAGCAGTGCTAAGAGCTGTGGGGGGCCCGAAGACAGCTCTGGGGCACCCCAAAGGTCTGCCCAGGGGCTCTGAGGTGGATAGAGCAGTGCTAAGAGCTGTGGGGGGCCCCAACACAGCTCTGGGGCACAGGGAAACCTGCCAGAGTAGTCCCGAGGGCACCAGAGGGGGCCCTCAAGGGTTTACATGGCCCAAAACCCCACTCTAGGGAAGAAGGACGAGCTGAGGAGGGGGTCTGGGCCACCTAGACAGTGCCTAAGGCATCCGGAGGGCCAGAAGACAGCTCTGGGGCACAACGAGTACTGCAATTGTAGTTCAGAAGACACGAGAGGGCTTCTGAGGGCTCTCCACGGCCACAAAGAGACTCTGGGGAAGGAGGAGGAGCTCAGGAGGGGGTCTGGCCCATCTAGACCCTTCCTGAGGGCTCGGCACGAGCAAGAGACAGCTCTGGGCGGCAAGGAAGAGCCAAAGAGTGGTGCGGAGTGCTCTAGAGCGGTGCCTAGGGGCCTAGGGAGCCAAGATGCAGCTCTGGGGCACAGGGAAACCAGCCAGAGTAGTGCCGAGGGCCCCAGAGGGGGCCCTCAAGGCGTGTGCCTAGCCAAAAGACCACTCTGGGGAAGGAGGAGGAGCTGAGGAGGGGCTCTGGGCCACCTAGACAGTGCCTAAGGGGTCTGGAGAGCCAAAACACTACTCTGGGGCACCCCAAAGGTCTGCCCAGGGGCTCTGAGGTGGATAGAGCAGTGCTAAGAGCTCTGCGGGGCCCAAAGACAGCTCTGGGGTACAGGGAAACCTGCCAGAGTAGTGCCGAGGGCACCAGAGGGGGCCCTCAAAGCATGTGCCTAGCCAAAAGACAACTCTGGGGAAGGAGGAGGAGCTGTGGAGGGGTTCTGGCCCACCTAGACAGTGCCTAAGGGGTCCGGAGGGCCAAAGGAGTGCTCTGGGGCGCCCCAAAGGTCTGCCCAGGGGCTCTGAGGTGGATAGAGCAGTGCTAAGAGCTGTGGGGGGCACCTACACAGCTCTGGGGCAGAGGGAAACCTGCCAGAGTTGTTCCGAGGGCACCAGAGGGGGCCCTCAAAGCATGTGCCTAGCCAAAAGACATCTCTGGGGAAGGAGGAGGAGCTGAGGAGGGGGTCTGGGCCACCTAGACAGTGCCTAAGGGGTCCGGAGGGCCAGAAGACAGCTCTGGGGCGCCCCAAAGGTCTGCCCAGGGGCTCTGAGGTGGATAGAGCAGTGCTAGGAGCTCTGGGGGGCACCTACACAGCTCTGGGGCACAGGGAAACCTGCCAGAGTAGTCCCGAGTGCACCAGAGGGGGCCCTCAAAGTGTGTGCCTAGCCAAAAGACATCTCTGGGGAAGGAGGAGGAGCTGAGGAGGGGGTCTGGGCCACCTAGACAGTGCCTAAGGGGTCTCGGGGGCCAGAAGACAGCTCTGGGGCACAACGAGTACTGCAATTGTAGTTCAGAAGACATGAGAGGGCTTCTAAGGGCTCTCCACGGCCACAAAGAGACTCTGGGGAAGGAGGAGGAGCTCAGGAGGGGGTCTGGCCCATCTAGACCCTTCCTGAGGGCTTGGCACGAGCAAGAGACAGCTCTGGGCGGCAAGGAAGAGCCAAAGAGTGGTGCAGAGTGCTCTAGAGTGGTGCCTAGGGGCCTAGGGAGCCAAGATGCAGCTCTGGGGCACAGGGAAACCTGCCAGAGTAGTACCGAGGGCAGCAGAGGGGGCCCTCAAGGGTTTACATGACCCAAAACCCCACTCTAGGGAAGGAGGAGGAGCTGTGGAGGGGTTCTGGCCCACCTAGACAGTGCCTAAGGGGTCCGGAGGGCCAAAGGAGTGCTCTGGGGCGCCCCAAAGGTCTGCCCAGGGGCTCTGAGGTGGATAGAGCAGTGCTAAGAGCTGTGGGGGGCACCTACACAGCTCTGGGGCACAGGGAAACCTGCCAGAGTAGTCCCGAGAGCACCAGAGGGGGCCCTGAAAGCATGTGCCTAGCCAAAAGACATCTCTGGGGAAGAAGGAGGAGCTGAGGAGGGGGTCTGGGCCACCTACACAGTGCCTAAGGGGTCCGGAGGGCCAGAAGACAGCTCTGGGGCACCCCAAAGGTCTGCCCAGGGGCTCTGAGGTGGATAGAGCAGTGCTAAGAGCTGTGGGGGGCCCCAACACAGCTCTGGGGCAGAGGGAAACCTGCCAGAGTAGTCCCGAGTGCACCAGAGGGGGCCCTCAAAGTGTGTGCCTAGCCAAAAGACATCTCCGGGGAAGGAGGAGGAGCTGAGGAGGGGGTCTGGGCCACCTAGACAGTGCCTAAGGGGTCTCGGGGGCCAAAAGAGTGCTGTGGGGCACCCCAAAGGTCTGCCCAGGGGCTCTGAGGTGGATAGAGCAGTGCTAAGAGCTGTGGGGGTCCCCAACACAGCTCTGGGGCACAGGTAAACTTGCCAGAGTAGTGCCGAGGGCACCAGAGGGGGCCCTCAAGGCGTGTGTCTAGCCAAAAGACCACTCTGGGGATGGAGGAGGAGCTGAGGAGGGGCTCTGGGCCACCTACACAGTGCCTAAGGGGTCTGGAGGGCCGGAAAACAGCTGTGGGACACCCCAAAGGTCTGCCCAGGGGCTCTGAGGTGGATAGAGCAGTGCTAAGAGCTGTGGGAGGCCCGAAGACAGCTCTGGGGCACCCCAAAGGTCTGCCCAGGGGCTCTGAGGTGGATAGAGCAGTGCTAAGAGCTGTGGGCGGCCCCAACACAGCTCTGGGGCACAGGGAAACCTGCCAGAGTAGTCCTGAGGGCACCAGAGGGGGCCCTCAAGGGTTTACATGGCCCAAAACCCCACTCTAGGGAAGAAGGACGAGCTGAGGAGGAGGTCTGGGCCACCTAGACAGTGCCTAAGGCGTCCGGAGGGCCAGAAGACAGCTCTGGGGCACAACGAGTACTGCAATTGTAGTTCAGAAGACACGAGAGGGCTTCTAAGGGCTCTCCACGGCCACAAAGAGACTCTGGGGAAGGAGGAGGAGCTCAGGAGGGGGTCTGGCCCATCTAGACCCTTCCTGAGGGCTTGGCACGAGCAAGAGACAGCTCTGGGCAGCAAGGAAGAGCCAAAGAGTGGTGCAGAGTGCTCTAGAGTGGTGCCAAGGGGCCTAGGGAGCCAAGATGCAGCTCTGGGGCACAGGGAAACCTGCCAGAGTAGTGCCGAGGGCACCAGAGGGGGCCCTCAAGGGTTTACATGGCCCAAAACCCCACTCTAGGGAAGGAGGAGGAGCTGTGGAGGGGCTCTGGGCCACCTAGACAGTGCCTAAGGGGTCTGGAGGGCGAAAAGAGTGCTGTGGGACACCCCAAAGCTCTCCCCAGGAGCTCTGAGGTGGATAGAGCAGTGCTAAGAGCTGTGGGGGGCACCTACACAGCTCTGGGGCACAGGGAAACCTGCCAGAGTAGTCCCGAGAGCACCAGAGGGGGCCCTGAAAGCATGTGCCTAGCCAAAAGACATCTCTGGGGAAGAAGGAGGAGCTGAGGAGGGGGTCTGGGCCACCTAGACAGTGCCTAAGGGGTCTCGGGGGCCAGAAGACAGCTCTGGGGCACCCCAAAGGTCTCCCCAGGGGCTCTGAGGTGGATAGAGCAGTGCTAAGAGCTGTGGGGGGCACCTACACAGCTCTGGGGCAGAGGGAAACCTGCCAGAGTAGTGCCGAGGGCACCAGAGGGGGCCCTCAAAGTGTGTGCCTAGCCAAAAGACATCTCCGGGGAAGGAGGAGGAGCTGAGGAGGGGTTCTGGCCCACCTAGACAGTGCCTAAGGGGTCCGGAGGGCCAAAAGAGTGCTGTGGGGCACCCCAAAGGTCTGCCCAGGGGCTCTGAGGTGGAGAGAGCAGTGCTAAGAGCTCTGGGGGGGGCCCAAAGACAGCTCTGGGGCACAGGGAAACCTGCCAGAGTAGTCCCGAGGGCACCAGAGGGGGCCCTCAAGGTGTGTGCCTAGCCAAAAGACAACTCTGGGGATGGAGGAGGAGCTGAGGAGGGGGTCTGGGCCACCTAGACAGTGCCTAAGGGGTCTCAGGAGCCAAAACACTACTCTGGGGCACCCCAAAGGTCTGCCCAGGGGCTCTGAGGTGGAGAGAGCAGTGCTAAGAGCTCTGCGGGGCACCTACACAGCTCTGGGGCACAGGGAAACTTGCCAGAGTAGTCCCAAGGGCACCAGAGGGGGCCCTCAAAGCTAGCCAAAAGACAACTCTGGGGAAGGAGGAGGACCTTAGGAGGGGGTCTGGGCCACCTAGACAGTGCCTAAGGGTTCCGGAGGGCCAGAAGACAGCTCTGGGGCACCCCAAAGGTCTGCCCAGGGGCTCTGAGGTGGAGAGAACAGTGCTAAGAGCTCTGCGGGGCGCCTACACAGCTCTGGGGCACAGGTAAACCTGCCAGAGTAGTGCCGAGGGCACCAGAGGGGGCCCTCAAGGCGTGTGCCTAGCCAAAAGACCACTCTGGGGAAGAAGGTGGAGCTGAGGAGGGGGTCTGGGCCACCTAGACAGTGCCTAAGGAGTCTCGGGGGAAAAAAGAGTGCTGTGGGGCACCCCAAATGTCTCCCCAGGGGCTCTGAGGTGGATAGAGCAGTGCTACGAGCTGTGGGGGCCCAAAGACAGCTCTGGGGCACAGGGAAACCTGCCAGAGTAGTCCCGAGGGCACCAGAGGGGGCCCTCAAGGGTTTACATGGCCCAAAACCCCACTCTAGGGAAGAAGGTGGAGCTGAGGAGGGGGTCTGGGCCACCTAGACAGTGCCTAAGGGGTCTCGGGGGCCAAAAGACAGCTCTGGGGCACAACGAGTACTGCAATTGTAGTTCAGAAGACACGAGAGGGCTTCTAAGGGCTCTCCACGGCCACAAAGAGACTCTGGGGAAGGAGGAGGAGCTCAGGAGGGGGTCTGGCCCATCTAGACCCTTCCTGAGGGCTTGGCACGAGCAAGAGACAGCTCTGGGCAGCAAGGAAGAGCCAAAGAGTGGTGCGGAGTGCTCTAGAGTGGTGCCAAGGGGCCTAGGGAGCCAAGATGCAGCTCTGGGGCACAGGGAAACCTGCCAGAGTAGTGCCGAGGGCACCAGAGGGGGCCCTGAAAGCATGTGCCTAGCCAAAAGACATCTCTGGGGAAGAAGGAGGAGCTGAGGAGGGGGTCTGGGCCACCTAGACAGTGCCTAAGGGGTCCGGAGGGCCAAAGGAGTGCTGTGGGGAACCCCAAAGGTCTCCCCAGGGGCTCTGAGGTGGATAGAGCAGTGCTAAGAGCTCTGGGGGGGGGGGCCCAAAGACAGCTCTGGGGCAGAGGGAAACCTGCCAGAGTAGTCCCGAGGGCAGCAGAGGGGGCCCTCAAGGCATGTGCCTAGCCAAAAGACCACTGTGGGGAAGGAGGAGGAGCTGAGGAGGGGATCTGGGCCACCTAGACAGTGCCTAAGGGGTCCGGAGGGCCAAAGGAGTGCTCTGGGGCACCCCAAAGGTCTCCCCAGGGGCTCTGAGGTGGATAAAGCAGTGCTAGGAGCTCTGGGGGGCACCTACACAGCTCTGGGGCACAGGGAAACCTGCCAGAGTAGTGCCGAGGGCACCAGAGGGGGCCCTCAAAGTGTGTGCCTAGCCAAAAGACATCTCCGGGGAAGGAGGAGGAGCTGAGGAGGGGCTCTGGGCCACCTAGACAGTGCCTAAGGGGTCTGGAGGGCGAAAAGAGTGCTGTGGGACACCCCAAAGCTCTCCCCAGGGGCTCTGAGGTGGATAGAGCAGTGCTAAGAGCTGTGGGGGGCACCTACACAGCTCTGGGGCACAGGGAAACCTGCCAGAGTAGTCCCGAGAGCACCAGAGGGGGCCCTGAAAGCATGTGCCTAGCCAAAAGACATCTCTGGGGAAGAAGGAGGAGCTGAGGAGGGGGTCTGGGCCACCTAGACAGTGCCTAAGGGGTCCGGAGGGCCAGAAGACAACTCTGGGGCACCCCAAAGGTCTGCCCAGGGGCTCTGAGGTGGATAGAACAGTGCTAAGAGCTCTGGGGGTCCCCAACACAGCTCTGGGGCACAGGAAAACCTGCCAGAGTAGTCCCGAGGGCACCAGAGGGGGCCCTCAAGGCGTGTGCCTAGCCAAAAGACCACTCTGGGGAAGAAGGTGGAGCTGAGGAGGGGGTCTGGGCCACCTAGACAGTGCCTAAGGAGTCTCGGGGGAAAAAAAGAGTGCTGTGGGGCACCCCAAATGTCTCCCCAGGGGCTCTGAGGTGGATAGAGCAGTGCTAGGAGCTCTGGGGGGCACCTACACAGCTCTGGGGCAGAGGGAAACCTGCCAGAGTAATCCCGAGGGCACCAGAGGGGGCCCTCAAAGTGTGTGCCTAGCCAAAAGACATCTCCGGGGAAGGAGGAGGAGCTGAGGAGGGGGTCTGGGCCACCTAGACAGTGCCTAAGGGGTCTCGGGGGCCAAAAGAGTGCTGTGGGGCACCCCAAAGGTCTGCCCAGGGGCTCTGAGGTGGATAGAGCAGTGCTAAGAGCTGTGGGGGTCCCCAACACAGCTCTGGGGCACAGGTAAACTTGCCAGAGTAGTGCCGAGGGCACCAGAGGGGGCCCTCAAAGTGTGTGTCTAGCCAAAAGACCACTCTGGGGATGGAGGAGGAGCTGAGGAGGGGCTCTGGGCCACCTACACAGTGCCTAAGGGGTCTGGAGGGCCGGAAAACAGCTGTGGGACACCCCAAAGGTCTGCCCAGGGGCTCTGAGGTGGATAGAGCAGTGCTAAGAGCTGTGGGGGGCCCGAAGACAGCTCTGGGGCACCCCAAAGGTCTGCCCAGGGGCTCTGAGGTGGATAGAGCAGTGCTAAGAGCTGTGGGCGGCCCCAACACAGCTCTGGGGCACAGGGAAACCTGCCAGAGTAGTCCTGAGGGCACCAGAGGGGGCCCTCAAGGGTTTACATGGCCCAAAACCCCACTCTAGGGAAGAAGGATGAGCTGAGGAGGGGGTCTGGGCCACCTAGACAGTGCCTAAGGCGTCCGGAGGGCCAGAAGACAGCTCTGGGGCACAACGAGTACTGCAATTGTAGTTCAGAAGACATGAGAGGGCTTCTAAGGGCTCTCCATGGCCACAAAGAGACTCTGGGGAAGGAGGAGGAGCTCAGGAGGGGGTCTGGCCCATCTAGACCCTTCCTGAGGGCTCGGCACGAGCAAGAGACAGCTCTGGGCGGCAAGGAAGAGCCAAAGAGTGGTGCGGAGTGCTCTAGAGCAGTGCCAAGGGGCCCAGGGAGCCAAGATGCAGCTCTGGGGCACAGGGAAACCTGCCAGAGTAGTGCCGAGGGCAGCAGAGGGGGCCCTCAAGGGTTTACATGGCCCAAAACCCCACTCTAGGGAAGGAGGAGGAGCTGAGGAGGGGCTCTGGGCCACCTAGACAGTGCCTAAGGGGTCTGGAGGGCGAAAAGAGTGCTGTGGGACACCCCAAAGCTCTCCCCAGGGGCTCTGAGGTGGATAGAGCAGTGCTAAGAGCTGTGGGGGGCACCTACACAGCTCTGGGGCACAGGGAAACCTGCCAGAGTAGTCCCGAGGGCACCAGAGGGGGCCCTGAAAGCATGTGCCTAGCCAAAAGACATCTCTGGGGAAGAAGGAGGAGCTGAGGAGGGGGTCTGGGCCACCTAGACAGTGCCTAAGGGGTCTCGGGGGCCAGAAGACAGCTCTGGGGCACCCCAAAGGTCTGCCCAGGGGCTCTGAGGTGGATAGAGCAGTGCTAAGAGCTGTGGGGGGCACCTACACAGCTCTGGGGCAGAGGGAAACCTGCCAGAGTAGTGCCGAGGGCACCAGAGGGGGCCCTCAAAGTGTGTGCCTAGCCAAAAGACATCTCCGGGGAAGGAGGAGGAGCTGAGGAGGGGTTCTGGCCCACCTAGACAGTGCCTAAGGGGTCCGGAGGGCCAAAAGAGTGCTGTGGGGCACCCCAAAGGTCTGCCCAGGGGCTCTGAGGTGGAGAGAGCAGGGCTAAGAGCTCTGGGGGGCACCTACACAGCTCTGGGGCACCCCAAAGGTCTGCCCAGGGGCTCTGAGGTGGATAGAGCAGTGCTAAGAGCTCTGGGGGGGGCCCAAAGACAGCTCTGGGGCACAGGGAAACCTGCCAGAGTAGTCCCGAGGGCACCAGAGGGGGCCCTCAAGGTGTGTGCCTAGCCAAAAGACAACTCTGGGGATGGAGGAGGAGCTGAGGAGGGGGTCTGGGCCACCTAGACAGTGCCTAAGGGGTCTCGGGAGCCAAAACACTACTCTGGGGCACCCCAAAGGTCTGCCCAGGGGCTCTGAGGTGGAGAGAGCAGTGCTAAGAGCTCTGCGGGGCCCCAACACAGCTCTGGGGCAGAGGGAAACCTGCCAGAGTAGTCCCGAGTGCACCAGAGGGGGCCCTCAAAGTGTGTGCCTAGCCAAAAGACATCTCCGGGGAAGGAGGAGGAGCTGAGGAGGGGGTCTGGGCCACCTAGACAGTGCCTAAGGGGTCTCGGGGGCCAAAAGAGTGCTGTGGGGCACCCCAAAGGTCTGCCCAGGGGCTCTGAGGTGGATAGAGCAGTGCTAAGAGCTGTGGGGGTCCCCAACACAGCTCTGGGGCACAGGTAAACTTGCCAGAGTAGTGCCGAGGGCACCAGAGGGGGCCCTCAAGGCGTGTGTCTAGCCAAAAGACCACTCTGGGGATGGAGGAGGAGCTGAGGAGGGGCTCTGGGCCACCTACACAGTGCCTAAGGGGTCTGGAGGGCCGGAAAACAGCTGTGGGACACCCCAAAGGTCTGCCCAGGGGCTCTGAGGTGGATAGAGCAGTGCTAAGAGCTGTGGGAGGCCCGAAGACAGCTCTGGGGCACCCCAAAGGTCTGCCCAGGGGCTCTGAGGTGGATAGAGCAGTGCTAAGAGCTGTGGGCGGCCCCAACACAGCTCTGGGGCACAGGGAAACCTGCCAGAGTAGTCCTGAGGGCACCAGAGGGGGCCCTCAAGGGTTTACATGGCCCAAAACCCCACTCTAGGGAAGAAGGACGAGCTGAGGAGGAGGTCTGGGCCACCTAGACAGTGCCTAAGGCGTCCGGAGGGCCAGAAGACAGCTCTGGGGCACAACGAGTACTGCAATTGTAGTTCAGAAGACACGAGAGGGCTTCTAAGGGCTCTCCACGGCCACAAAGAGACTCTGGGGAAGGAGGAGGAGCTCAGGAGGGGGTCTGGCCCATCTAGACCCTTCCTGAGGGCTTGGCACGAGCAAGAGACAGCTCTGGGCAGCAAGGAAGAGCCAAAGAGTGGTGCAGAGTGCTCTAGAGTGGTGCCAAGGGGCCTAGGGAGCCAAGATGCAGCTCTGGGGCACAGGGAAACCTGCCAGAGTAGTGCCGAGGGCACCAGAGGGGGCCCTCAAGGGTTTACATGGCCCAAAACCCCACTCTAGGGAAGGAGGAGGAGCTGTGGAGGGGCTCTGGGCCACCTAGACAGTGCCTAAGGGGTCTGGAGGGCGAAAAGAGTGCTGTGGGACACCCCAAAGCTCTCCCCAGGAGCTCTGAGGTGGATAGAGCAGTGCTAAGAGCTGTGGGGGGCACCTACACAGCTCTGGGGCACAGGGAAACCTGCCAGAGTAGTCCCGAGAGCACCAGAGGGGGCCCTGAAAGCATGTGCCTAGCCAAAAGACATCTCTGGGGAAGAAGGAGGAGCTGAGGAGGGGGTCTGGGCCACCTAGACAGTGCCTAAGGGGTCTCGGGGGCCAGAAGACAGCTCTGGGGCACCCCAAAGGTCTCCCCAGGGGCTCTGAGGTGGATAGAGCAGTGCTAAGAGCTGTGGGGGGCACCTACACAGCTCTGGGGCAGAGGGAAACCTGCCAGAGTAGTGCCGAGGGCACCAGAGGGGGCCCTCAAAGTGTGTGCCTAGCCAAAAGACATCTCCGGGGAAGGAGGAGGAGCTGAGGAGGGGTTCTGGCCCACCTAGACAGTGCCTAAGGGGTCCGGAGGGCCAAAAGAGTGCTGTGGGGCACCCCAAAGGTCTGCCCAGGGGCTCTGAGGTGGAGAGAGCAGTGCTAAGAGCTCTGGGGGGGGCCCAAAGACAGCTCTGGGGCACAGGGAAACCTGCCAGAGTAGTCCCGAGGGCACCAGAGGGGGCCCTCAAGGTGTGTGCCTAGCCAAAAGACAACTCTGGGGATGGAGGAGGAGCTGAGGAGGGGGTCTGGGCCACCTAGACAGTGCCTAAGGGGTCTCAGGAGCCAAAACACTACTCTGGGGCACCCCAAAGGTCTGCCCAGGGGCTCTGAGGTGGAGAGAGCAGTGCTAAGAGCTCTGCGGGGCACCTACACAGCTCTGGGGCACAGGGAAACTTGCCAGAGTAGTCCCAAGGGCACCAGAGGGGGCCCTCAAAGCTAGCCAAAAGACAACTCTGGGGAAGGAGGAGGACCTTAGGAGGGGGTCTGGGCCACCTAGACAGTGCCTAAGGGTTCCGGAGGACCAGAAGACAGCTCTGGGGCACCCCAAAGGTCTGCCCAGGGGCTCTGAGGTGGAGAGAACAGTGCTAAGAGCTCTGCGGGGCGCCTACACAGCTCTGGGGCACAGGTAAACCTGCCAGAGTAGTGCCGAGGGCACCAGAGGGGGCCCTCAAGGCGTGTGCCTAGCCAAAAGACCACTCTGGGGAAGAAGGTGGAGCTGAGGAGGGGGTCTGGGCCACCTAGACAGTGCCTAAGGAGTCTCGGGGGAAAAAAGAGTGCTGTGGGGCACCCCAAATGTCTCCCCAGGGGCTCTGAGGTGGATAGAGCAGTGCTACGAGCTGTGGGGGCCCAAAGACAGCTCTGGGGCACAGGGAAACCTGCCAGAGTAGTCCCGAGGGCACCAGAGGGGGCCCTCAAGGGTTTACATGGCCCAAAACCCCACTCTAGGGAAGAAGGTGGAGCTGAGGAGGGGGTCTGGGCCACCTAGACAGTGCCTAAGGGGTCTCGGGGGCCAAAAGACAGCTCTGGGGCACAACGAGTACTGCAATTGTAGTTCAGAAGACACGAGAGGGCTTCTAAGGGCTCTCCACGGCCACAAAGAGACTCTGGGGAAGGAGGAGGAGCTCAGGAGGGGGTCTGGCCCATCTAGACCCTTCCTGAGGGCTTGGCACGAGCAAGAGACAGCTCTGGGCAGCAAGGAAGAGCCAAAGAGTGGTGCGGAGTGCTCTAGAGTGGTGCCAAGGGGCCTAGGGAGCCAAGATGCAGCTCTGGGGCACAGGGAAACCTGCCAGAGTAGTGCCGAGGGCACCAGAGGGGGCCCTGAAAGCATGTGCCTAGCCAAAAGACATCTCTGGGGAAGAAGGAGGAGCTGAGGAGGGGGTCTGGGCCACCTAGACAGTGCCTAAGGGGTCCGGAGGGCCAAAGGAGTGCTGTGGGGCACCCCAAAGGTCTCCCCAGGGGCTCTGAGGTGGATAGAGCAGTGCTAAGAGCTCTGGGGGGGGGGGCCCAAAGACAGCTCTGGGGCAGAGGGAAACCTGCCAGAGTAGTCCCGAGGGCAGCAGAGGGGGCCCTCAAGGCATGTGCCTAGCCAAAAGACCACTGTGGGGAAGGAGGAGGAGCTGAGGAGGGGATCTGGGCCACCTAGACAGTGCCTAAGGGGTCCGGAGGGCCAAAGGAGTGCTCTGGGGCACCCCAAAGGTCTCCCCAGGGGCTCTGAGGTGGATAAAGCAGTGCTAGGAGCTCTGGGGGGCACCTACACAGCTCTGGGGCACAGGGAAACCTGCCAGAGTAGTGCCGAGGGCACCAGAGGGGGCCCTCAAAGTGTGTGCCTAGCCAAAAGACATCTCCGGGGAAGGAGGAGGAGCTGAGGAGGGGCTCTGGGCCACCTAGACAGTGCCTAAGGGGTCTGGAGGGCGAAAAGAGTGCTGTGGGACACCCCAAAGCTCTCCCCAGGGGCTCTGAGGTGGATAGAGCAGTGCTAAGAGCTGTGGGGGGCACCTACACAGCTCTGGGGCACAGGGAAACCTGCCAGAGTAGTCCCGAGAGCACCAGAGGGGGCCCTGAAAGCATGTGCCTAGCCAAAAGACATCTCTGGGGAAGAAGGAGGAGCTGAGGAGGGGGTCTGGGCCACCTAGACAGTGCCTAAGGGGTCCGGAGGGCCAGAAGACAACTCTGGGGCACCCCAAAGGTCTGCCCAGGGGCTCTGAGGTGGATAGAACAGTGCTAAGAGCTCTGGGGGTCCCCAACACAGCTCTGGGGCACAGGAAAACCTGCCAGAGTAGTCCCGAGGGCACCAGAGGGGGCCCTCAAGGCGTGTGCCTAGCCAAAAGACCACTCTGGGGAAGAAGGTGGAGCTGAGGAGGGGGTCTGGGCCACCTAGACAGTGCCTAAGGAGTCTCGGGGGAAAAAAAGAGTGCTGTGGGGCACCCCAAATGTCTCCCCAGGGGCTCTGAGGTGGATAGAGCAGTGCTAGGAGCTCTGGGGGGCACCTACACAGCTCTGGGGCAGAGGGAAACCTGCCAGAGTAATCCCGAGGGCACCAGAGGGGGCCCTCAAAGTGTGTGCCTAGCCAAAAGACATCTCCGGGGAAGGAGGAGGAGCTGAGGAGGGGGTCTGGGCCACCTAGACAGTGCCTAAGGGGTCTCGGGGGCCAAAAGAGTGCTGTGGGGCACCCCAAAGGTCTGCCCAGGGGCTCTGAGGTGGATAGAGCAGTGCTAAGAGCTGTGGGGGTCCCCAACACAGCTCTGGGGCACAGGTAAACTTGCCAGAGTAGTGCCGAGGGCACCAGAGGGGGCCCTCAAGGCGTGTGTCTAGCCAAAAGACCACTCTGGGGATGGAGGAGGAGCTGAGGAGGGGCTCTGGGCCACCTACACAGTGCCTAAGGGGTCTGGAGGGCCGGAAAACAGCTGTGGGACACCCCAAAGGTCTGCCCAGGGGCTCTGAGGTGGATAGAGCAGTGCTAAGAGCTGTGGGGGGCCCGAAGACAGCTCTGGGGCACCCCAAAGGTCTGCCCAGGGGCTCTGAGGTGGATAGAGCAGTGCTAAGAGCTGTGGGCGGCCCCAACACAGCTCTGGGGCACAGGGAAACCTGCCAGAGTAGTCCTGAGGGCACCAGAGGGGGCCCTCAAGGGTTTACATGGCCCAAAACCCCACTCTAGGGAAGAAGGATGAGCTGAGGAGGGGGTCTGGGCCACCTAGACAGTGCCTAAGGCGTCCGGAGGGCCAGAAGACAGCTCTGGGGCACAACGAGTACTGCAATTGTAGTTCAGAAGACATGAGAGGGCTTCTAAGGGCTCTCCATGGCCACAAAGAGACTCTGGGGAAGGAGGAGGAGCTCAGGAGGGGGTCTGGCCCATCTAGACCCTTCCTGAGGGCTCGGCACGAGCAAGAGACAGCTCTGGGCGGCAAGGAAGAGCCAAAGAGTGGTGCGGAGTGCTCTAGAGCAGTGCCAAGGGGCCCAGGGAGCCAAGATGCAGCTCTGGGGCACAGGGAAACCTGCCAGAGTAGTGCCGAGGGCAGCAGAGGGGGCCCTCAAGGGTTTACATGGCCCAAAACCCCACTCTAGGGAAGGAGGAGGAGCTGAGGAGGGGCTCTGGGCCACCTAGACAGTGCCTAAGGGGTCTGGAGGGCGAAAAGAGTGCTGTGGGACACCCCAAAGCTCTCCCCAGGGGCTCTGAGGTGGATAGAGCAGTGCTAAGAGCTGTGGGGGGCACCTACACAGCTCTGGGGCACAGGGAAACCTGCCAGAGTAGTCCCGAGGGCACCAGAGGGGGCCCTGAAAGCATGTGCCTAGCCAAAAGACATCTCTGGGGAAGAAGGAGGAGCTGAGGAGGGGGTCTGGGCCACCTACACAGTGCCTAAGGGGTCTCGGGAGCCAAAACACTACTCTGGGGCACCCCAAAGGTCTGCCCAGGGGCTCTGAGGTGGAGAAAGCAGTGCTAAGAGCTCTGCGGGGCACCTACACAGCTCTGGGGCACAGGGAAACTTGCCAGAGTAGTCCCAAGGGCACCAGAGGGGGCCCTCAAAGCTAGCCAAAAGACAACTCTGGGGAAGGAGGAGGACCTTAGGAGGGGGTCTGGGCCACCTAGACAGTGCCTAAGGGTTCCGGAGGGCCAGAAGACAGCTCTGGGGCACCCCAAAGGTCTCCCCAGGGGCTCTGAGGTGCATAGAGCAGTGCTAATAGCTCTGCGGGGCACCTACACAGCTCTGGGGCACAGGGAAACCTGCCAGAGTAGTGCCGAGGGCAGCAGAGGGGGCCCTCAAGGCGTGTGCCTAGCCAAAAGACCATTCTGGGGAAGAAGGTGGAGCTGAGGAGGGGGTCTGGGCCACCTAGACAGTGCCTAAGGAGTCTCGGGGGAAAAAAGAGTGCTGTGGGGCACCCCAAATGTCTCCCAGGGGCTCTGAGGTGGATAGAGCAGTGCTAAGAGCTGTGGGGGCCCCAACACAGCTCTGGGGCACAGGGAAACCTGCCAGAGTAGTGCCGAGGGCACCAGAGGGGGCCCTGAAAGCATGTGCCTAGCCAAAAGACATCTCTGGGGAAGAAGGAGGAGCTGAGGAGGGGGTCTGGGCCACCTAGACAGTGCCTAAGGGGTCCGGAGGGCCAGAAGACAGCTCTGGGGCACCCCAAAGGTCTCCTCAGGGGCTCATAGGTGGATAGAGCAGTGCTAAGAGCTCTGCGGGGCACCTACACAGCTCTGGGGCACAGGGAAACCTGCCAGAGTAGTCCCGAGAGCACCAGAGGGGGCCCTCAAAGCATGTGCCTAGCCAAAAGACCACTGTGGGGAAGGAGGAGGAGCTGAGGAGGGGATCTGGGCCACCTAGACAGTGCCTAAGGGGTCCGGAGGGCCAAAGGAGTGCTGTGGGGCACCCCAAAGGTCTCCCCAGGGGCTCTGAGGTGGATAGAGCAGTGCTAAGAGCTGTGGGGGCCCCAACACAGCTCTGGGGCACAGGGAAACCTGCCAGAGTAGTGCCGAGGGCACCAGAGGGGGCCCTCAAGGCGTATGCCTAGCCAAAAGACATCTCTGGGGAAGAAGGAGGAGCTGAGGAGGGGGTCTGGGCCACCTAGACAGTGCCTAAGGGGTCCGGAGGGCCAAAAGAGTGCTGTGGGGCACCCCAAAGGTCTGCCCAGGGGCTCTGAGGTGGAGAGAGCAGTGCTAAGAGCTGTGGGGGGCACCTACAGAGCTCTGGGGCACCCCAAAGGTCTCCCCAGGGGCTCTGAGGTGGATAGAACAGTGCTAAGAGCTCTGGGGGGGGGCCTACACAGCTCTGGGGCACAGGGAAACCTGCCAGAGTAGTCGCGAGGGCACCAGACGGGGCCCTCAAGGCACGTGCCTAGCCAAAAGACAACTCTGGGGAAGGAGGAGGAGCTCAGGAGGGGGTCTGGCCCATCTAGACCCTTCCTGAGGGCTCGGCACGAGCAAGAGACAGCTCTGGGCAGCAAGGAAGAGCCAAAGAGTGGTGCAGAGTGCTCTAGAGCGGTGCCTAGGGGCCTAGGGAGCCAAGATGCAGCTCTGGGGCACAGGGAAACCTGCCAGAGTAGTGCCGAGGGCAGCAGAGGGGGCCCTCAAGGGTTTACATGGCCCAAAACCCCACTCTAGGGAAGGAGGACGAGCTGAGGAGGGGCTCTGCGCCACCTAGACAGTGCCTAAGGGCTCAGGAGGGCCAAAAGACAGCTCTGGGGCACAACGACTACTGCAATTGTAGTTAAGAAGACACGAGAGGGCTTCTGAGGGCTCTCCACAGCCACAAAGAGACTCTGGGGAAGGAGGAGGAGCTCAGGAGGGGGTCTGGCCCATCTAGACCCTTCCTGAGGGCTAGACACAAGCAAGAGACAGCTCTGGGCAGCAAGGAAGAGCCAAAGAGTGGTGCGGAGTGCTCTAGAGTGGTGCCAAGGAGCCTAGGGAGCCAAGATCCAGCTCTGGGGCACAGGGAAACCTGCCAGAGTGGTGCCGAGGGCAGCAGAGGGGGCCCTCAAGGATTTACATGGCCCAAAACCCCACTCTAGGGAAGGAGGAGGAGCTGAGGAGGGGGTCTGGGCCACCTAGACAGTGCCTAAGGGGTCTGGAGAGCCAAAACACTACTCTGGGGCACCCCAAAGGTCTGCCCAGGGGCTCTGAGGTGGATAGAGCAGTGCTAAGAGCTCTGGGGGGGGGGCCCAAAGACAGCTCTGGGGCACAGGGAAACCTGCCAGAGTAGTCCCGAGGGCACCAGAGGGAGCCCTCAAGGCGTGTGCCTAGCCAAAAGACCACTCTGGGGAAGAAGGTGGAGCTGAGGAGGGGGTCTGGGCCACCTAGACAGTGCCTAAGGGGTCCGGAGGGCCAAAGGAGTGCTGTGGGACACCCCAAAGGTCTGCCCAGGGGCTCTGAGGTGGATAGAGCAGTGCTAGGAGCTCTGGGGGGCACCTACACAGCTCTGGGGCAGAGGGAAACCTGCCAGAGTAGTCCCGAGGGCACCAGAGGGGGCCCTCAAAGCATGTGCCTAGCCAAAAGACATCTCCGGGGAAGGAGGAGGAGCTGAGGAGGGGGTCTGGGCCACCTAGACAGTGCCTAAGGGGTCCGGAGGGCCAGAAGACAGCTCTGGGGCACAACGAGTACTGCAATTGTAGTTCAGAAGACACGAGAGGGCTTCTAAGGGCTCTCCACGGCCACAAAGAGACTCTGGGGAAGGAGGAGGAGCTCAGGAGGGGGTCTGGCCCATCTAGACCCTTCCTGAGGGCTTGGCACGAGCAAGAGACAGCTCTGGGCAGCAAGGAAGAGCCAAAGAGTGGTGCAGAGTGCTCTAGAGTGGTGCCAAGGGGCCTAGGGAGCCAAGATGCAGCTCTGGGGCACAGGGAAACCTGCCAGAGTAGTGCCGAGGGCAGCAGAGGGGGCCCTCAAGGGTTTACATGGCCCAAAACCCCACTCTAGGGAAGGAGGAGGAGCTGTGGAGGGGTTCTGGCCCACCTAGACAGTGCCTAAGGGGTCCGGAGGGCCAAAGGAGTGCTCTGGGGCGCCCCAAAGGTCTGCCCAGGGGCTCTGAGGTGGATAGAGCAGTGCTAAGAGCTGTGGGGGGCACCTACACAGCTCTGGGGCACAGGGAAACCTGCCAGAGTAGTCCCGAGAGCACCAGAGGGGGCCCTCAAGGCGTATGCCTAGCCAAAAGACCACTCTGGGGAAGAAGGAGGAGCTGTGGAGGGGGTCTGGGCCACCTAGACAGTGCCTAAGGGGTCCGGAGGGCCAAAGGAGTGCTCTGGGGCGCCCCAAAGGTCTGCCCAGGGGCTCTGAGGTGGATAGAGCAGTGCTAAGAGCTCTGCGGGGCACCTACACAGCTCTGGGGCACAGGGAAACCTGCCAGAGTAGTCCTGAGGGCACCAGAGGGGGCCCTCAAGGCATGTGCCTAGCCAAAAGACATCTCTGGGGAAGAAGGAGGAGCTGAGGAGGGGGTCTGGGCCACCTAGACAGTGCCTAAGGGGTCCGGAAGGCCAAAGGAGTGCTGTGGGGCACCCCAAAGGTCTGCCCAGGGGCTCTGAGGTGGATAGAGCAGTGCTAAGAGCTCTGGGGGGGGGACCAAAGACAGCTCTGGGGCACAGGGAAACCTGCCAGAGTAGTGCCGAGGGCACCAGAGGGGGCCCTCAAAGCATGTGCCTAGCCAAAAGACCACTGTGGGGAAGGAGGAGGAGCTTAGGAGGGGGTCTGGGCCACCTAGACAGTGCCTAAGGGGTCCGGAGGGCCAAAGGAGTGCTCTGGGGCGCCCCAAAGGTCTCCCCAGGGGCTCTGAGGTGGATAAAGCAGTGCTAGGAGCTCTGGGGGGCACCTACACAGCTCTGGGGCAGAGGGAAACCTGCCAGAGTAGTCCCGAGGGCACCAGAGGGGGCCCTCAAAGTGTGTGCCTAGCCAAAAGACCACTGTGGGGAAGGAGGAGGAGCTTAGGAGGGGGTCTGGGCCACCTAGACAGTGCCTAAGGGGTCTCGGGGGCCAAAAGACAGCTCTGGGGCACAACGAGTACTGCAATTGTAGTTCAGAAGACACGAGAGGGCTTCTAAGGGCTCTCCACGGCCACAAAGAGACTCTGGGGAAGGAGGAGGAGCTCAGGAGGGGGTCTAGGCCACCTAGACAGTGCCTAAGGGGTCTGGAGGACCGGAAAACAGCTCTGGGGCACCCCAAACGTCTGCCCAGGGGCTCTGAGGTGGATAGAGCAGTGCTAAGAGCTGTGGGGGGCCCGAAGACAGCTCTGGGGCACCCCAAAGGTCTGCCCAGGGGCTCTGAAGTGGATAGAGCAGTGCTAAGAGCTGTGGGGGGCCCCAACACAGCTCTGGGGCACAGGGAAACCTGCCAGAGTAGTCCCGAGGGCACCAGAGGGGGCCCTCAAGGGTTTACATGGCCCAAAACCCCACTCTAGGGAAGAAGGACGAGCTGAGGAGGGGGTCTGGGCCACCTAGACAGTGCCTAAGGCATCCGGAGGGCCAGAAGACAGCTCTGGGGCACAACGAGTACTGCAATTGTAGTTCAGAAGACACGAGAGGGCTTCTGAGGGCTCTCCACGGCCACAAAGAGACTCTGGGGAAGGAGGAGGAGCTCAGGAGGGGGTCTGGCCCATCTAGACCCTTCCTGAGGGCTCGGCACGAGCAAGAGACAGCTCTGGGCGGCAAGGAAGAGCCAAAGAGTGGTGCGGAGTGCTCTAGAGCGGTGCCTAGGGGCCTAGGGAGCCAAGATGCAGCTCTGGGGCACAGGGAAACCAGCCAGAGTAGTGCCGAGGGCACCAGAGGGGGCCCTCAAGGCGTGTGCCTAGCCAAAAGACCATTGTAGGGAAGGAGGAGGAGCTGAGGAGGGGGTCTGGGCCACCTAGACAGTGCCTAAGGGGTCTGGAGAGCCAAAACACTACTCTGGGGCACCCCAAAGGTCTGCCCAGGGGCTCTGAGGTGGATAGAGCAGTGCTAAGAGCTCTGCGGGGCCCAAAGACAGCTCTGGGGTACAGGGAAACCTGCCAGAGTAGTGCCGAGGGCACCAGAGGGGGCCCTCAAAGCATGTGCCTAGCCAAAAGACAACTCTGGGGAAGGAGGAGGAGCTGTGGAGGGGTTCTGGCCCACCTAGACAGTGCCTAAGGGGTCCGGAGGGCCAAAGGAGTGCTCTGGGGCGCCCCAAAGGTCTGCCCAGGGGCTCTGAGGTGGATAGAGCAGTGCTAAGAGCTGTGGGGGGCACCTACACAGCTCTGGGGCAGAGGGAAACCTGCCAGAGTTGTTCCGAGGGCACCAGAGGGGGCCCTCAAAGCATGTGCCTAGCCAAAAGACATCTCTGGGGAAGGAGGAGGAGCTGAGGAGGGGGTCTGGGCCACCTAGACAGTGCCTAAGGGGTCCGGAGGGCCAAAGGAGTGCTCTGGGGCGCCCCAAAGGTCTCCCCAGGGGCTCTGAGGTGGATAGAGCAGTGCTAGGAGCTCTGGGGGGCACCTACACAGCTCTGGGGCACAGGGAAACCTGCCAGAGTAGTCCCGAGTGCACCAGAGGGGGCCCTCAAAGTGTGTGCCTAGCCAAAAGACATCTCCGGGGAAGGAGGAGGAGCTGAGGAGGGGGTCTGGGCCACCTAGACAGTGCCTAAGGGGTCTCGGGGGCCAGAAGACAGCTCTGGGGCACAACGAGTACTGCAATTGTAGTTCAGAAGACATGAGAGGGCTTCTAAGGGCTCTCCACGGCCACAAAGAGACTCTGGGGAAGGAGGAGGAGCTCAGGAGGGGGTCTGGCCCATCTAGACCCTTCCTGAGGGCTTGGCACGAGCAAGAGACAGCTCTGGGCGGCAAGGAAGAGCCAAAGAGTGGTGCAGAGTGCTCTAGAGTGGTGCCTAGGGGCCTAGGGAGCCAAGATGCAGCTCTGGGGCACAGGGAAACCTGCCAGAGTAGTACCGAGGGCAGCAGAGGGGGCCCTCAAGGGTTTACATGACCCAAAACCCCACTCTAGGGAAGGAGGAGGAGCTGTGGAGGGGTTCTGGCCCACCTAGACAGTGCCTAAGGGGTCCGGAGGGCCAAAGGAGTGCTCTGGGGCGCCCCAAAGGTCTGCCCAGGGGCTCTGAGGTGGATAGAGTAGTGCTAAGAGCTGTGGGGGGCACCTACACAGCTCTGGGGCACAGGGAAACCTGCCAGAGTAGTCCCGAGAGCACCAGAGGGGGCCCTGAAAGCATGTGCCTAGCCAAAAGACATCTCTGGGGAAGAAGGAGGAGCTGAGGAGGGGGTCTGGGCCACCTACACAGTGCCTAAGGGGTCCGGAGGGCCAGAAGACAGCTCTGGGGCACCCCAAAGGTCTGCCCAGGGGCTCTGAGGTGGATAGAGCAGTGCTAAGAGCTGTGGGGGGCCCCAACACAGCTCTGGGGCAGAGGGAAACCTGCCAGAGTAGTCCCGAGTGCACCAGAGGGGGCCCTCAAAGTGTGTGCCTAGCCAAAAGACATCTCCGGGGAAGGAGGAGGAGCTGAGGAGGGGGTCTGGGCCACCTAGACAGTGCCTAAGGGGTCTCGGGGGCCAAAAGAGTGCTGTGGGGCACCCCAAAGGTCTGCCCAGGGGCTCTGAGGTGGATAGAGCAGTGCTAAGAGCTGTGGGGGTCCCCAACACAGCTCTGGGGCACAGGTAAACTTGCCAGAGTAGTGCCGAGGGCACCAGAGGGGGCCCTCAAGGCGTGTGTCTAGCCAAAAGACCACTCTGGGGATGGAGGAGGAGCTGAGGAGGGGCTCTGGGCCACCTACACAGTGCCTAAGGGGTCTGGAGGGCCGGAAAACAGCTGTGGGACACCCCAAAGGTCTGCCCAGGGGCTCTGAGGTGGATAGAGCAGTGCTAAGAGCTGTGGGAGGCCCGAAGACAGCTCTGGGGCACCCCAAAGGTCTGCCCAGGGGCTCTGAGGTGGATAGAGCAGTGCTAAGAGCTGTGGGCGGCCCCAACACAGCTCTGGGGCACAGGGAAACCTGCCAGAGTAGTCCTGAGGGCACCAGAGGGGGCCCTCAAGGGTTTACATGGCCCAAAACCCCACTCTAGGGAAGAAGGACGAGCTGAGGAGGAGGTCTGGGCCACCTAGACAGTGCCTAAGGCGTCCGGAGGGCCAGAAGACAGCTCTGGGGCACAACGAGTACTGCAATTGTAGTTCAGAAGACACGAGAGGGCTTCTAAGGGCTCTCCACGGCCACAAAGAGACTCTGGGGAAGGAGGAGGAGCTCAGGAGGGGGTCTGGCCCATCTAGACCCTTCCTGAGGGCTTGGCACGAGCAAGAGACAGCTCTGGGCAGCAAGGAAGAGCCAAAGAGTGGTGCAGAGTGCTCTAGAGTGGTGCCAAGGGGCCTAGGGAGCCAAGATGCAGCTCTGGGGCACAGGGAAACCTGCCAGAGTAGTGCCGAGGGCACCAGAGGGGGCCCTCAAGGGTTTACATGGCCCAAAACCCCACTCTAGGGAAGGAGGAGGAGCTGTGGAGGGGCTCTGGGCCACCTAGACAGTGCCTAAGGGGTCTGGAGGGCGAAAAGAGTGCTGTGGGACACCCCAAAGCTCTCCCCAGGAGCTCTGAGGTGGATAGAGCAGTGCTAAGAGCTGTGGGGGGCACCTACACAGCTCTGGGGCACAGGGAAACCTGCCAGAGTAGTCCCGAGAGCACCAGAGGGGGCCCTGAAAGCATGTGCCTAGCCAAAAGACATCTCTGGGGAAGAAGGAGGAGCTGAGGAGGGGGTCTGGGCCACCTAGACAGTGCCTAAGGGGTCTCGGGGGCCAGAAGACAGCTCTGGGGCACCCCAAAGGTCTCCCCAGGGGCTCTGAGGTGGATAGAGCAGTGCTAAGAGCTGTGGGGGGCACCTACACAGCTCTGGGGCAGAGGGAAACCTGCCAGAGTAGTGCCGAGGGCACCAGAGGGGGCCCTCAAAGTGTGTGCCTAGCCAAAAGACATCTCCGGGGAAGGAGGAGGAGCTGAGGAGGGGTTCTGGCCCACCTAGACAGTGCCTAAGGGGTCCGGAGGGCCAAAAGAGTGCTGTGGGGCACCCCAAAGGTCTGCCCAGGGGCTCTGAGGTGGAGAGAGCAGTGCTAAGAGCTCTGGGGGGGGCCCAAAGACAGCTCTGGGGCACAGGGAAACCTGCCAGAGTAGTCCCGAGGGCACCAGAGGGGGCCCTCAAGGTGTGTGCCTAGCCAAAAGACAACTCTGGGGATGGAGGAGGAGCTGAGGAGGGGGTCTGGGCCACCTAGACAGTGCCTAAGGGGTCTCAGGAGCCAAAACACTACTCTGGGGCACCCCAAAGGTCTGCCCAGGGGCTCTGAGGTGGAGAGAGCAGTGCTAAGAGCTCTGCGGGGCACCTACACAGCTCTGGGGCACAGGGAAACTTGCCAGAGTAGTCCCAAGGGCACCAGAGGGGGCCCTCAAAGCTAGCCAAAAGACAACTCTGGGGAAGGAGGAGGACCTTAGGAGGGGGTCTGGGCCACCTAGACAGTGCCTAAGGGTTCCGGAGGGCCAGAAGACAGCTCTGGGGCACCCCAAAGGTCTGCCCAGGGGCTCTGAGGTGGAGAGAACAGTGCTAAGAGCTCTGCGGGGCGCCTACACAGCTCTGGGGCACAGGTAAACCTGCCAGAGTAGTGCCGAGGGCACCAGAGGGGGCCCTCAAGGCGTGTGCCTAGCCAAAAGACCACTCTGGGGAAGAAGGTGGAGCTGAGGAGGGGGTCTGGGCCACCTAGACAGTGCCTAAGGAGTCTCGGGGGAAAAAAGAGTGCTGTGGGGCACCCCAAATGTCTCCCCAGGGGCTCTGAGGTGGATAGAGCAGTGCTACGAGCTGTGGGGGCCCAAAGACAGCTCTGGGGCACAGGGAAACCTGCCAGAGTAGTCCCGAGGGCACCAGAGGGGGCCCTCAAGGGTTTACATGGCCCAAAACCCCACTCTAGGGAAGAAGGTGGAGCTGAGGAGGGGGTCTGGGCCACCTAGACAGTGCCTAAGGGGTCTCGGGGGCCAAAAGACAGCTCTGGGGCACAACGAGTACTGCAATTGTAGTTCAGAAGACACGAGAGGGCTTCTAAGGGCTCTCCACGGCCACAAAGAGACTCTGGGGAAGGAGGAGGAGCTCAGGAGGGGGTCTGGCCCATCTAGACCCTTCCTGAGGGCTTGGCACGAGCAAGAGACAGCTCTGGGCAGCAAGGAAGAGCCAAAGAGTGGTGCGGAGTGCTCTAGAGTGGTGCCAAGGGGCCTAGGGAGCCAAGATGCAGCTCTGGGGCACAGGGAAACCTGCCAGAGTAGTGCCGAGGGCACCAGAGGGGGCCCTGAAAGCATGTGCCTAGCCAAAAGACATCTCTGGGGAAGAAGGAGGAGCTGAGGAGGGGGTCTGGGCCACCTAGACAGTGCCTAAGGGGTCCGGAGGGCCAAAGGAGTGCTGTGGGGCACCCCAAAGGTCTCCCCAGGGGCTCTGAGGTGGATAGAGCAGTGCTAAGAGCTCTGGGGGGGGGGGCCCAAAGACAGCTCTGGGGCAGAGGGAAACCTGCCAGAGTAGTCCCGAGGGCAGCAGAGGGGGCCCTCAAGGCATGTGCCTAGCCAAAAGACCACTGTGGGGAAGGAGGAGGAGCTGAGGAGGGGATCTGGGCCACCTAGACAGTGCCTAAGGGGTCCGGAGGGCCAAAGGAGTGCTCTGGGGCACCCCAAAGGTCTCCCCAGGGGCTCTGAGGTGGATAAAGCAGTGCTAGGAGCTCTGGGGGGCACCTACACAGCTCTGGGGCACAGGGAAACCTGCCAGAGTAGTGCCGAGGGCACCAGAGGGGGCCCTCAAAGTGTGTGCCTAGCCAAAAGACATCTCCGGGGAAGGAGGAGGAGCTGAGGAGGGGCTCTGGGCCACCTAGACAGTGCCTAAGGGGTCTGGAGGGCGAAAAGAGTGCTGTGGGACACCCCAAAGCTCTCCCCAGGGGCTCTGAGGTGGATAGAGCAGTGCTAAGAGCTGTGGGGGGCACCTACACAGCTCTGGGGCACAGGGAAACCTGCCAGAGTAGTCCCGAGAGCACCAGAGGGGGCCCTGAAAGCATGTGCCTAGCCAAAAGACATCTCTGGGGAAGAAGGAGGAGCTGAGGAGGGGGTCTGGGCCACCTAGACAGTGCCTAAGGGGTCCGGAGGGCCAGAAGACAACTCTGGGGCACCCCAAAGGTCTGCCCAGGGGCTCTGAGGTGGATAGAACAGTGCTAAGAGCTCTGGGGGTCCCCAACACAGCTCTGGGGCACAGGAAAACCTGCCAGAGTAGTCCCGAGGGCACCAGAGGGGGCCCTCAAGGCGTGTGCCTAGCCAAAAGACCACTCTGGGGAAGAAGGTGGAGCTGAGGAGGGGGTCTGGGCCACCTAGACAGTGCCTAAGGAGTCTCGGGGGAAAAAAAGAGTGCTGTGGGGCACCCCAAATGTCTCCCCAGGGGCTCTGAGGTGGATAGAGCAGTGCTAGGAGCTCTGGGGGGCACCTACACAGCTCTGGGGCAGAGGGAAACCTGCCAGAGTAATCCCGAGGGCACCAGAGGGGGCCCTCAAAGTGTGTGCCTAGCCAAAAGACATCTCCGGGGAAGGAGGAGGAGCTGAGGAGGGGGTCTGGGCCACCTAGACAGTGCCTAAGGGGTCTCGGGGGCCAAAAGAGTGCTGTGGGGCACCCCAAAGGTCTGCCCAGGGGCTCTGAGGTGGATAGAGCAGTGCTAAGAGCTGTGGGGGTCCCCAACACAGCTCTGGGGCACAGGTAAACTTGCCAGAGTAGTGCCGAGGGCACCAGAGGGGGCCCTCAAAGTGTGTGTCTAGCCAAAAGACCACTCTGGGGATGGAGGAGGAGCTGAGGAGGGGCTCTGGGCCACCTACACAGTGCCTAAGGGGTCTGGAGGGCCGGAAAACAGCTGTGGGACACCCCAAAGGTCTGCCCAGGGGCTCTGAGGTGGATAGAGCAGTGCTAAGAGCTGTGGGGGGCCCGAAGACAGCTCTGGGGCACCCCAAAGGTCTGCCCAGGGGCTCTGAGGTGGATAGAGCAGTGCTAAGAGCTGTGGGGGGCCCCAACACAGCTCTGGGGCACAGGGAAACCTGCCAGAGTAGTCCTGAGGGCACCAGAGGGGGCCCTCAAGGGTTTACATGGCCCAAAACCCCACTCTAGGGAAGAAGGATGAGCTGAGGAGGGGGTCTGGGCCACCTAGACAGTGCCTAAGGCGTCCGGAGGGCCAGAAGACAGCTCTGGGGCACAACGAGTACTGCAATTGTAGTTCAGAAGACATGAGAGGGCTTCTAAGGGCTCTCCATGGCCACAAAGAGACTCTGGGGAAGGAGGAGGAGCTCAGGAGGGGGTCTGGCCCATCTAGACCCTTCCTGAGGGCTCGGCACGAGCAAGAGACAGCTCTGGGCGGCAAGGAAGAGCCAAAGAGTGGTGCGGAGTGCTCTAGAGCAGTGCCAAGGGGCCCAGGGAGCCAAGATGCAGCTCTGGGGCACAGGGAAACCTGCCAGAGTAGTGCCGAGGGCAGCAGAGGGGGCCCTCAAGGGTTTACATGGCCCAAAACCCCACTCTAGGGAAGGAGGAGGAGCTGAGGAGGGGCTCTGGGCCACCTAGACAGTGCCTAAGGGGTCTGGAGGGCGAAAAGAGTGCTGTGGGACACCCCAAAGCTCTCCCCAGGGGCTCTGAGGTGGATAGAGCAGTGCTAAGAGCTGTGGGGGGCACCTACACAGCTCTGGGGCACAGGGAAACCTGCCAGAGTAGTCCCGAGGGCAGCAGAGGGGGCCCTGAAAGCATGTGCCTAGCCAAAAGACATCTCTGGGGAAGAAGGAGGAGCTGAGGAGGGGGTCTGGGCCACCTAGACAGTGCCTAAGGGGTCTCGGGGGCCAGAAGACAGCTCTGGGGCACCCCAAAGGTCTCCCCAGGGGCTCTGAGGTGGATAGAGCAGTGCTAAGAGCTGTGGGGGGCACCTACACAGCTCTGGGGCAGAGGGAAACCTGCCAGAGTAGTGCCGAGGGCACCAGAGGGGGCCCTCAAAGTGTGTGCCTAGCCAAAAGACATCTCCGGGGAAGGAGGAGGAGCTGAGGAGGGGTTCTGGCCCACCTAGACAGTGCCTAAGGGGTCCGGAGGGCCAAAAGAGTGCTGTGGGGCACCCCAAAGGTCTGCCCAGGGGCTCTGAGGTGGAGAGAGCAGGGCTAAGAGCTCTGGGGGGCACCTACACAGCTCTGGGGCACCCCAAAGGTCTGCCCAGGGGCTCTGAGGTGGATAGAGCAGTGCTAAGAGCTCTGGGGGGGGCCCAAAGACAGCTCTGGGGCACAGGGAAACCTGCCAGAGTAGTCCCGAGGGCACCAGAGGGGGCCCTCAAGGTGTGTGCCTAGCCAAAAGACAACTCTGGGGATGGAGGAGGAGCTGAGGAGGGGGTCTGGGCCACCTAGACAGTGCCTAAGGGGTCTCGGGAGCCAAAACACTACTCTGGGGCACCCCAAAGGTCTGCCCAGGGGCTCTGAGGTGGAGAGAGCAGTGCTAAGAGCTCTGCGGGGCCCCAACACAGCTCTGGGGCAGAGGGAAACCTGCCAGAGTAGTCCCGAGTGCACCAGAGGGGGCCCTCAAAGTGTGTGCCTAGCCAAAAGACATCTCCGGGGAAGGAGGAGGAGCTGAGGAGGGGGTCTGGGCCACCTAGACAGTGCCTAAGGGGTCTCGGGGGCCAAAAGAGTGCTGTGGGGCACCCCAAAGGTCTGCCCAGGGGCTCTGAGGTGGATAGAGCAGTGCTAAGAGCTGTGGGGGTCCCCAACACAGCTCTGGGGCACAGGTAAACTTGCCAGAGTAGTGCCGAGGGCACCAGAGGGGGCCCTCAAGGCGTGTGTCTAGCCAAAAGACCACTCTGGGGATGGAGGAGGAGCTGAGGAGGGGCTCTGGGCCACCTACACAGTGCCTAAGGGGTCTGGAGGGCCGGAAAACAGCTGTGGGACACCCCAAAGGTCTGCCCAGGGGCTCTGAGGTGGATAGAGCAGTGCTAAGAGCTGTGGGAGGCCCGAAGACAGCTCTGGGGCACCCCAAAGGTCTGCCCAGGGGCTCTGAGGTGGATAGAGCAGTGCTAAGAGCTGTGGGCGGCCCCAACACAGCTCTGGGGCACAGGGAAACCTGCCAGAGTAGTCCTGAGGGCACCAGAGGGGGCCCTCAAGGGTTTACATGGCCCAAAACCCCACTCTAGGGAAGAAGGACGAGCTGAGGAGGAGGTCTGGGCCACCTAGACAGTGCCTAAGGCGTCCGGAGGGCCAGAAGACAGCTCTGGGGCACAACGAGTACTGCAATTGTAGTTCAGAAGACACGAGAGGGCTTCTAAGGGCTCTCCACGGCCACAAAGAGACTCTGGGGAAGGAGGAGGAGCTCAGGAGGGGGTCTGGCCCATCTAGACCCTTCCTGAGGGCTTGGCACGAGCAAGAGACAGCTCTGGGCAGCAAGGAAGAGCCAAAGAGTGGTGCAGAGTGCTCTAGAGTGGTGCCAAGGGGCCTAGGGAGCCAAGATGCAGCTCTGGGGCACAGGGAAACCTGCCAGAGTAGTGCCGAGGGCACCAGAGGGGGCCCTCAAGGGTTTACATGGCCCAAAACCCCACTCTAGGGAAGGAGGAGGAGCTGTGGAGGGGCTCTGGGCCACCTAGACAGTGCCTAAGGGGTCTGGAGGGCGAAAAGAGTGCTGTGGGACACCCCAAAGCTCTCCCCAGGAGCTCTGAGGTGGATAGAGCAGTGCTAAGAGCTGTGGGGGGCACCTACACAGCTCTGGGGCACAGGGAAACCTGCCAGAGTAGTCCCGAGAGCACCAGAGGGGGCCCTGAAAGCATGTGCCTAGCCAAAAGACATCTCTGGGGAAGAAGGAGGAGCTGAGGAGGGGGTCTGGGCCACCTAGACAGTGCCTAAGGGGTCTCGGGGGCCAGAAGACAGCTCTGGGGCACCCCAAAGGTCTCCCCAGGGGCTCTGAGGTGGATAGAGCAGTGCTAAGAGCTGTGGGGGGCACCTACACAGCTCTGGGGCAGAGGGAAACCTGCCAGAGTAGTGCCGAGGGCACCAGAGGGGGCCCTCAAAGTGTGTGCCTAGCCAAAAGACATCTCCGGGGAAGGAGGAGGAGCTGAGGAGGGGTTCTGGCCCACCTAGACAGTGCCTAAGGGGTCCGGAGGGCCAAAAGAGTGCTGTGGGGCACCCCAAAGGTCTGCCCAGGGGCTCTGAGGTGGAGAGAGCAGTGCTAAGAGCTCTGGGGGGGGCCCAAAGACAGCTCTGGGGCACAGGGAAACCTGCCAGAGTAGTCCCGAGGGCACCAGAGGGGGCCCTCAAGGTGTGTGCCTAGCCAAAAGACAACTCTGGGGATGGAGGAGGAGCTGAGGAGGGGGTCTGGGCCACCTAGACAGTGCCTAAGGGGTCTCAGGAGCCAAAACACTACTCTGGGGCACCCCAAAGGTCTGCCCAGGGGCTCTGAGGTGGAGAGAGCAGTGCTAAGAGCTCTGCGGGGCACCTACACAGCTCTGGGGCACAGGGAAACTTGCCAGAGTAGTCCCAAGGGCACCAGAGGGGGCCCTCAAAGCTAGCCAAAAGACAACTCTGGGGAAGGAGGAGGACCTTAGGAGGGGGTCTGGGCCACCTAGACAGTGCCTAAGGGTTCCGGAGGGCCAGAAGACAGCTCTGGGGCACCCCAAAGGTCTGCCCAGGGGCTCTGAGGTGGAGAGAACAGTGCTAAGAGCTCTGCGGGGCGCCTACACAGCTCTGGGGCACAGGTAAACCTGCCAGAGTAGTGCCGAGGGCACCAGAGGGGGCCCTCAAGGCGTGTGCCTAGCCAAAAGACCACTCTGGGGAAGAAGGTGGAGCTGAGGAGGGGGTCTGGGCCACCTAGACAGTGCCTAAGGAGTCTCGGGGGAAAAAAGAGTGCTGTGGGGCACCCCAAATGTCTCCCCAGGGGCTCTGAGGTGGATAGAGCAGTGCTACGAGCTGTGGGGGCCCAAAGACAGCTCTGGGGCACAGGGAAACCTGCCAGAGTAGTCCCGAGGGCACCAGAGGGGGCCCTCAAGGGTTTACATGGCCCAAAACCCCACTCTAGGGAAGAAGGTGGAGCTGAGGAGGGGGTCTGGGCCACCTAGACAGTGCCTAAGGGGTCTCGGGGGCCAAAAGACAGCTCTGGGGCACAACGAGTACTGCAATTGTAGTTCAGAAGACACGAGAGGGCTTCTAAGGGCTCTCCACGGCCACAAAGAGACTCTGGGGAAGGAGGAGGAGCTCAGGAGGGGGTCTGGCCCATCTAGACCCTTCCTGAGGGCTTGGCACGAGCAAGAGACAGCTCTGGGCAGCAAGGAAGAGCCAAAGAGTGGTGCGGAGTGCTCTAGAGTGGTGCCAAGGGGCCTAGGGAGCCAAGATGCAGCTCTGGGGCACAGGGAAACCTGCCAGAGTAGTGCCGAGGGCACCAGAGGGGGCCCTGAAAGCATGTGCCTAGCCAAAAGACATCTCTGGGGAAGAAGGAGGAGCTGAGGAGGGGGTCTGGGCCACCTAGACAGTGCCTAAGGGGTCCGGAGGGCCAAAGGAGTGCTGTGGGGCACCCCAAAGGTCTCCCCAGGGGCTCTGAGGTGGATAGAGCAGTGCTAAGAGCTCTGGGGGGGGGGGCCCAAAGACAGCTCTGGGGCAGAGGGAAACCTGCCAGAGTAGTCCCGAGGGCAGCAGAGGGGGCCCTCAAGGCATGTGCCTAGCCAAAAGACCACTGTGGGGAAGGAGGAGGAGCTGAGGAGGGGATCTGGGCCACCTAGACAGTGCCTAAGGGGTCCGGAGGGCCAAAGGAGTGCTCTGGGGCACCCCAAAGGTCTCCCCAGGGGCTCTGAGGTGGATAAAGCAGTGCTAGGAGCTCTGGGGGGCACCTACACAGCTCTGGGGCACAGGGAAACCTGCCAGAGTAGTGCCGAGGGCACCAGAGGGGGCCCTCAAAGTGTGTGCCTAGCCAAAAGACATCTCCGGGGAAGGAGGAGGAGCTGAGGAGGGGCTCTGGGCCACCTAGACAGTGCCTAAGGGGTCTGGAGGGCGAAAAGAGTGCTGTGGGACACCCCAAAGCTCTCCCCAGGGGCTCTGAGGTGGATAGAGCAGTGCTAAGAGCTGTGGGGGGCACCTACACAGCTCTGGGGCACAGGGAAACCTGCCAGAGTAGTCCCGAGAGCACCAGAGGGGGCCCTGAAAGCATGTGCCTAGCCAAAAGACATCTCTGGGGAAGAAGGAGGAGCTGAGGAGGGGGTCTGGGCCACCTAGACAGTGCCTAAGGGGTCCGGAGGGCCAGAAGACAACTCTGGGGCACCCCAAAGGTCTGCCCAGGGGCTCTGAGGTGGATAGAACAGTGCTAAGAGCTCTGGGGGTCCCCAACACAGCTCTGGGGCACAGGAAAACCTGCCAGAGTAGTCCCGAGGGCACCAGAGGGGGCCCTCAAGGCGTGTGCCTAGCCAAAAGACCACTCTGGGGAAGAAGGTGGAGCTGAGGAGGGGGTCTGGGCCACCTAGACAGTGCCTAAGGAGTCTCGGGGGAAAAAAAGAGTGCTGTGGGGCACCCCAAATGTCTCCCCAGGGGCTCTGAGGTGGATAGAGCAGTGCTAGGAGCTCTGGGGGGCACCTACACAGCTCTGGGGCAGAGGGAAACCTGCCAGAGTAATCCCGAGGGCACCAGAGGGGGCCCTCAAAGTGTGTGCCTAGCCAAAAGACATCTCCGGGGAAGGAGGAGGAGCTGAGGAGGGGGTCTGGGCCACCTAGACAGTGCCTAAGGGGTCTCGGGGGCCAAAAGAGTGCTGTGGGGCACCCCAAAGGTCTGCCCAGGGGCTCTGAGGTGGATAGAGCAGTGCTAAGAGCTGTGGGGGTCCCCAACACAGCTCTGGGGCACAGGTAAACTTGCCAGAGTAGTGCCGAGGGCACCAGAGGGGGCCCTCAAGGCGTGTGTCTAGCCAAAAGACCACTCTGGGGATGGAGGAGGAGCTGAGGAGGGGCTCTGGGCCACCTACACAGTGCCTAAGGGGTCTGGAGGGCCGGAAAACAGCTGTGGGACACCCCAAAGGTCTGCCCAGGGGCTCTGAGGTGGATAGAGCAGTGCTAAGAGCTGTGGGGGGCCCGAAGACAGCTCTGGGGCACCCCAAAGGTCTGCCCAGGGGCTCTGAGGTGGATAGAGCAGTGCTAAGAGCTGTGGGCGGCCCCAACACAGCTCTGGGGCACAGGGAAACCTGCCAGAGTAGTCCTGAGGGCACCAGAGGGGGCCCTCAAGGGTTTACATGGCCCAAAACCCCACTCTAGGGAAGAAGGATGAGCTGAGGAGGGGGTCTGGGCCACCTAGACAGTGCCTAAGGCGTCCGGAGGGCCAGAAGACAGCTCTGGGGCACAACGAGTACTGCAATTGTAGTTCAGAAGACATGAGAGGGCTTCTAAGGGCTCTCCATGGCCACAAAGAGACTCTGGGGAAGGAGGAGGAGCTCAGGAGGGGGTCTGGCCCATCTAGACCCTTCCTGAGGGCTCGGCACGAGCAAGAGACAGCTCTGGGCGGCAAGGAAGAGCCAAAGAGTGGTGCGGAGTGCTCTAGAGCAGTGCCAAGGGGCCCAGGGAGCCAAGATGCAGCTCTGGGGCACAGGGAAACCTGCCAGAGTAGTGCCGAGGGCAGCAGAGGGGGCCCTCAAGGGTTTACATGGCCCAAAACCCCACTCTAGGGAAGGAGGAGGAGCTGAGGAGGGGCTCTGGGCCACCTAGACAGTGCCTAAGGGGTCTGGAGGGCGAAAAGAGTGCTGTGGGACACCCCAAAGCTCTCCCCAGGGGCTCTGAGGTGGATAGAGCAGTGCTAAGAGCTGTGGGGGGCACCTACACAGCTCTGGGGCACAGGGAAACCTGCCAGAGTAGTCCCGAGGGCAGCAGAGGGGGCCCTGAAAGCATGTGCCTAGCCAAAAGACATCTCTGGGGAAGAAGGAGGAGCTGAGGAGGGGGTCTGGGCCACCTAGACAGTGCCTAAGGGGTCTCGGGGGCCAGAAGACAGCTCTGGGGCACCCCAAAGGTCTCCCCAGGGGCTCTGAGGTGGATAGAGCAGTGCTAAGAGCTGTGGGGGGCACCTACACAGCTCTGGGGCAGAGGGAAACCTGCCAGAGTAGTGCCGAGGGCACCAGAGGGGGCCCTCAAAGTGTGTGCCTAGCCAAAAGACATCTCCGGGGAAGGAGGAGGAGCTGAGGAGGGGTTCTGGCCCACCTAGACAGTGCCTAAGGGGTCCGGAGGGCCAAAAGAGTGCTGTGGGGCACCCCAAAGGTCTGCCCAGGGGCTCTGAGGTGGAGAGAGCAGGGCTAAGAGCTCTGGGGGGCACCTACACAGCTCTGGGGCACCCCAAAGGTCTGCCCAGGGGCTCTGAGGTGGATAGAGCAGTGCTAAGAGCTCTGGGGGGGGCCCAAAGACAGCTCTGGGGCACAGGGAAACCTGCCAGAGTAGTCCCGAGGGCACCAGAGGGGGCCCTCAAGGTGTGTGCCTAGCCAAAAGACAACTCTGGGGATGGAGGAGGAGCTGAGGAGGGGGTCTGGGCCACCTAGACAGTGCCTAAGGGGTCTCGGGAGCCAAAACACTACTCTGGGGCACCCCAAAGGTCTGCCCAGGGGCTCTGAGGTGGAGAGAGCAGTGCTAAGAGCTCTGCGGGGCACCTACACAGCTCTGGGGCACAGGGAAACTTGCCAGAGTAGTCCCAAGGGCACCAGAGGGGGCCCTCAAAGCTAGCCAAAAGACAACTCTGGGGAAGGAGGAGGACCTTAGGAGGGGGTCTGGGCCACCTAGACAGTGCCTAAGGGTTCCGGAGGGCCAGAAGACAGCTCTGGGGCACCCCAAAGGTCTCCCCAGGGGCTCTGAGGTGGAGAGAACAGTGCTAAGAGCTCTGCGGGGCACCTACACAGCTCTGGGGCACAGGGAAACCTGCCAGAGTAGTGCCGAGGGCACCAGAGGGGGCCCTCAAGGCGTGTGCCTAGCCAAAAGACCACTCTGGGGAAGAAGGTGGAGCTGAGGAGGGGGTCTGGGCCACCTAGACAGTGCCTAAGGAGTCTCGGGGGAAAAAAGAGTGCTGTGGGGCACCCCAAAGGTCTGCCCAGGGGCTCTGAGGTGGATAGAGCAGTGCTACGAGCTGTGGGGGCCCAAAGACAGCTCTGGGGCACAGGGAAACCTGCCAGAGTAGTCCCGAGGGCACCAGAGGGGGCCCTCAAGGGTTTACATGGCCCAAAACCCCACTCTAGGGAAGAAGGTGGAGCTGAGGAGGGGGTCTGGGCCACCTAGACAGTGCCTAAGGGGTCTCGGGGGCCAAAAGACAGCTCTGGGGCACAACGAGTACTGCAATTGTAGTTCAGAAGACACGAGAGGGCTTCTAAGGGCTCTCCACGGCCACAAAGAGACTCTGGGGAAGGAGGAGGAGCTCAGGAGGGGGTCTGGCCCATCTAGACCCTTCCTGAGGGCTTGGCACGAGAAAGAGACAGCTCTGGGCAGCAAGGAAGAGCCAAAGAGTGGTGCGGAGTGCTCTAGAGTGGTGCCAAGGGGCCTAGGGAGCCCAGATGCAGCTCTGGGGCACAGGGAAACCTGCCAGAGTAGTGCCGAGGGCACCAGAGGGGGCCCTGAAAGCATGTGCCTAGCCAAAAGACATCTCTGGGGAAGAAGGAGGAGCTGAGGAGGGGGTCTGGGCCACCTAGACAGTGCCTAAGGGGTCCGGAGGGCCAAAGGAGTGCTGTGGGGCACCCCAAAGGTCTCCCCAGGGGCTCTGAGGTGGATAGAGCAGTGCTAAGAGCTCTGGGGGGGGGGGCCCAAAGACAGCTCTGGGGCAGAGGGAAACCTGCCAGAGTAGTCCCGAGGGCACCAGAGGGGGCCCTCAAGGCATGTGCCTAGCCAAAAGACCACTGTGGGGAAGGAGGAGGAGCTGAGGAGGGGATCTGGGCCACCTAGACAGTGCCTAAGGGGTCCGGAGGGCCAAAGGAGTGCTCTGGGGCACCCCAAAGGTCTCCCCAGGGGCTCTGAGGTGGATAAAGCAGTGCTAGGAGCTCTGGGGGGCACCTACACAGCTCTGGGGCACAGGGAAACCTGCCAGAGTAGTGCCGAGGGCACCAGAGGGGGCCCTCAAAGTGTGTGCCTAGCCAAAAGACATCTCCGGGGAAGGAGGAGGAGCTGAGGAGGGGCTCTGGGCCACCTAGACAGTGCCTAAGGGGTCTGGAGGGCGAAAAGAGTGCTGTGGGACACCCCAAAGCTCTCCCCAGGGGCTCTGAGGTGGATAGAGCAGTGCTAAGAGCTCTGGGGGGCACCTACACAGCTCTGGGGCACAGGGAAACCTGCCAGAGTAGTCCCGAGAGCACCAGAGGGGGCCCTGAAAGCATGTGCCTAGCCAAAAGACATCTCTGGGGAAGAAGGAGGAGCTGAGGAGGGGGTCTGGGCCACCTAGACAGTGCCTAAGGGGTCCGGAGGGCCAGAAGACAACTCTGGGGCACCCCAAAGGTCTCCCCAGGGGCTCTGAGGTGCATAGAGCAGTGCTAAGAGCTCTGGGGGTCCCCAACACAGCTCTGGGGCACAGGGAAACCTGCCAGAGTAGTCCCGAGGGCACCAGAGGGGGCCCTCAAGGCGTGTGCCTAGCCAAAAGACCACTCTGGGGAAGAAGGTGGAGCTGAGGAGGGGGTCTGGGCCACCTAGACAGTGCCTAAGGAGTCTCGGGGGAAAAAAAGAGTGCTGTGGGGCACCCCAAAGGTCTGCCCAGGGGCTCTGAGGTGGATAGAGCAGTGCTAAGAGCTGTGGGGGTCCCCAACACAGCTCTGGGGCACAGGTAAACTTGCCAGAGTAGTGCCGAGGGCACCAGAGGGGGCCCTCAAGGCGTGTGTCTAGCCAAAAGACCACTCTGGGGATGGAGGAGGAGCTGAGGAGGGGCTCTGGGCCACCTACACAGTGCCTAAGGGGTCTGGAGGACCGGAAAACAGCTCTGGGGCACCCCAAACGTCTGCCCAGGGGCTCTGAGGTGGATAGAGCAGTGCTAAGAGCTGTGGGGGGCCCGAAGACAGCTCTGGGGCACCCCAAAGGTCTGCCCAGGGGCTCTGAGGTGGATAGAGCAGTGCTAAGAGCTGTGGGGGGCCCCAACACAGCTCTGGGGCACAGGGAAACCTGCCAGAGTAGTCCCGAGGGCACCAGAGGGGGCCCTCAAGGGTTTACATGGCCCAAAACCCCACTCTAGGGAAGGAGGAGGAGCTGAGGAGGGGGTCTGGGCCACCTAGACAGTGCCTAAGGGGTCTCGGGGGCCAGAAGACAGCTCTGGGGCACCGCAAAGGTCTCCCCAGGGGCTCTGAGGTGGATAGAGCAGTGCTAAGAGCTCTGGGGGGCCCCAACACAGCTCTGGGGCACAGGGAAACCTGCCAGAGTAGTCCTGAGGGCACCAGAGGGGGCCCTCAAGGGTTTACATGGCCCAAAACCCCACTCTAGGGAAGAAGGACGAGCTGAGGAGGGGGTCTGGGCCACCTAGACAGTGCCTAAGGCGTCCGGAGGGCCAGAAGACAGCTCTGGGGCACAACGAGCACTGCAATTGTAGTTCAGAAGACACGAGAGGGCTTCTAAGGGCTCTCCACGGCCACAAAGAGACTCTGGGGAAGGAGGAGGAGCTCAGGAGGGGGTCTGGCCCATCTAGACCCTTCCTGAGGGCTCGGCACGAGCAAGAGACAGCTCTGGGCAGCAAGGAAGAGCCAAAGAGTGGTGCGGAGTGCTCTAGAGCGGTGCCAAGGGGCCTAGGGAGCCAAGATGCAGCTCTGGGGCACAGGGAAACCTGCCAGAGTAGTGCCGAGGGCACCAGAGGGGGCCCTCAAGGGTTTACATGGCCCAAAACCCCACTCTAGGGAAGGAGGAGGAGCTGAGGAGGGGGTCTGGGCCACCTAGACAGTGCCTAAGGGGTCCGGAGGGCCAAAGGAGTGCTCTGGGGCGCCCCAAAGGTCTCCCCAGGGGCTCTGAGGTGGATAGAGTAGTGCTAGGAGCTCTGGGGGGCACCTACACAGCTCTGGGGCACAGGGAAACCTGCCAGAGTAGTCCCGAGGGCACCAGAGGGGGCCCTCAAGGGTTTACATGGCCCAAAACCCCACTCTAGGGAAGGAGGAGGAGCTGAGGAGGGGCTCTGGGCCACCTACACAGTGCCTAAGGGGTCCGGAGGGCCAGAAGACAGCTCTGGGGCACAACGAGTACTGCAATTGTAGTTCAGAAGACACGAGAGGGCTTCTAAGGGCTCTCCACGGCCACAAAGAGACTCTGGGGAGGGAGGAGGAGCTCAGGAGGGGGTCTGGCCCATCTAGACCCTTCCTGAGGGCTTGGCACGAGCAAGAGACAGCTCTGGGCAGCAAGGAAGAGCCAAAGAGTGGTGCGGAGTGCTCTAGAGCGGTGCCTAGGGGCCTAGGGAGCCCAGATGCAGCTCTGGGGCACAGGGAAACCTGCCAGAGTAGTCCCGAGGGCACCAGAGGGGGCCCTCAAGGGTTTACATGGCCCAAAACCCCACTCTAGGGAAGGAGGAGGAGCTGAGGAGGGGCTCTGGGCCACCTAGACAGTGCCTGAGGGGTCCGGAGGGCCAAAACAGTGCTGTGGTCTGCCCAGGGGCTCTGAGGTGGATAGAGCAGTGCTAAGAGCTCTGGGGGGCCCCAACACAGCTCTGGGGCACAGGGAAACCTGCCAGAGTAGTCCTGAGGGCACCAGAGGGGGCCCTCAAGGGTTTACATGGCCCAAAACCCCACTCTAGGGAAGGAGGAGGAGCTTAGGAGGGTGTCTGGGCCACCTAGACAGTGCCTAAGGGGTCTGGAGGGCCAAAAGAGTGCTGTGGGACACCCCAAAGGTCTGCCCAGGGGCTCTGAGGTGGATAGAGCAGTGCTAAGAGCTCTGGGGGGTCTGAAGACAGCTCTGGAGCACAGGGAGACCTGCCAGAGTAGTGCCGAGGGCACCAGAGGGGGCCCTCAAAGTGTGTGCCTAGCCAAAAGACAACTCTGGGGAAGGGGGAGGACTTCCAGAGGGGGCCTCTGGGGGAACAAGTACAGTCCCAAGGGGTCTAGAGGGCCTGAAGCGGACTCTGGGGCACAGGGAGATCTGCCAGAGTAGTCACAAGGGCACCAGAGGGAGCCCTCAAGGCGTGTGCCTAGGCAAAAGACAACTCTGGGGAAGGAGGAGGAGCTGAGGAGGGGGCCTCTAGGCGAACAAGAACTGTCCCAAGGGGTCTAGAGGGCCTGAAGAGGACTCTGGGGCACAGCGTTGGGCTCAAGTGGTGTCCTGAGCATACTAAAGGGCTGCTAGGAGGTCCGGAGGGCCAAAGGGGTCAAACCAAGGCCTCCCCAGGGCTTCTGAAGGGACTAGAGGGAGGCTAAAGGGGCTGGAGGTGGAAAAGACACCTTTGGGCCCAAAAGGAGGCAGCAAGAGTAGGCCAGAGCACACTGGAGGGTGCCTTCAAGGGGTTTGTGGGGGCCAGCAGACGTCTGTGGTGGAAAGAAGGTGGCCTAAAGAGGGCTCCAGAGCAGAAGAGGGGGCTGCTGAGGGGACTGGAGGGCCAACCCAGGGCTCCAGAGGGCTTGTGAGTTGACTCCAGGGGGCCTAAGGGGTCTCGAGGGCCAACATACAGCCTCGGGGAAGAAGGCAGGCCAAAAGAGTAGCCCAGAACACACTAGAGGGATGCTGAGGAGACCCGATGGTCAACAAATTAAAACCTGGGGAACAAGGGTGACCTCAGGAGGGCTTCAGAGGCAACTAGACAGTTCCTGAGGGGTGCGGAGGGCTGGCAGACAGCTCTGGGCAGCAAGGAAGACACAAAGAGTGGTCCAGAGTGCCCTGGAGTGGTGCTAAGGGGCCTGAGGAGCCAAGATACAGCTTTAGGGCTGACAGAATGTTGGAAGAGTAGGCTAGAGCGCACTAGAGGACCGCTTGGGCCTCCATGTCCCTGAAAAATGACTCTAGGGAACAAGGAAGACCTGAGGAGGGGTTCTGAGCAGATAAACGGGCTCCTGTAGGTGCTGGAGGGCCAGAAGACAGCTCTGGAGCACAACAAGCATCCGAGGACTGGTTCTGAGTAACAAATGCCTCTGGAAGGTTTCTGAAGGGACTAGAGGGCCAACAGAGGTCTGTGGGTCAAAATTCAAGGCCAAAGTGGAGAGTAGGGCAGCCTAGAGGGGTGCTAAGGGCTCCAGAGGGTTAACACAGAACTCTGGGGTACAACGAAATCCTACAGGGCAGTTCCAAGGGGACTACAGGGGTCCTAAGGGGTCCAAAGGGCCTGACTGTTCTGGGGCAGAAAGAAGTTTGGAAGAGTCATTCAGAGTGCACTAGAGGGATTCTCAGGGGTCTAACATTGCCAAAAAAAGACTCAGGGGTCAGGAGGGCCAAAAGACAGCTCTGTGGCATAATAAAGGCCTCTAGAGGGGTTCAGGGGTGACTGGAAAGGTTCTAGTGGGTCTAGAGGGTCAATAGAGCTCTCTGGGGCACAGGAAAGGCCAAAAGATGGGTACCGAGTTCACTAGAAGGGTCATAAGGGGGTTATATGATCAAAGGAAGCCTCTGGGAACAAAGGTCCTAAAGGATCCTGAGGGGGAAAAGAGAGGTCCTAAGGGATCTGGAGGGCTAAAAGAGGGCTCTGGGACACAATTTTGGCCAAAAGAGACACCTAGAGTAGACTAGGGAGGTTGTAAGTGGGCTAGAAAGAAAAAAAAAAAAAAAAAAAAAAAGCAAGGGGGCACAATGAAGACAAAAGGAGGGGTTCTGATGGGACTGGAGTGGTCCCCTGAGAGCTAGAAGGCTAACAGAGGGCTCCTGCACAACGCAGGCCAAAAGAGGGGTACTGAAGGAATTAGGTCCTAAGAGAGCTACTGGACCCCAAGAGGGCTCTGGGGCACTACAAAGGCCTCAGGAGGGGTTCTGAGGGTACTAGAGGGCTCCTAAGGACTCTACACACCCAAGAGAGCCTCTGGTGCACAATGGAGGGCTTCTGAGAGGATTGGAGCAGGCCTAGGGGGACTAGACATCAAAGAGAGGCCTCTAGGGCACAGTGAAGGCTTTGGGAATAGTTTTGAGGTAACTAGATTAGAAAATGGAAGAGTCTTGAGAAGATTAGAGGGCATTCATTGGGTTCTAGGATGGCATGTCAGAAGGATGTCTCCAGCTCAAATCAAGGGCTCAGGAAGGGGTTGTTAGGGAGCCCAAGGGCCAAAGGAGGCATTCTGTGGGGATTAGATGCCGGGGTCCTGAGGGGAAGAGACAGCACACAGTGGGCACTGGGGTGCACCAAAATGGAAAAGGACTGGTTCTGATGGGACTAGGTTGCAAACGGCCCTGGAGCGCGACAGGAGAACACAGGGTTCTGGGGTGCTTTGAAGAACAAACATGGGGGTTCTGAAGGGAGTAGAAGATAATTGAGAAGGCATAAGGCAGGCTGCAAGGAAATGGAGGGCTATAGTATGCACTAAGAGGCAAAGAAGGAGAACAGAAAGGGATCTGAGAGAAACAGAACTCCCAAGGAGGAGCTCAGGTGGGATTTCGGGGCATTTAGGCAATGCTGGAACACAATGAAGGCCAGCAGTTTTGAGGCTACATGCCACATGGATTGATTTTGATCAGACTAGAGAACACAGAGAGCTCTGAGGTAAAAGAAAGGAAGATGGAGGAGTCTTGAGGGGACTGGAAGGAAAGGGGACCTGATGGGATAGAGGGCACACAGAACGGTCATAGGGATAGGGCATAGAGAGGACTCTGTGGTGCAATGAATAGAAAAGGAGGGCTTCAGGGCACACTGAAAGGGTGCCATGAGCGCCCAGGGTTCTGGAGTGCCCTCAAGGCAAACAAAGGTTCCTGAGGGGAGCGTGTGGCAATCAGAGGGCTGCTGATGGGACTAAGAGACAGTGAGGTGGGCCCTAAGGGGCTCAGAGGGCAAACAGAGGCATCCTGAGAGGACTACAGGGAAAAACAAAGGCTCTGGGATGCACTAATGGCAAATGGAGGGGTTTTGAGGGAACCAGAAGAAAGAGAGAGGGGACTTAATAGGACAAAAGAACAAACATAGGAGTCTTGATGCTACCAGAAGACCCACAGACACTAAATGGCAGAGTAATCATGCAGGAACTAGAAAGCAGCAAAGACTTCCGAGGGGACAGGAGAACAAATGGAGTGTCTTGGAGCACACCTGAAGGCAAATGGATAGGTCCTGAAGGAACTAGGGAGCAAACGGGTGAGTCCTGGGGTGATGAGGCAGAAAACTGAAGGTTCTGGGACATTAACTCACCTGCCATAATCCTTCCACTTGGACCTTGCCTCTTACCTCTGAGAAGCAGGCCTTTGCTTTCATTCCGCAGGCAGCTGTCAGCTGTTGCGTAGTCTTGGCAGACAACTTGAGGATCACTGCCCAGGCAGTCTTGACCTACAACACTACGTGCTCAGAACAGTTCTCAGGAAGTCATGTAGAGTCATAACCTGAAGGGCAAAAAGCAAATCTCTTCAGGACAGTTTTTATTTCATCATAGGAGCATTTTTCCCCCTCTCTTCTCCGCTGTACTGCCTCTAACAACACATCTTCCTCATCACCCTTTTCCCCTGCTACTTCTACTCCTGTCAGTTGCCCCTGCATCTTAGTCCTCTAAAGCACCTGTTTCTCATCCACATGTACTTTTATGCCCTGTTGCCCATTCCCCCTCCTATTTGTCCTATACCAGGCAGCTGAGACACCCTGGCCTAGCTCTTAGCCGCACACCCCTTTTGATCCGGCCAACAGCTCTAACAGAGCAGAGGGCAGCACAGAGGGTGGATGCGAACATAGCACACCTAGGCACTGAGCAACACAGAAGCAGCAGCAAGGCATCCAAGAGATCCCATGTTTGTAAAGAAAATATGTAGAGGCAACTGGGGATCCTCTGCAGCTGTGCCCAGGGCTCCTGGAGGCTCTTTCCACCCAGTTAAAGGTAGCTGAACACAGTGACCTTGGGAGGCAGTGACACAGTCCCTGGGGCTGCTGTGGGGTGCCTGCGGCTGTTCCAGGGTCTCTCCGGCTCTTTTAGGGTCCTCAGACAGCAACAGTGCTGGTTGCGTTTCCTTGTGCTGCAAAACAGGACAGCTTTGCACCATTCCCTCCCAGCGCCACCACTCCTCATAGTTGTTGCTGCCTACCTGGCCCCAAGCCTGAACAAAGCTATGACTATCAGGAGCCCCCACGGCCCCTCACACTCTCCCTGCCCTCCCCAGGGACAATAGGGACATCCCCAGGCCCTGGGGAAGAACCCTGTCTGGGCACACCAGAGATGGAAAATACTTCCTGCCCTGTACCAGGGAAAGACAGGGAAATTCCACTGCCTCGGTGACCCATGGACACTCTCCTGGGAGCAGCAAATGTCCAGTGAGGAACAGAGACACTGGGCCAATGCTGCAGGGCTGAGAAGGCACAGACACCTGGAACTACAGCTCCTGGTATGCCACAGAACACAACGTGGCCAGCGGGTGGGAAACCCGCTGACAGCTGCACCTCCTGCCACCTCGAGAGACACAAGATGGTCTCCCAAAAGCCCAGCAGGGGAAGGTAACACCTGCCAGCATGCCCTGCAGATTAAAATGGCCGCCGGGAAAGCTACTGCTGGAAGACTACTCCTCCCGGCATGCAGAGCGAAGCAACATGGCCGCCCGGAAGCTCAGTGCCGGAAGTTTACTACTCCCAGCATGCAGAGTGAAACAACATGGCCGCCCGGAAGCCCCTTGCCGGAAGACGACTGCTCCCGGCAGGCAGAGCGAAACAACATGGCCTCCCGGAAGTCCCGTGCCGGAAGACTACTGCTCCCAGTATGCAGAGCGAACCAACATGGCCTCCCGGAAGCCCCGTGCCGGAAGACTACTGCTCCCAGTATGCACGGCGAACCAACATGGCCGCCCGGAAGCCCCGTGCCGGAAGACTACTCCTCCCGGCATGCACGGCGAACCAACATGGCCGCCCGGAAGCCCCATGCCGGAAGACTACTGCTCCCGGCATGCCGCGGTCCTCAGCGCTCTGTGAAGCTTGACCCTCGGGCGATTCAGTTCCTTCCCGTCCCAACCACCCTCCCGCCCCCTGACACCCGGACGCCGCCGAGCCCGGAGAGGGGCCCCGCGATCCCCAACCCCGGCCCGAGATTCCCCCGACGCCGCCGGACCGGCCCCGGGTCAGCTCCGACACTGCCCCTGCCCCCACTGCGACTCTCCCAGGCCTTCCTCTGGGATCTCTCCTTCCCCCGCCCCCCCCGACACGGTCCCGGTCTGACCCAGGACCCCCCGCGCCACTCCCACCGCGCAATAAACCAACCCCGCCAGCCCCGACGCCCCCCCGTCCTCCCTCCCCCCGAACCACTGCAGCCCCGACGCCCCTTTTCTTTCCTCCTCCAGCCCCGGTGCAACCCCTTCCTCGTTCCACCCTCGCCCTGGCGCCCCCCTTTTCTCTCCCCTCCTCGCCCCATCACAGCCCTGGCCCCCCTCCTACCTCTCCCCCAGCCCTGGCGCACCCCCTTCCTGACCACTCCCCGTGGCCCCGGTGCTCCGCTCTTCCCCACCGCCCTGGTGCACCGCCATCCCCGGCGCAGTTTCCGCTGGCCCACGATGCTCCCGTCTGCCGGGACGCGCGCACCCCCCGGCCCCGCTCACCTCCTCCGCGGTGCGGCCGCAGCGCCGGTCCCGGCGGGCGGTGCTCAGAGGCAGCTCCGTTGTCCCAGACCGGCCCCTGCACGAGCTTCCTCCCGACTGCGGCCCCAGCCCCGGCGCATGCCTGCCGTGGCCCCCAGCCCCACCTGGGGCTTGTTCCAGCCCCAGGGCCCACAGCTGCAGCCCTCAGGAACCAGGGGAAGGGAATTACCCTCAGCCCCATCAGGGACAGCTGGGGCTGCCAGGGCAGCAGAGGCACCCCAGTGCCTGAGAGGTGCTCGCTAAAAGCTGAAGGGAGAGCCCTGGGGGGTACAGAGAGGAAAAGGGAGTATTCAGGGCACAAGAGAACAAATCGAGACCTCTGGGTGCAATAGAAGTTAAAAAAAAAAATATTACCAGGTGATGATAGAGCAAACAGAGTGACTCTGGGGGCACCAAAAGGCAAAGGCAGGACCCTGGGGCACACCAAAAATCACCCAGAAAACTCTGGGACAGGGGATAAAGATCCTCTGGATCTTTCCAGGGATCCTTGTCCTGGATCCCTGGACAAGGAACTTTGCAGTGTGCTGCAAAACAAACATCGGGCCCCAGGGCACGCGGAAAAGCACACAGAGGGCTTGCCAGCAACCCAAAACGTGAATTGAGCTGTCCTGAGGACCACCAAAGGGCAAATGCAGGGCTCTTGGGCAAACCAAAATTCAAGTGAAGGGCCTTTGTGCACACTAAAGTGGCCACAAGGCATGTCACAGGGCTCAATGCAGCTGACGGCAAGGTGCCTGCAGGCTCCCCCTTTCCCCAGGAAAACTGTCTCCCAGCACCAGGCACACAGGCCCCCGCCACCGACACATGAGGGACATTGCGGAGTGCTGAAAGCAAATCTGAGGGCAGTCTGGGGACTTCACATGGCCCTGGGGGGGGCCCTGGCTGCCCCCAGGATAATGGAAAACTCCACCAAGAGCCCCAAGGGTCGAGGCAATGCAAGGGAAGTTACCCCGAGCCCTGTGAACAGCACTGGGGTCCCTGGGAACCGCAGGGACCCCCAAGTACAAAGGATGTGGGGACCAGCTCCCAATCCCAGACACAATGTGTAACCTCCTCCCCTGGGCATCATCTTCAGGCAAAGCAACGGCAGGAACCACAGACACAAGTGCAAAGAATAAAGCAACTGTTTATTGTTTTACTGCACAGAAGCAACACCTGGGAGGGAGTTTGCCATGGAGCTCGGTGCCAGCATGCTTCCCCTTACCCTGTGACACCTGAAGAGTCATCTCTGCACCAGCGTTCGTCGGTCCTTTGGGGAAGGGTCAGCTCCTGCTGCTGCCCTTGAGGTGGCAGGCGTCTGAGTAGCTGACAGCCTATCCCCTCTACTTTTTCCTTCAGGGATAGGATTCAGCTCTGACAGGTGAGAGGATCTTTGATCTCTGATCCTGCCTGTCTGCACTACTGCCCTACCCCAGACTAGAGCCCTGCAAGACACTTTCACAGCTCTCACCTCACCTGTCACATCACCACTCTCAGTGCGATGGGCCTGCGCCTTATCAAATCCAGACCTCAGGTCAGTGCGCAAAGCTGAACGCTGGGAACAGGGGAAGGTTAGGAACCCCAGAGAAGGGTTTGCAGCCTGCTGCTTAGGCTTCGGGGCTTACAGTTTATTATCTAAGGATTCAGCCCTTGTCATTTATCAGTAAGGCGTAAGCCCTGAACCCTAAGTGACAAACTGCAAATCTTGGAACCCAAGTGGTTGCTTTAAAATTTACGGATGAGGTTGGATTTTAAATCCTGCGCCCTGATCGCTAAGTCAGCAAACTGTAAACCCTGACTGATAAAGACAGCCCCACTAAATAAAGTAATAAACCATAGCCCCTGAGTGACAGACCCTCAACAACAAACTAAACAATAAACCTCAAGTGAAAAACTCCAAACCCTCAGCTTTAAGCAAGAAACACCAAAGTACACATGAGCTTGCAAGTTTTGCCCACAGCTTAAGAAGTTTCCCCTTCATTTAGAAGTACAGCAGAACAGGAAGATATGCATCAGAATCACGTTACAGTTGCTGTTTATAAGCTTGGTCTTAGCCACCATTCAAATGTGAGCACATGCAAGAATCGCTCCACAGGACTGCAGTAAGCTGCACTTCCACTGAACCTACCTGAAACATTGCAAGCGCTTATTCAACTCCATTACAGACAATTAATATTTTTGGTCCCCTCAGCTCCATGGGCAAACATCCACAGCCAGTGACTCCAGCAACCACCTAGGGGACAACCACCTTCCACCTCCCAGCCCTGCACACACACAGTGCAGCCCCAAGACTTAGCTGCGTCCACGCTGCAAGTCAGAGCTCGACCTTCATGGCCAGCCACAGATCTCCGCAGAGCTCCCAGCTGTGACACCGCTCCTTCGACTGCCAGACTATGCTTCAGCACCTGCAAAGAAGCCAGAACAGTTACTGAGAGGCCAGGCAACTGCACAGCCCTCCTAGAACTACTCCCTTGTCCAAGGCCCGTAACTGTTCCCACAATTATGACTGACCCTCTACACTGCTCCAGTCACTCTCTCAGGCTCCGTTTTATCGCAAGGATGTCACGGCAGCCCTCACATACAGTCAGGCTCGCTCAGGCACTCGGTCACCTCCAGCCTTCGGTAGATGGTCCTCCTCAGGGAAACTGTGCCGCTGACAGACACTCTCAGAAAGCACTGTCCAGCCAAGGCAGGATAAAAACTAAGGCCTCCAAAAGCTCCAAACCCTGGAGAGACTGAGCTGATGGGAAACTGACTCTGGCCTGGACAATGACAGAAGAAGGATTTTGCTTCACTTGCTCAGGCTGCCTAGCACGTGGCCCAAGTCAGACAGACCGTGCTGGAAATCCCTGTGACGTGACAGCGTGTTGGAAAGCAGAGCTGAGCACAGGCTCCTGGAAGAGGAGCAGAGTAAGGCTGATGTAGGGAAGACAACAGTTTGCATAAAGTCAGAAAACAGGGCTCAATGCCAGCGACACAATCACGACTCCAACTGCACCGCGCAGCAGCCCTGTCTGCGCACAGGCAGACAAGACACAGTAACTGCAGACTGCGCTGACGTGTAAGACGGACAACAGCAGCTCCAGACTGCCCTAGCACACCCTGCCCTACCTGCACCTGTCCTAACACCCGAGTACTCGGAGCCTCTGCTAATCTCTACCACATGCTAATGTCTACCACATCCCCCCACAGCATCTTTGGCCCATTAGTGCTCCCCCACTGCACATCCGCAGCCCCATGCCTCTGCACAGAGTCGCTGCAGGGGTATCTGACATGACCTGAACCAGGCAGATTGATGGGACCCTCTGGTTGCTACTGATTGTCTCTGCTGAGCACCAATTGCCTCTTGACACCTTCCACACCAGACAAAACACAAAGGAATGATGAACCTTCAGCTGGACAGAGGGACAGGGAGCAGAACAGAAGAAAAGAGGGATAGAGAGCTTGGCTGACGGATGGAAAAAGAAAGAGAAGGATAGAGACCTGGCCCCAGGGTCAGGGCCCTGAACAAAGGAAGAGAAAGAGAGGACAGAGGGCCAGACAGGTGGAGGGCTGGACAGAGGACCAGGGAGCAGAAGAGAGAAAAAGAAGGATGTAGAAGTGGACAGAAGAATAAAGAGAGGAAAGGAGGGAAGGGGAAGCAGACAGAGGGACGGGAAGCAAAAGAGAAGGGTGGAGAACCAGACAGAGGAACGGGGACTGGAAGAGAGGGAAAGGGAGCCAGTCAGAGCAATGGGAAGAGAGTGAGAACGATGAAGAGCCAACCAGAAAGGTGGAGAGAAAAAAAGAGAGAGGGGAAGTCAGACAGAGAGATGAGATAGAACAGGGGAAAAGAGGCATAGGGAGGCAAATAGATGGATGGGGAGCTGAACAGAGGGACAGAAATAGAAAGAGAAGGCTGGAGAGGGGGACAGAAGGCTGTAAAGGTACAAAGAGACAGACAAGAGCAGAAGAGGGATGGGGAGCTGGACAGAGGAACAGCGGGCAGGTAGTGGGACAGAGAGGGGAAAAGGATGATGGAGTGCTGGATAGAGCGATAGGGAGCCAGTCAGAGGGAGGAAGATATCGACAGAGGGATGCAAAGAGTACAAGAGGGATGGGGAACTGGGCAGGGCACTGAGTAGCTAAACAAAGGGACGGGGTATCGGACAGAGCTACGGGGAAAGAAAGAAAAAGATGGAGCGCTGGACAGAGGGACAGCGAGTGGAACCAGATGGATCCAGACAGCCCGGAACAGCCCTCAATACGCTCCAGTTCCACTCACCTACTGAGCTGCAGAGCTCTCCGCGCACTGCTGTGCGGAGGACCCGCAGCCACACCGAAAGGCACGTGGAGGCCACTTGTGGGCCTGCTTGCCTGTATCCCTACACCTCCAGAGTGTCTGTGTCTGCAAGACCGAGGGTGCACCCACAGACCCAGACTGGGAAGGAACCTTGTGTTCAGTCACGGTATTTTACTATTCCTCATGCATTAGCCCCTTTCAGACCTTCATATGCATGTGCTTAACCCCAAATTCTCTCAGCCCTTAACAACTTCAGTACTCATAGCACCTAGTTTTTCCACACTCTCGAATCTTCCTTGCTCTTTCCTGTCTTGTTTGAAAACTCTCCCAGACCTCTCCTGTACTTACATGCTTCCTTAAGACAGCATCACCAAAATCAACAAAATGGGTTGAGCTGCTCCTCTTCAAGTTGCCGGCCCTCGGAACGTTATCCTGCAAATAAATCAAACCACAAGGTCACTGGGAGATTCTTGTTTTAGAGCTTTTTTTTTCCCCAAAGCTTTAATTATGGCTCCCTAACCTGGGCAAATCAGATCCTCCCTTAAGCACTGTAACAGTTTTTATTCTGGGGTCCCAAGTTACTGTTATTACATTAAGCAGCAAAGCAAGGCAAAGACAGGTGGGGTCACAGGTTACTCATCTAGCGACAAAAATTCTTATTTTAGGCCTCACTGTTTATTCCAGGTAAACAGACAAAAATAAAGCTCCAAACAGGCAGGTGAGGCTTCACACAGACCTTGTGACTATTCCCCTTCTCCTTTCCTGGTCCATGAATTGTGGCTTATTACTCACAAGTCCAGTGAGGATGCAGCCAACCTTCCTACAGCTGAAGTTCTTCAGCAGTACCACGCAGAGAATCTTTCCACTGGCATTTGGATTCTCCTGGCCGCTCTTGACACGCTGTAACTTACAAAGGTCTGAGAGCCGTAGCCTGTAGTTCTTCATGGCAGCATGTAGTCGATCCGCGATGTTCTGAATACCTAAGATTAACACAATTTATAAACACAAAAATACTGCCGCTATAGGGTGTACAGTCAAGCTAAAATTTCTGCCACCAAAGAAAAACCCTCCGTGTCTGCCAGAATGAGCCATATGCATCAGCGCCTATAGCTCAAGGCTAGCAACCCCTCCCAGGTGACGTTCTTCTGGCAGGCTGCGTGTCTGAACTCCTCCGTCTTGCCTAAGAGTCTCCGCTGGGACATTATAACTTTGTCAGCCAGCACTTGTTGATGGAGGCACGGTAAAATCCATCATCCTCCGAAAGTATAAAGCAAAGCAAAAAAAAAAAAAAAATCAGAGCTCTGCAGAAAATCATAAGACAAACCCGTTTATATGCACAAAAGCAGATCTAATATACACACAAGCAAAGCAAACGAGCACAGGCAAGCCACAAATACCGCTTCCCCCAACTCCCCTTTTGGAAGCCATGAGGACACTTGGGTTGCTGTGAAAGGGAAGTTAGACTAAGTAGCTCCTAGAGCTTAATCTTTCAGAAGCCTTCTGTGTCCACATTTTTGGCACAACCACGCTCTACCCCTCATTCAATTCAGATGCACAGAAGATGATCTGCTTCTTGGTACACTTGCACTGTAACTCCCCCCTTGTTAAGATCAGTGCCCACTGTCCCACTTAGACAGAGGATACTCTGCTGCCTATTCATTTCCCTGACGTTAGCTAGTTTAGAGGGAATTGAGCAGACTGGACTGTATCTACGCCATCAAAGGTAAAAGTCTCAAAGATAGTTACAGCCCGGATTGCTGCTAAACAGTCTTTCTCACAGCCAGAGAATTTTTGCTCTGGCCCCAGAGGGGATGTAGGGATGCTGCTACTGGCACCCACTTTCCCTTACCACTGTTTTCTAATGGTGCTCCTCCCACGGAATCAGTAGATGTGGGAATCCTTACTGAAAAAGGCTTGCCTTGTCCTGGGAATTTGAGGACATGGAGATTTCACAGCTGCTTCTTTCAGTTTAGTGAAAGCAGCATCCCGTTCCTTGTTCCAGCTCCATTCCTGACTCCTTTCCCGTAATTCCCACCATGGTCTGCTGATACCGGTAAAGCTACATTAACACTGCTACAAGAATTTAAATCCTGCAATTGCCCTAAGTTGGAACTGATGAGAAGGAAACTTAATTCCACAAAGCTTTAACATTTCCTCTACCTACCTGTCTTCCTGTTTTCCCAAACACAATTCCCATGTCATTAACCTGGGGTTGCACCAATTGAGCCTTCCTGAAATTCACCTCTTAATTTTATAATTCAGACACTGCTGTTTCTCACTTCCTCTTCGGGAACTTTGGTCACTTGACTATCATTCCCCTAAGATAATAAGTTGCTGTCTTGTAGCTCATAAAATATGAGCTTTCAGAGATACATAAAGTCACACACAGAAAAATATATGTATGCAGCATACTTTTCGTAACACATACAGATGCATACATATAATCTTCTGTTACACGTTGGTGATCTGATATCCTGATGACTATTCCTAGGGATCTTTCCTCAACAGGAGGAATGGGATTTCTCTTCTTGGGAGATGGAGACAGCTTTCAGTTGGTTCCATTTGATTTTATTACTTCAGCTTGCTTACGTTTTCCTGGTCTGTTCAATTTCAGCCATAGCAATTAATCTAACAAGTATTATATCTTTTCCTTTTTGTATACGGATATCAGATAACAACACCAAACAGAAACAACCAAAGCAAAACTGAGGCAGACACAGTTAACAATATCCAAAGGGTAAGAATGGGTTACTTGGTCCCCAGTGCTGCCCCCGGAAGACAGAAATAACAGGGATTTGTTATTTGTTATAATAGTTACCTTAGTTACCCATGGTGGAACGCCTCCTTCTGTAGCAGTTTCTGGTGATATTAAGGGTCCATTTTTGCTTCCTTGTTTCATCCAGTCCATTAGGTATTAATCACAAAAAAATGCTTGTCCATCTTTTCTCTTTGTCAGCATTTGCTATCGTTGCTTCCATCTCTGTAACAAACAGATAAACTTGCATTTTACCTTCAATGAAACGCTTACATTTGTGCATGTTCTTTTTCTCTTTACCATGTTCTTTTTCTCTTTTTTCTTTTCCTTAAAGGAAAGGTGCTATAACAGCACTTGGCATCATACGTTACAGGGTAAACAGTTTGGTAACAAAACATACAGCAACTAGGGCTAGGTTATTAGACAGGCAGGCACATCACCTAGTACACACCTATGCCATCTTCCATGAAACCTTAGTCTGGTTCAGTATTATTGTACCGTTCAATATCCTTTCTCAAACCCTTGTATACACGTGCTTAACCAACAATTCTCTCAGTCTTTAACTACATGGAAGAATGACAGCACTTAATTTGCCTGCCTCTGTTTCAAACCTGTTACCTTTTTGATACATCTCCTAGATTATTCCTCCTGTACTTGGACGCTTACCTCAGAGGCGATGACCAAAATGAACAACTGCATCATGACGTCTAGCTGCTTCTCTTCAAGGTGTCCCCCTTCAGTGGGCCACCCTGCCAAACAAACCCAAAAGACTGATGAGGCCATGAGGGTACCAGATTTTTGACCACTTCTCCAAGGTTTTCAGGGTGACTGACTTAACCACTTCTCTTCACGTTACTTAAAGCTACATTCATCTATTACTTAGGACTAACGTTTTTCTATTTTAAGAGAAGATTGTTGTTTCAACTTTACATATAGTCCATAATCTGCTATGCATCATCTCTAACCCTTTCTCCTTTCACAACGCTTTTGGTAATTAAAGGTGGTAATTAATAGCACCCCTTATTGTCCCATGGATTGGAGTAACACATCTCTCCTTCTCTGAGGACGTGCCTAAGACCCACACTTTTTTCTACAGTATGGTTGGGGGCTTCCCATAGCCCTTCAGCGTTCCCTTAGGCTTTTCCTGAGCCTTTTATTTGTTTAGGTTATTCCTTAGCCTGCAATTGTATGTTAATGTTCTCCTTAAGCATTGCACGGAGCACAATTATCCTAGACCAGCCGCATTTAGAAAGTCCTCTTGCAGGCACAGAGGGTTCTGAGAGGTGGCTCAGAAAAAGAGAGAGAAAAATCGGTTTGTCATCTGTGCACCCACCTGCCAACATTCTTCACCAAGAAGTGCTGCAAATTCTCTTTTCTCCAAAGCAGGACTGAGTCAAGGGGGACACAGATTACACCCTCTAATTAGGACACCTCACTGCTGTGGAGACAGGGTCTAGGAGTGGTTTTAGGACTATATGGGGCTTGGAGGGGGAAAGTCTGGAGTCAGGGACAATGTTGTGGCAGGGTTTGGAGGCATTTTGGGGTCTGTAGGGGTGTTAGAACAGGATCTGTGGGTGGTTTCTTGGCTTTTGGGGGAGCTGGATGCAGGAAGGGTGGGAATCTGCAGGGCCCTCAGGGCAGGGGTGCCACCCCAGATGCGTACTGAGTGCACAGCAGTGCTGCATGTGGCTGTCAGCTTTGCAGGAGAAGCCACTGGAGGAGGAGGAGGAAGGATCTACGAGCTTGTACAGAATGCCAGAAGAGGCAGCAGGGAACTCACCAAGAGCCCAGAAGAGCTGTGAAGGACCCCACCTTCCAGACAAGAGGCATCAGGCTGCTGTGCCACTGCTGGAGACACCCACACCCCCGTGCAGCATACGCGTGCCTGGGGAGATGTAAGAGGCAACGGAGGACCCATCGACACACACTGGACTGGGGAACCCCACAGCTGTGGGGCAGCTGTGCAGGAGGGCGCGGGGCTCAGCGAGGCTCAGCAGGGGTTACAGTCAGTTGGTGCCCGGGTTGGCTGGGGCCCACAGTCTGGGCCTGCGACTGGGGGAGGCCTCAGGGTGCGGGTGCCTGGGCGTATTTTTCCCCTGTCCACCTTCTCGTTTCCCTAGCTACAACTCTCAAGTAAACGTTCTCGGCGCTGCGCTAACTGCACCTGGCTCAAAGTGACCTTAAATCGGTTTGGTCCGGTAGCTTTAAGCTTCCTGGCGTCTTACCAGCACCCTCGGGCAGGCCTGCCGCGACGGGAGCCGTCCGCCCAGCGCCGCTCCGGGGCCCGCCTGACTCGCCGCTCCTCCCGGCCGCCTCCGCAGGGGCGAGCGCCCGCCCCGGCCTCGTCAGGGAGGAACCGGGGCCCTGAGGGCGGCACGCGGCAAACGGACGGTCAAACCCGCGCTCCCGGCAGACCCTGGGCCGCGCTGCCGGCGCCAGGCCCGAGCCCCCTCCCCAAACCTCGCCCCACACCTCCGCCTCCACGCAGCGACGGCCCCCGCGGGCAAGAACCGCCCGACGCCCGCGGCCACCCGAAGAGACGCGCTCACCTCACCGGGGCCCCCAGATCCCCGACTCCGGGCGGCCTCCGCCCTCACCCGCCGCCGCCCCAGCGAAAACTCCGTCCCCGCGCGCCGCCATGCTGCTCCCCGCCGCCGCGCATGCGCCGCCCGCCGCGCATGCGCCGCCCGAGAACGGGGCGCGGCAGCGCCGGGGGCCCGGCTCTCGAGCACCGCGCATGCGCCGGCTCCGCCCCGAGCGGGAGGGGAGGGGAGGGGAGGGGCCAGGAGGGGAGTGGGAGGGACGGAGGGAAGGGGAGGGGGCGAGGGGGGGAGCGGGAGGGGGGCCAGGCGGGGAACGGCGCCCCCGCGTGCTCCCGGCGCGGGGCTGCAGCCCGCCGCCCCCGCCGCGGCCCCGCGGGGCTCGCGCTCAGCGGCGGGCGCCCCGGGGCTGCTCGGTCCGTGCCCGAGAGCCCGGCGGGGATCAGCGAGCGGGCTCCGGTGCTGCACCGGTGCGAGGGCACCGCGGAGCAGCGCCGAGGCGGCACTGCCCGTCCCCGCGACAACAGGAAGGAAGCACCAGTACGGAAAAGCACTCTGCGCTGCGGGTCTGTGAGCACGGGGAAGGGGCGAGGAGCACGGCCCCTTCGCTTACCCGTTACCGAAACACTGCAGAGCAGCGGCGAACACGGCGACCGGCAGTGTGCAGGTGTGCGCCGGCTGGCTGCAGTATTCTTTGTAAGGGGGCGAGGGTAGTGGCTGCTGCAGTACTGGCTTATCGACACCCGAGGGCAGCAGTGATCACGGCGAAGTCCCTGCGCATGCGGGCCCCCCCGCTGGGTGCAGTACTGCTTTTCTGCCACCCGAGGGCAGCAGAGACCAAGGGAGTCCAGTACTGCGTTGTCGACACCCGAGGGCAGCCGTGAGCAGGGCGGAAACATTGCGCATGCGCAGGCCCCACTGGCTGTAGTTCCGCTATTTCGACATCCGAGGGCAGAAGGGAACATAGGGGAAGGACGGCGCATGCGCAACTCCTTGGCGTGCAGCGCCCCTTTTTTTACACCTGAGGGCAGCAGTGAGCAAGGGTAAGCCAGTACGCATGCCCGCCCCCCTCAGGTTACAGCACTACTTTGTCGACAAGGTGGGTAGCAGTGAGTACCGAGGGATCACAGCGCGTGCGCATCTCCGCGGGGTGCCGTACTCCTTTGTGCACAAGCGAGGACAGCAACGAGAGCTGCAGGAACTGCGTATGTGCCCTCCTGCCAGGTGCAGTACCGAATTGTCGACACTCGAGAGCAGCAGTGAGCACTGCGGAAGCACTGCGCAAGCGCGCGTCTTCTGTGTACAGTACTGCTTTGTCGACACGCGATGGCAGCAGTTAGCATTGCGGAAACATTGCGCATGCGCGCACCCGATGACTGCAGTACCCCTAATTAAACACTCGGGGCCAGCAGTGAGCACTACGGGAACAATGCACATGCGCGACCTGTCGACGCAGTATCACTTTTTCGACATTCGTGAACAGCAATGAGCACGTCGGACCCACTGAGCATGCGCGCCCGCCGCAGAGTACAGCACCGCCTTTCCGACAGCCGAGGGCAGCAGGGAGCACTATGAGGACGCTGCGCATGCGTGCGCCGATCACCTGCAGTACTCGGCTGTGCTCAAGCGAGGGCAGCAATGAGCACGAGCGCCCACTACGCATGCCTGATCAGTCTGGCTGTAATACCGAGTTGTGATCAAGGGAGGGCAGCAGCGAGCAAAGAGGCGCCATAGCGCATGCGTGAGCCTGCTTGCTGCGGTACTGCGCAGTGATGAAACGGTGGCAGCAGGGAGCATTGTAGCGCCACCGCGCACGCGTGCGCTGGCTCGCTGCAGTACTGCGTTGTGTCCTGGAAGGGGTGGGGGGGGCAGAAGTGAGCATCGCGCCGAACCGGCGCATGCGCTGAGATTTGGCTGCAGTATTGTTTGCAATCATGCGAGGGCAGTAGTGAGCATAGTGAACGCATTGCGCATGCGTGTCACGCTTGGGGTGCAGTATTGGCATGTTATCGCCTGGGGGCAGCAATGAGCTGTGCGAACTCACTGCGCATGCGTGCGCCCGTTGTCGGCAGTACTGGGGTGTCATCGCCAGAGGGCAGCAGAGAGCTCTGGTGGGCTGCAGTACTGTCTTGTCGTCACCTGGGGGCAGCAGTGAGCACGGTGCGCACGCTCTCTGCAGTACTGGGCTGTCGTCACCGGAGGGCAGCAGGGAGCACGGTTGACGTCTGACTGCAGTACTGGTTTCTGATCACGCGAGGGCAGCAGCGAGCGGTACGGCAGCGCTGCGCATGCGCGCCCACCGCCTGCAGTACTTGCTTGTCGTCACCCGAGGGCAGTAGGGACAAGATGGGGGGCGCACTACGCATGCGGGAGCCGGTTGGCTGTCGTACTGGAATTTAATCGCCCGAGGGCAGCTCTGAGCAGATCGGCCCCAGTACGCAGGCGTTCCTCGGCTGCCTGCAGTACTGGGGTATCATCATCCGAGGGCAGCATTGAGCATCGGTGGGGCATTGTGCATGGTTACTCGCCGGGCTGCAGTACTGGTTTGTCGTCACTTGGGGGCAGCAGGGAGCAGAGCGGCGCTGCTGCACGCCTGAGCTGAGCGGCTGCAGGCTGCAGTAATGGGGTGTCACCGCCCGAGGGCAGCAGTGAGCTGGTCGGCCTCAGTGCGCGTGCGCGACCCCGCAGGCCGTAGTACCATACCCTCCCCCAGGGCATCGGTCGGCCGCAGTGCGCACGCGTCAGCCTGCCGGCGGCCGGGTGGAGCTCCCCGCGCCCCCGGCCCATCCCTTTGTGCCCCCCGACCCTTCCGTGCCCTCCCCGCTGGGCACCTGCGCCCTGCAGGAGGAGACAGTGGTGGGGACCTCCCGAGCATCCCGGCGGCGGTGCAGCGCCGGGGCACAGCAGCGCCAAGTGGTGGTGGAGGCGGCCGGGGCGCCCCGGCAAGCAGGCGGAGCAGGCCTCAGGCGGCGGGGCGCACTGGGTGCCCGCAGGCAGGGCCCAGGGCAAGGGCCCCAGCCGGGGTGGGCCTCGTCCTCATCGTTTTATGGCAAGCATGCTTACAGCCGCTGCCGTCTGGTTAGGGAAAGCAGTGTCATTCCCTTGTTCCAGCTCTGCTCCTGACTCCTTTCCAGTAGCTCCCCTTCCAGTCTGCTGCTACCAGAAAAGTTATGGATATGCTGCCATAGGAAATGCAACCCTCCTACTCAGGACGGATCAGAAAGACCCTTTATTTCACACAAAGCTTTAATCTTCTGTCAGCTTTCTGTTTCCCCAATTACAATACCCATATAGTGATCTTGGGGTTGGGCTAATCCTCCCATCAGGATTCTCCCATCAGGATTCTCTTCCTCTTTCTCCACTCTCAAGGGAATCTCGGTAGCTAGTCCTCCTCTTCCTGTCTTGGCATGACTGGAAAACTGGGCTACCGACTTCTCTCGGCTGCTTCCCCCACCACTAGATTGTCATTAGAAGCACATCCACCATACTCTTCGATATCAGATCAGAAAGGTGTTTCCTTTACTTAAAAAAAAAAAAAAAAAGAAGAAGAAGAAGAAGAGGAGGCAAGGTCATTCCTGGGAAGAGCATATGTATACTAACAAGCACCAGATGAGGGAGATCATGCGCAATGACAACACAAACTTTGTTTTACACTCAGTTATCACAGTAAGACAGTTAAGACAAATATCCACATAAAAAGATGGAAAGTTTTTTCAAAGAGCACAAATGACAACTGGAAATAGCAGCCCCTGAGACAGACAGAACCCGTGACCGCCTCACATTCAGTTCACAAACCTGAATGATGCCCAGCAGCACATCGAATAGGCTGAAACAGTGCCAGGCGATTTCCCTCTCTTCTCCCTTGGCAAGGAAGCTAAATTAATATTAGTTTCATTCAAAAAACAGAAGAATAATTTTGTAAAGTCCCGCTGTTTCCACCTTTCCACTTGGAGGCAAAATGGCCCTCAACTGTTTAATGATGTTGCCATGGAAGCAACTGCCCCAGCATATTTTAGGATCTCCAATACTGAGCATTTTCAATAACCACCAACACAAATGCAGGGAATAGTTTTACTATCCCATTTCACGATGTAAAAAATTTTCAAGACGACTCCTTTTCCTGTGTGCTCCAGTTCTCTCAAACATCTAGTCCAAAATCCGTGCTAGAAACTCATTAGCTATGCCCAGCTTCTGTGGCATATTCACTTTATATTTGCACAGAAAAGGTAGTATTTCAGTAACAGCTGTGAAGATAATGACTTTGCATTCTATAACTGTGTGCCAAGGTGCAACTTCAGCCCTCAAAATTGGAGACATTTTTGCTCTTTATTTCTCTCAGGGAACTCTTTGGTGTCCCAATTAAATGGTTTTAAGCATGGGAAAAAAGGAAAGGTGTGCTTAGCTGTGAAACTCAGCACACAGGCACTCTTTTTGGCTGCATTAAAATGTTTTGAAAAGCACTACTCCATACATTTGGCAGCTAGCGGGGAGTCATAATATATTGTTTTGTGTAATCAGTACTACAATCTGCCAATACGTCCATCTACTTGTTTGCAAGGGTCAGTGGGGACTGGTTTTAGGTGCTTTCCCCTCTTCTTTCCATCGTCCTCCCCCATTTTTAAAACATATATTTGCAAAGAAAAGAAACATACTAAGAAAGATACTATGAGACATACTCTGAAACATACAAAAAAGAAACATACTAAGACTGGGCTTTAAGTGCTATAAGAATAATCATATCATTCTAATAAAATTGTTTCAATTTATATACAATTTATATAATTTACATAAATTTATATAATTTATATACAGGTCAAACTGGTTTCATAAACTTCAGAACTATGTGAATAAGTTCAGTTCTCAAGTTAACTGTGCAATGCCAGTACTAATTCACTGCCATTGCCTAATCTGATCTTTCACTATTTTTAAGTGCCTTGTGCTACACACAGATGCTGTACATAGTATACTCAAACCACTTACGCTAAAAGCTTGAACTGGCAAAACTTTCATTTGAACAATCCAAAATGCTTTACAAAATTACCCAAAGGCTGCATAAAAAAGGTAACACATACTTCTTAATGAGACAATTTGCAACCACTGAATAGGCAATGGTCTTAATCCTTTAGGACTTTGAACATCTTGTCTTTATAACTGTTACACAAAGTAAATAGCCAGAAAAGCTGCACTATTTCCTTGACAGTCTGCCCAGTTTTTAAGATTAAACAAGTAAGGGATATTTGCACAGAGTATGCCTACCACACTAAAGCATGAAAAATACGTGTTCTGATCATCTTTTGCAGTCCTGCAGGCAATAAGCTAAGGACGCGTGTTCCGTTTGTAAAACATCTGGAGTTCTTGAGCAACGATCACAGCTTGTAGGCTATTACTCTGTGAAAAAGACTACTCACTTGATCTCCCATATACCATTTACCTGGCTTGAATACTACAGGTATTAGGAATGAAAGTATACAGCCTTTTAAAAAAGCCAAATACTGTCTTTTAAATTTTCTCAGAATCGTCATTACTTTTGATTGTTAGCCACCTTCTTGCAACCAAGCTGCAAGAACTTTAAGACAACAAAATATTTTGCCTTCAAGTCATAATAACTGTCTGCTCCCCAGGACTTAAAGAGACACTATTGTCTGGTAAAACCTGTACTAAACCCTACAGCAAATCACAAGATGCTTTCTCCAGAGGATCTGACCACTGTATGCCCTTCACCTTCACTAAGGTTGTTCAGTATCATATTCCATTCAATAAGCAAACCAGTACAATCAATGTTTTAATCTGCTCTAAATGCGTTCTAGAAGAGAATAAAAATGAGGTATTACAGCATTTAGTCTTCATTATACATGCTACCCCAAGTGTCACAGACTTATTTTAAAACATCAGTAACATACGCTTTTCACAATAATGTTCAAGGAAGGAATATATGCTTGATCTCAAGTATGACTGTTCTTAAAAAGCTATGACAGTGGGGCTAGGTAACAAACTTTTGTCAGGCCATTACTCACTCGGAACCTCTGGCTCTCGGCGCTTCCAACGTAGTCAAAGCTATCTTTTCCACATCCCACTGGTATGGCCTCCCCAGCAACTTCTGCAACTGTATTATAGATGAAATTTAAAAGGTAGAAATTATGCACTGCCTTGAAGTGCCAAATGCATTGCAAGATTAAGACAAACTGCTGCAAGTGAAATGGATTTGCACAGAAGCCACAGACCTTTTCACATGGTCACAGAGATATTTAGGTATTATTTCCTATTAGTGCCACAGGAAACAAGGTATCCAATTACCTCTGGGGCTATAGGCTTATTCAATTTAAAAATGATAGAAATGGACAGCCACTCCTCACTCCCTTTCACATAACATAACACCTTTTCTTCATTCTGTGCCAACAATCATTCTAACACGTCTGACTGACTGACTGTGTGTGACTGCAGGCACGTTGTGAAAAACCTCACAGGACCTGAAGAAAGGTTTGTCTCTAAATGTGAAAGCCAGTCTGTAAATTGATTTTCTTCAGTAAAGGCAAAGAAATAGTTAGCTCTAAAACTGACAGCCCCTTGTTATCCTCTTGTGACTTACCAACACCCTCCGCACACATGCTACACGGTGGCTATCCCCTGGGGAATTCACGCCAAAATCCTGCTCAAGGGCCAGCTCACCTCCCTGCACCCTCTACGTCATCTATGTCCGCAAAAGTGAGGGTGCACATACTGGCTGCTTTAGGAAAGAACCTCAGCCCTAAAGGCAAGAGGGAAATGGGGGCCTAAAGAGAGGGACTGGGGGAGGGGGAGGACAGAAGACAGGAATGAAAAGGAAAGAGAAGGATGGAGAGATAAAGAGAGGGCCAGGGAGCCAGATAAAGGCACTGTGGGCCAGATAGCACAACATGGAGTAAAAGAGAAGGATGGAGAGCCAGATAGTGAGACAGGCAGTGGAAGAGAGGAAAAGAGGGATGAAGAGCCTGAGAGAGGGATGGGGAGGCCGGATAGAGAGAGGAAGGGGAGAGGATGACAGCAACAGAAAGCTGGATGAGGGAATGGAAAAAGAAGAATGGAGACCCAGACAGAGGGACAGGGAGCCAGTCACAAGGACACAATGAGAAGAAGCTGGATCGAGGACCAGACTGATGGACAGCTAGACAGCCAGATGGGAGGGCTAGACATAGGGAGGGGGAGCAGAAGAGAGGAAAACAGGGATGTAGAGGTGGTCAGAGGAATAGAGAGGAAAAGAGGGAAGGGGAGTCAGACAGAGGGATGGAGCAGAGAAAAGAGGGATGGGGAGACAGACAGAGGGACGGAGAAGGAAAGAGAGGAAAAGAGGGATAGAATGGGAAAGAGAGGGATGGCAAGGCAGACAGAGGCATGGCAAGATAAGAAGAGAGACAAAGAGCTGGAGAAAGTGATAGGGGCCAGACAAAGGAATGGGGGTTGAAAGAGAGGAAAAGGGGGATGTAGAGACAGACAGATGAGGAGTGGGACAGAGTAAAGGGAGACCATACAGAGTGATAGGGAGAGAAAGAGAAGGATGGAGAGCCAGAGGGATGGGAAGCAGAATAAAGGGATGAGGAGCAGAAGACTGAAAGGGGGATAAAAAGAGACAGAGGGATGGCATGAGAGAGGGATGGCATGAGAGAGGGATGGCATGAGAGAGGGATGGCATGAGAGAGGGATGGCATGAGAGAGGGATGGCATGAGAGAGGGATGGCATGAGAGAGGGCAAAGAGACGGAGAGCGCAAACGGAAGGACAGGGTGCTGGAGAGAGAGGAAGAGAGGGATGGAAAGCAGGACAGAAGGATGGAGTGAAGAGAAAAGGTACAGCCATCTGGAATGGGGGATGGAAAGAGAAAGAGAGGAATGGAGAACCACATAGGTGGAATGAGGGACAGGGAGAAGAAGGAGGATGTAGAGGGACATGTAGAGGGATGGAACAAGGAGAAGAGGGATGGGGAGACGGACAGAGTAGGAAAGAATGAAAAGAGAAATAGAGAGGCAAACAGAGAGGCAGTTTGAAAGAGAGAGAAGGATAGGAAGTCACACAGAGTTACAGGGGCAGACAAAGGGATGCAGAGCAAAAGAGGCAGTGGGAAAGGGATGTAGAGGCAGAGAGAGGGACAGGGAGCTGGACAAAACAATAGGGGGCCAGACGCAGTGGCAAGGAGAGGGAGAGAAGGATAGAGAGCAGGATAGAGGGATGCAGAGATGATGAGAGGGATGGGAGCCTGACAGAGGAATAGAGAGTGGAATAAAGGAAAAGAAGAATGTAGAGTCTGACAGAGGAGCAGAGAGCTGGAGAGAGGAATAGGGAAAGGAAGACTGGAAAAGAAGAATTGAGAGGTGGACAGAGGGGTGGAGAGAAGAAAAGAAGGACAAGTAGCCAGAGAGAGTGAGGGGGAGAGAAAGAGAAGGATGGAGAAGCAGTCAGAGGGAGGGAGAAAGAAAGGCAGATGGAGAGGCTGACTGGAGCAAGCAGAGATGGAAGGGGGGAAACACTGAAAGAAGGACGAGGAAGGGACGGAGAGAAGGCGGTAGGGATGAAGACGATCACGATAGCTAGATGGGGGCAGGAACAAAGGGAGAGGCAGGCAGGAATGGAGGTGCGGGGATGCGGGGGGGGGCCGGCAGGGGGGAAGCAGGGACCCGAGCGCCCGGCCCTTACTGCAGCTCCTGGTCTCGGCGCGGCCCCGGACGCCGGGGTCCCCGCTCGGTTCCCAGCCCGCCCCCCGCCCCCGTCGCCCCGGCAACGGGATGCGGTGGTGACGTGACGGTCCCCTCCCGCTCCAGGGAGACCGCCAACCCCGGCGCCGCGCCCCTCCGCCGCCCAGCGCGCGCGCAGTGAGGCCGCAGCCTGATTGGCTGAGCCAGACCGAAAATTGAGGCGAGGGAGACGAGCGAACTTCCCATTGGCCCGCGCGGACCCGCTCAGCGACTCGCCAGTGCGGTCAGAAGCGGCCTTAGGGCTTCCGTAGGCTCCGGCCAGCCTGCGTGCCGCGGCCTCTCTCGGCCTCCAGGGGGCTCCAGCCCTGCGGTCTGTGCCCGCAGGTGCCGGCCCCGGGGCAGGGGGCCGGGAGCTCACGGACGGCTTTAGGGCCGGGAGGCTGCAGGGGATGTTGATGGTGTTGGGGCAAGGCCCTTGGGGGGGGGCGGGGTGGGGCCCCGTCCCAGAGGGGCGCTGCGCACCCACAGGTGTCGGTACCACGGCTGCTGCGCGTGGCTGTCAGCGTTGGAGGCGGCGCCCTGGGGGACCCTGCAGGTGGAGGGGACCTCGTAAGGACGCTCTGTCCTAGATGTAGAGGGGGGCACCAGGATGGCACAGCAGTCTCCAAAACTCCCTGAGCCCGGCATGCAGCACGGGTGCCAATGCCATGTACAGGATCAGGGTGAGCAGGGCTTATGGGGGGACTTGGCTGGGTACCTAGTTTGTGCCCCAGGGTAGGGGTGGCCCTAGGGTGCCCAGGTGTGTTTGTGTCCCCACTCAAGTTTGTGGTTCCCACTTCCCAGCTGGGGGAGCCTTAGAGCTCTCTGTGTTCCCTCTTGGGGTACAACCCCTCCCTCCCTCTCATCCATCCTGCTTTAACTAATTCAAGTTAACACAGGTTGAGTAGTCTGATCATAATATAGCTGCAAACCCCTCTCTGCCCTCATAAGGCTAATAGAGGGCCTAATTATTAGCAAATCAAAGCATGGTTATATGATAAGTCAATTCGAAAATGATATAGAAAATAGGTCTTTTGAGTTTTCTTTTCAAGCTTGCAGGTCTGTAATGCACTTACCCTACTCCCACATGGTATTCAATAAAAAGATAGCAATACATGCCATACTAATGCTCTAGCATAAGTGAACTAAAAATAACTGATAACTTTTTTAGAAGTTTAGACAGCACCACTGTCCCAAAGACAACTAGCAATGCAGTCCTGCTGGAATCTGCTCTCAAGTCCAAAATATTCTTCACCTTTCCAAATGATTTAAGAGGAGCTACAAAATCAGACCTGTTACGCTTGCAGAAAAAAAAGCAAGTTGTTTCTATAGGAATAGTTAATATATAATTGTTAATCAAACTGGGCTTCTGGGTAATAAGTTGAACAAAATTTAGAATGCTGCAATTGATAGTAATACAACATAGCTAGGAGAAGAAAGCATGGTTGCTTACAATGGGGGGGGGGGAGGGTCACATTAGCATATTACCATATTGAAAGGATTTAAAAGAAAGGGTAGAAAAACAGCCTAGCATGAGCTTCAGCACTGCACTATTAGACTTAGCACAAAGACGTACAAGGTGAGATACAGATAGTACCAGGAAATGGCATTACTTCATTAGTAACTCAGGACACAGCCAACTGTTAACAAATGTCTGTTTCTGGGGTCTATATATCATATTTAAGTCAACTGCACTGTTTGAGAATAATTACTGAAATCATAGACCTAGCTTATTCTTCATCTGACATTTTTGATGAAGGCTTGATGTCCTTACAAAAACAGTTATGCCTTTCATGAAAAATAGAATCTGTGATCTTTGTTGAGAATGTACTTTTGTCTTTAAAATTTATGCAGGAATGGGTTTCTGAATATTTGAGAATATCAGAAGAGGGAAGAAAAAAAATGGGTCACAGGTTGCCTATCTAGCCCTGGGGGCACGTGATTTATATGAACACTACGCATCGCGACAGGCTGCAAGCTCACTACTATTTGACATGAAGACCCAAGGGGTTATAATCGATTCTTTTATACAAAAGACAGCTACAGAGGCATCAAAAATCTGTCATTGAATGAGTCATTGAATACTAGGAATTACAGCAGGCAGAAGGGAAGAAAAAGCAAAAATAAAAATCAGAGTGCAGTTATGTTACTCTCTTTAAAGGGACACCTGCATCTTGAATCCTGCCTGCAATTCCAGGGCCTCCACAATAACAAGGCTATATTAACAGAAACAGCTAGATGCCTTGTTGCAGAAAGTATCAAAGGCTAGCAATTTGCATGCTTTTAGCAGCACTGCATGCCTCAATCTACATCAGGCTCAGCCCCTGCAACTAGCCTAAGACAGATCTGTGACACCAGCCAGGTGTTTTGTGGAACAGAGAAAGAGGGGGACTGACTTCAAAATAAAATCATAATGGAACTGAAGGAAAGACAGGAGGAATTAGTTTTGACATTTTTAACGCAAAACCTGCTTTTCCATATTTTCACCGCATGTGGACCTATTCCCAAAGTCCCCTTAAGGCAAGGGACAAAGAAAAAGGGAGCAGGAGAAGATGCGCGTAAGAGCTGAATCCCAGCATTTCTTACTCATCTCCTCTCTCATATAGTTACCTCCTTAGGAGACCTCCCTTTACAACCTATGTAGAATAAAGCGACAAGGAGTCAGCATGGACTAGTAAGAGGACTGACTCAAGTACCACATTAGCACAGGAACTCTAGGTTCATTGTCAACTGCACAGGCTAACAAGCCCAGATGTAGGAGTAAGTCATGAGGTCAGGGCATTTCTTCATGATGTGTCCATTGCTATAATGGAATGACTAGTCATACACCCTCGTTGTTGTGTATATCAATATTGAGGGTTTCTCTCCAAGTTTTCTGTATCATCTGATATTCCCAGGGAAAGCTGTGGCCCATCCTTCTGCACAGCAGGCAAGGGAAAGCCTCTTAGTTCACTAAATTGTTATGCTGTATTCTATACTCACAGGAAGGCAATGGCAAGCACCACAGGGGCTCCCATATTCACCCTTAACTCCACAGAGGGAGGTGATCCAAGTCCCATGTGTGACATCTGCTTGAGTGCAGGGACAACACATCTACCCTGGTGACTCAGTCAGACATTTCAAGCCTACTTCCTAAGTTTTGTGGCCTGTTTTTCATCGCTCCCATGCTGCAGGCAGGGAAGCTGCACCCCTTACTTCACTTCTGTCCATGGTTAGCACAGCTCAGAGAGCTATGGACAGTCTGAACGCAGTTTAAAAGGCTGCACGCTCTTCAGCAGTGCCCTAGGTTTTTAATGGAGCCACAGCATTCCCTGGCAAGTCTAGCTTCAGTATCTGAAGAACTGCTGAATTGTCTGAAGTCAGTGCACATCCTTCTCAAAGGCCTGCAAGTGGTAGGCTTTATGTTTTCATTGATGGCCGGCCCACTCCTTCAGCAGCAAGCATACAGGGTTTTTAAGACAGTTTTGTAAAACTTTCTTTCACCCTGAAATTCAAGTGTCTGAGATTAGGGAATAGCACAGCTGTGTTACTGCTCCGGAATGTTCTCTGCAAGTTTTGTGTACGTTTCTGAGCAAAGGCTGGAGGACATAGTCAGAAGGGAAGTTGTTCTACAGGATGCCACACAACTAATCTCAGTTCCTTGAGAAGGAACACAAAGCTCTTTGGTGGGAGATAGTTTTGGGAGACTAGCTGTCCCAGTAAGGGGGCTCAGATCTTGTTTATCCTCCCTTTCCTAGTGAGTTCAGATCATTCCCTTAGTGCTGTTCCCATGTACTCTCTCTCATGCCCTCCTCTCCTCGCCTTTAAAAACTGTAGGTGGTGGGTTTGCCATTCCTTTAATTCCTTGAAGGGCAGCTGTGAGTATTCACCACTGCCACATCATCTCTGCCTGTGCAGGAGGGTAGCAAGACATGCCCATGGAGCATGTGGACAGTTATAAGTTCTTGAGTATTCTATGAAAAGTGTAAATGGCTCAAAAAGTCAAGGTCTCAAACTATAAGGAAAGGAAAAATTTGCTTCTGAACAACTGCTCATAGAGCCTCAAGGAAATGCACCCAGTTCTGAACATCCTGGGAGCTCTGTATGGGCAACAGATTAGAGATATAGAAAGCATCACTCTTCCACCATCTGCAACCCCCAAACAAAGATCATCTTCTCAGCCTGGCTCAGTAGCAGGGAATTTTAGTATCTATCTCAGATTCCAGAACGCATTAAGAATTAGTGAAATTTAAACTAACAGAATGGAGCATTTGCTGTATCAGTACTCAGTAGTACGCCATGGACAGCCTCAGTGTGGTTCTTTCCATGGACATCTCCTTTTGGTGGCAAACTTGAATAGTTTTGACAAACTTTCTCATAAAAAGTCTGCTTTGATCCTTCTGTCATTCAAAATCTAGCTCCACATATGACCATCCCTTCCCTCCAAATCTAGAGTGTAGAATTAAAATATCCTTTGTCTGCCAGCACTGAAACACTGTCACTTCAAAGTAGAAAATGTCACTTCAGAATTCATTTTAACAGAGACAGTGACAATCCCTGATCTTGCAAACATGTTTGCCATAAGAACTGGCTGTACTAGTCTACAGTTGTTTGAATTAGACTACAAAAGTAACATGACTGCAGTGCCAAGGCCTTATATCTAAGCCTTTACCACTGACATGTTTGCTGCATTCTTCTGCCTGGGGTTGCACTTGGTTCCATTCTCTTACATTTCTAAAGTCTCTGATACTGAAAAAAAATGTTTACTGTACAGTACTCTGTATATTGGCTCAAATGACTTGAGTGTCATGACAATGGCCAGCACAGGTACACAAACAGCATGCAGATACCTTGCTGTGGTATGGCAGCACAAGCCTTGCTGTACCAGAACTCATGCTTAGACTGCACCCAGTGGCACTTAAAATTCACTCCTCGTTGCTCTGGTCAGAATGTCCTCAGCTGTGACAAACTCCTCCAAGGTGGGCTAAAAGGAGGGCCTTCCTTCCCTCCTCACCCCTGATATCATCCTTCCTCTCTTTCCTCTAGCCTGGAGTCCCATTCATCACCAAATCAACTGAGGCACTGCACAGTAATATGTGCTTTCAGACACTTCTGTATTTACTGTCCACGTTTCTTCCATGTATGTTAAGTCTCCAGACCAATTTAACTCCTTTGGTCAGAAGGATAGTATAATCCAAAGATCCAGTCTCACAGTTCAGATGGCTGTTCCCTCCTTGAGCCACAGTGGGGTACATTGGCAGGCAGCCAAGAGCTGAAACTGAACTACAGCAGTGCACTCACAGGCACAAAGACTAGTTGCTGGCCAAACCAGTCCTTGCTGAATTGAGGGGTGGCAGCCTGGAAGGATCATCATGTGAAATTCGGGCTTAAAATTATAGTACTTGATGCTACCTTTTTTTTTTTTTTTTTGGGGGGGGGGGGGAAGAACCACTGTTTTCCTATGGTCAAGTAGTAATAACGTAAAAGATACAAGTTGTAAACTTGCTTATATTTAGCTTGTATAGAAATATCAGGACTCAGTGTGATGCACACTACCCTGCTGCGAGCCTCCTAGTGATGGGGGTGAAACGTACCTAATGCTGTTCTGCAGCAACAATATATTGTCAATAAAGAAGCAGTAAGTTTGTAATGAGACTTAGAGGTTTCCTCCTTGGGCATCACTGAACAATTCCAACTATAGTAGGTATAAATTTGCCATGACTGCACGGGCAAAGCTTACATTCTGCACTGAGAAAGGATTGTAGGATTTCTGCAAGGCCTTTAAACCTATCAACTGCCTGCACACCCATATGCCAGACAAAAAGAAACAGCCTGTGTGGGCACAGCTACAGTTTGTCTTGTTTTGTTTTTTAATGTTAAAAGGTTTTCCAGTTAGTTGGTTTATGTTTTTACTCTTGCTCTTCCATATTCTTTGCCTTATGAAAGTAATATGTGATTTAAGGATATGGATACCAGGCTAGTTTATGCGAGGAGGTGCCCATGCAATAAATAGGCTGACTGCTTATGACAAGAGGACAAGGAAAGACAAGGCAACATCAGTGGGGATAGGGTGGGGAGAGAGAAAGGGCTAGAGAGGGACAGTAAAACCAGAAACATCTCACATCAGGTACGCATTCTCTGAAACCACCTGTCAACCCTGAGCTGCCCCTGTCACTGAACAGGGAGTTTATGGGGATTCAGGCTAAGGCCTAAGAGTAGGGAGGCTGGTAGAAGCTATGAAAGTTTATAGCATTAGAAGAATGATGAGAGTACACTAAAAATCTCACTGTTTAAGGACTAAGCATTCCATTATATCCACACACACCCCCCAATCCACATACATTCCCCTCCCTATATGCCAGTCTACCTGCCCTGTCTCCTCCTACAGGAGGACTTATATCCCCCAACTGTCCAACCCCTCCAGTGACCCCACACACACACTATACCCCACAATGTCAGCCATGCTGCACACTTCTGCCACCACTTAGCCTTCCCACTCCAATCTCATCTGACAGCCACCGTCCTTGAATTGGCCAAGTCACACTGCAGCACAGCGGTTCTTCAGTAGTATCAAACTTGGATCCACAGCACAATCCACCTATGGATCCAAAGCTACGTCACCAGTTCAGCACAAGCCCCAAGGTCCCGGTCTCTCTGGCCCACCATATCTGTCCATATTCCTAATCATTAGCTGCACACAGATCTCACTCCCACCCCAATGCCCTACTGGTCCACCCAACGTTATTCCATCATCAAGACCCACCTCCAGCACACACCTCTGCATACTCCTTGTGTTCTCATTTTGGCCAACAGTCAAGCTTACCAATCTGCACCCCCTCTCTGTGCCATTGATCCCTACATTGGTCTCTGCCCTGTTAAGCACAGTCAAATCTTTTGCTCTGCTTAGAAAACATGACCATCTTCCCTGAGCTACTTGGTCAAAAAAAATACACATGCAAAGCACCTTCAAAAATGCCCTGCTGTACAAAAAGGACTGCTGAAGTAGAGCACATCAGGAAGAGCATTGGTTTCTAATAAGGAAATAGTTTCCTACAGATACTGTATGCAACAATCAAACAAAAGTGACAGCCATCCCAACAGGGCACTTGCAACAAAAAGCCTTCTCATCATGCAAATGGTGTCAGCATTAGAAGCTTATACCTCAGTGTTCTCTGGACTTCTATGGGAGCACGTGAAAGGATTATTTTTTTAATGCACAAATCAGGACATTCCAAATCCTGCTGTATTTGTCGGGACAGCCTGACAACTCTTTCTTTTCGGGTAAGAAAGCATCAGCCTGATGACAGGACAGCAGTTTGAGCACCCCACCCTATTCTCACTTACCTCCCTGTCCTCTCCCCCCTCAAAAATTGAACTTCATGAAGTGCCAATCCCCCTTCATCTGCCATCCCATCCTACTCCAATTTTCCTCTCTGGATCAGGATCACAGCCTGGAACAGAGCATTAGTAGCCATAGTAAATTCTCAGTATGCTCCAGACAGCTGTTCTACTTCTGGCTCCCCTTCTAGAACCACATACTGGTCCAAAGAAGAAACACTAAAATTAAGAGGTGGCTGTAAGGTATGGTTGGCTATATTAGTTCCCATCTGTAATGTGCTGCTTGGGGACTAAGAAGCTATCACCTAAAGCACTTTCTATAACTGACAGCAGACCAAACAGTCAAGTGTCAAACGACACCAAAAACATCTTTACGGCACACATCACCTGAATTCTTTAGATTCTAAAAAACACACACCCCACAAACACACACACCCACCACACAGGAATCGTTTTGTCTTTCCCAAAACTTTTTTGGTAAACAATGCATCCATACTATACATTGTGCAGTAGGGTTCTGTGTCACAGTTAGGGCTTCCATGTACCATAGTACTACAAAACCATCGAAGCAAAGACCAGGGCTCTACACAGAGCTGTTATCACTTCAAGAGTTGCCCCTTCACAGACTGCTATCTGTGAAACATGCAGTAAAACAGCTTCCTGAAACTCGTTTTTTTCTTTAATCTTGCTATGCTGCTACTACAGCATGACCTGTTGTAACACCACAGGGAGCAATATTAGCTCCTTGGTTTGGACATCTTGTGACATGGCTCTAAAGCACCATGGCTGGTTTGGAGAGAACAAACAAAATTCTGTATAATAAAGTTTTGCTAGATTTTTTTACTATAACTCAAACTTTAATACACACAAATATACATTATTTTCATATTCATAGACGATAACTCCCAATTGAAATTTGATTTAATGCAAAAAAAAGTCTGTTCTTTTTATTAATTTCCACCTGATAACAAAACTTTATAATTATATCTGAAACTGTGGTTAATTTATATGTGCAGCACAACATGGAAAAAAGCTTCTGTGAATTCCTCAAGTTCTCTAATGCATGAGAAACACCACACTTAAAGCATAGGCTACTAGATCTCAGTGCAAGAAAAGGAAAAGAAGCTGAAGGTTACCAATTCCCTTCTTTTTCCATCCAGTATGATTAAAATTCATAGCTTTCAGATAAAAATCAAGACTCTGAACACAGTTTTTCTTCAAAATCAACCTGACTTAAAATTATTTAGCACTGTCTGTGTTTAGTGAGCACAGGCTTATATAGTTCACCACCTAGATATTCTGCCTGATGCAGACCTGGTTATTAACTTATTCATTGCAAGTGTTCAAATTATCTAGCAGAAGGAATCCAGAGAAATCCAAGGTAAATTCTGAAGTGGTATGGATGAAATTCATATCCTACAATGAGCGCAGCGCTATTTTCACTTTATAACAGAGTAAGTGATGTATAAGCTTCATGTATCGTCCTCCTCTTCCCCAGAGGAGATTCCATCATTAAGGATAAGCTCTCATTACCAGACACCTAAACCATCTGGCAAAATTACTGACAACTCAGGAAAGTGTAGCAGAGGTGGCATGGTTATACAGTGTTTGAAGTTTGGAGTAATTTAAAACTTTTTTCCATGATTGCAGAAATGCTTTCTGCAATCGTAAGAAGTGTTATCTAATTCACATACTCTATCTTTTTGAGTTGGCTCCTTTAAACTGCATTTAGAAATCTAGCTAAGGCTCACATTCTCACCTCTCAGGTATTGTATGGGAATTCGGCAGTTAAATAGTTTTCCATTATGCTCCCAAATACATAGATACACCCAGGTCTGTTCTCAAGTATTCACTGATGCCAGAACACAACCTTTTTGATCCCACTTTCTTCCCACTGGACTTCTTCCAGGTGTTGAAAAGACCTATAAAAAGGCAAGGTATTCCAAGAGGCATAGAGCAATTTTGACTCACAGATGCATCCAGGTGATGCACACAAAACATGCAGGTGAAGGAGGATTAAGAGCACTTTTTATCCTACCCAATCTGGTGCACAGAGAGGGCTTAGTGTTTCTTTGTGCCTTCTCCAAATATTGGAAGCAGCTTGACTAATACTCCTTAAAAGCAGGATATAGAAGTGTGAAGTTTACACAGTGCCTTACAGTGCACTCTTCGCTCTTCCCTTCTGACTGTTGCCAACTGCCAGCAGGAATGAACCATGAAAAGCAGTGCCAAAAAGAAAAGTTATAAACTTCTATATTTAAGTCATGTTCTTTATGTTGTGCTTCAAAGATCTGCATTCTAGCACAAAAAAAGATGTATCCACACTTAAAGATGAGCTACTCTTCATTTCACTGAGGAATCTTGTAATGCAACAAAAGAGGAATATCTTGGCAAAGGTGCTGTCAGCAGCCTGGTGGGACATATGCTTAAGATGCCACAGGTGAAGGAAAGTACTGATAGAAGCACTGCAGCATCTTGCAACAGCTGAAGTCACCCTCCATCTAGACGCCAAGGCTGGCATAAACAGCACACATAATGGCGTGCCTTTTTTTTTTTTTTTTAAAACATGGAGGTAGCATTTTGACAGATTCCCACTTGTCTGTCATAGAATAAGCACTGCCCACAGCTACAGGTATCAGAAGGGGGACAATCTGGAAACACTACTTATAATGCTGAAGCCTTTGGCTCTTCTCCCAATTAACTGGTGATTTGCATTCATGTCAAATAACACATTATGGAAGTTGCGCCATCTTCCCAGGCTCCCAGAAGCCTTTTATTGTGAGAGTTGTTTTAACCCAAATGCAAGTAGCAATAACCAGGGGGGCAGAACTGTCCACATGACTCCCTCACTGTGTTGCTTGGCCACAGCACATTTGATTAGCTTCTAATAGCTAATCAAACACATCACTACCCATCACCAAAAAAAAAAAACCACACATTAATTTAAATCTCAGTTCCTGAATCCATGGAATTATAAAAGCATACCCACCTTAACCAGAACATAAAACAACTTTAATTCCTACAATTTCAGGGAGGACTTCAAATAGATCAAAAGCCTTAGTCTCGGATTCCAAATTAAAATAGAAGGAACTCAATTTGTGCAACTTTAAATGTCTCCTTCGAGCTTGACATGATTGTTTTCATGCTCAAGACTAGACATTGTTACAAGGAAATTTAAGGGTGATTAACATAGGCATTTCCAAACAAGAACAGTCAAGTTGTTTTTGTTTCTAAACATAAGGTGGCAGCACGGGGATACTAGTATCTGAAGCCTACTAGCAGCATCTTTGAAAAAGCTGAACAGCTCTTTTACAGGAACAAGAGAATGACCCTACCAGCTCTCCCTAAAGTTTAGAAGTTATCAGAAGTCTCTAAAGCCTACACAGCGGAACAGTTCTGAGCATAATTCTTTCATCTACACCACTCAACTATGACTGCCCACAAAAGCCATCATAAACTACCACCTTCCTAGAGGAAGGGCGCACAATCCCTGTCACTTTGTCCTGCCGCAGCAAAACGGGAAGACGTGCAGCATCAGCTTACCAGTCATTGCAATCAAGTAGCCAGACTTTCAAGCGCATGAACAGATGGCATGGATTAGGGTGACTTTAACCTCTCCTCTGCTTAGAGTTATGAGAGTCCACCCTAGGAACGAGAAGAAAAGGGAGGGGGGAAGATATTTCTTTACACCTAGCATTCCTGCTTCAAAAAAACGACGCATGCTCCCTGCTTCTGAATGCTTGTCTCTTTCAGAGAGAGCTTATAAACCTCAACTTGCAAGAATAGTGTGAGTTTTGATATTTCTAATGGAATCTATATGCATTTACCCCTTGCCAAATTCTGTTTAAGCAAAAGAACATTCTGTATTAGATAAAGAAAGATTATAACAACATGGCAAAATCTGCAGCTAGGAGGAGGAGACATTTGGTTCTAAATATCTCTAGCTTACTTCACTTACTTTGGGAAGAACTAGTTTTGCGACCAGCCCTCTCTCTTCTAGAGCTGATTTCTGTTTAGAAATTATATATAAACCAGTTCACCTTCTCTAATGAAGAAGGCCAAAACCTTAACTGTGCTGAAGAATTTCAGTTATCATAGTTTGGTTATCTAAATGACTTCAATGCAGGACTGACAACTGTGCAATGGGGAAATAAATGATTATGACAACTCTCAGCATCATCCCCATCACCAGTACCTGGCAGAGGGGTTCCCAATTTGTTGCACCAAGGGCAATTCAATTACTAGCCCCAGGGGCACAGGCAGAGCAGGGTTCCCAGGAAAAAAGTTATCTTGAGGCCAAGGAACATAGTGAGACTGTTCAAACAATGACACCTTCAATAACAACAAGCAGAGCTGGCAACCCTCGTGCTATGAAAGAGAGGAAAGTCCTGTGCTAAGAAAGCATCAGCCTGATGACAGAGCCTGATGATGCTGGGGCAGATACTCCCTAGAAAGAAGATGCCACTTGAGGGCAGGGATGCTGTTATAAGGCAGAGAGAGGTAAGCTATAGTGATGTGCAATGTGATTATCAGCAACATGACTACCTAGGATTATGACTTGCCAGCCAGGTGCAGAACAGAGGAGTTTGGGGAGAATTTTTGGAAATATTAGAGAAGAAATTACTTTTCATTTGTGTGGATACCAAGGACACAGGGGAAAAAAGTAGGGGGAGAGTTTTTGATAACAAAGCTTAAATTTAAATATGAAATTGAAGGCAAAGGCCTCCCTGACAGGTAGGGTTTGGGGGGGGGGGGGGGGTTTGTTTTTTTTTTTGTTTAAATGTTTCTACTACCACATAGAGGACCAGGGATGCTGAGTGACCATGCACGGCTAACAAAAAAAAAAAAATGGTGCAAGGAAGGATTCTAAATCACTAGGAACTACAGAAATATTTAAAATAGAAGGAAACTATAGAGGAGGCATGGCTTTCATCATAAGCCACATGCAATCAGTCTGCTGACATTTACAAGTTACAAAAAGAAAGAGATACAGGAGAGTAACCTAGCGTTACAGAAAAGCTAACAAGTGTGGAAAAAGGGCATAGTTTGGGGTGGTGCATACTGTAGAAATAAAGATACAAAGATCTTCGTATTTTTCAAGTTGCAGGGAAAATATTTAAAGACATATGTAATCATACATTATCACCTATTAGGAAAAGCTAAAAGATCCAAAATAATTATTCTGATAAGGGGGAATTAAGATATCCCTCAAAAAGTGGAAGTTACACTCAGAGGCAGAAAACAGAAGTGGCCACAAACTGTCACTTTAAAGCACAATACCACAGGCCAGAAAAACAGTTCAAGGAAAACAATTTGTAGACAGCATGAGAACTGATGAGTATTTCCTCAGCCATGTGAGGAACTGGAAGACTATCAAAGAGTTTGTAAGGCCAACTGACGGCCAAACCATGAGGGTACTGGAAGTGGATTTTTTTTGCAGGCATTTTACTTCAGGCAAACTTGGGAAAGATCCTGTGCCAAAAGCTTACTTTACAGGAATTGCATCACAGAATATTTCAAACAGAAGCATCTGTAGGAAAGATTACAGAAAGGATTAAGCCAGCAAAATGAATAGCAACCAGTCATGAGACCATATGGTATTCTTCCCCCTCCCGTCCCCCCCAATGCTCAACTCAAAGATGAAATAGCAGCTGTAATAGCTGCAGTGTTCTGCCGCAGTACCAGAGGACTGGAAGGTAGCATACATAACACCAATTTTTAAAAAGGTTTCCGAAAGCTTCAGGCATATAAATCCTTAACTCATTCCAGGCACACTGACAGAAGCTATTCTGAATGTTAAAATTAGTGGGTGCATGAATAAATAGTAAATGCAGAGAAAGAGTCAGCACAGTTTTTGTAAAGGGAATTCATGCCTGACAAATCTTTTAGAATTATTTGGAAGAATCAGTGAGAACATGGACATGAGAGATTCAGTTGATATACTGTATTTGGATTTCCAGAAGCTGTTCAGGACAGACTTTCAGCAAAGTTTCTTAATCTATGCTGCATGGGACAAGACGAAAGGTTCTGCCACAGAAAAGCAACTAGTCAAAAGACAGAAGTGGGATAAGTGGTTAGCTTTCACAGTCAGGAGAAATCACCTACAGACTCATGCAGAGATCTCTGCTTAGCCATGAGAAATTTACCATATTTACAGTGGTTTTGGAAAAGATAGTCTAATAGCAAGGTGACAGAGATTTCTGACAATATTTTGTTCTAGGAAGTTAAAAAAAGCCACCGTCAAGTTGCTACAGGGACTAACAATATTGTGGGAATAGACAATAAAGCTGCAGATGAAGTTCAGTGTGGATAATGTATGTAACAAACATGCAGGCACAGGGATGGGGGAATAATGATCTGAATGACACATTGTATGATGGTATCTGAGAAACCTGTTACCACCCAAAAGAGATCTTGACATAAAAATGGGTTTTAAAGTCAGTTCATTGATCAAAATCCAAATAGAATGTTTGGAAGTACTTGGAAAAGAATAGAGAATATTTGGGGGGGGGGGGGGGGGGGACATAATTACACCACTATTAATCCAACTTGCTCCTTTATCCTGAATACACGGTAGGTAGTCGAGGCCTCTTATCTCTCAGAGACCATAGAGCAGAACTACACGAGGTACGGAAGAGGATGATAAGGTGCAGAACACCTGCTGTACAAAATAGACTCTGCTTCTTCAACCAGAAAGAAGGGAAGAAGGGGAAAGAGTGATGGAGTTCTGTAGGCGTTACAGACATGGCATGGTTCACTGTCTTCTCCAATAGAAGACTTAAGAGGCATCAAATGAAATTAGGAAGTAGAATACAACTGCTAATTTAACCAGTTTAACTGGTTAAGCCAAAACTTACTTTTCTGCTGAATCCTGTGGATGCTAAAACTTTCTATAGATTCAGAAATCATGCAGACAGTCACAGATGAAATATGCAAAGACACCAGCTCTGGCTAATTGTAATTATTAGTCACAGGTCACAGACACTGAAAACTAGGAGAACATTCCAGGACTACGTACTCATACTGTTCATATACTTTCTCAAGTATCCACTACCACCTCTGACAACATTTCAAACTGGACTCCTTTTGATTTAGTATGGTAATTTTCTTAACAAACATTGACAATATTTGTCTAAGTATGAACTTCTGTACTTTAATGTAGATATGCTTAAAAAAAAAGACCATTGTATGTTCATTTTATGGTTCTAGAAAGCCCTGGCATACTACAACCAAAGTTACAACTGGCAGCCTGGTTTTGCCCACAAAAGTCACACCTCCTCAAGGCAATTGATCAGCAAATGTGAGATGTGTGGACTGTTTCTGCCATTAAATTCAATGCCTATTATAGCTGCTTCCCAGTGCATTTAAATGCATCTTATAATATTCAAACTTATTTATGTAAATAGAAGTTAAGAAGCGCCACTGAGTCCTTTAATCACCGGAACCTTCAGATAAAAATGCTGCTGCGGTAGATTCCTCAACTTTATGTCAGATTACCAGCTATATACAAAGATCTTTCCAGCCCAGTTCTCAGACTAATTAAGAAAAAGCCTCTTAGATTGTTGTCCAAGAGCACTGTTGATGCTCTGTTCTAGGAAAATTTTTAAACAAGACTTACTCACTGAGGGTTCGTCTCTTCATTTCCATATGTTCCTGTGTATTTGCAGGTATTCCAAAGACTAACATAGCCAGAACTGTTAAAAGTGGAAATAATTAAAGTTAAACTCATTCAGTCCAGTGCATTTGCTTTCCAGGATTTAGTCACGTTTCTTTCACTGCCATTTCAGCTTTACAATTATTTTGAGGGATTCCCTGAGGCTACCAAGACTTTGCTGGCTATACATGCAGCCAGCAAACATGAAAGTATAATTCCAGTTCACCCTCTCAGCCCGTACAGTGCCACAGGCCTGAACACTAGGAAGTTCAGTGACTTAGCATGCAGCCAGGCACAGTCAAGTAGACCACCTGAGGGCTACCCAGAGCTGTGCAGCAATTTGGATCGACTTATTTTCATCATTGATGATGCAGCATGTTTTCAAGGGGTTCTAAAGCCATCCCCAGCCGAACTTTCCAGACTGAAGGATAGCCGCTGTCAAATAACGTTCAGTCTGCTTAAGTTGCAAGTTTTCCAGTTGCATCTCCACAAGAGGCTCAAAGTATCTATCACCTTTTAAAGCTCAAGCCAAGCTTTTCTCTCCCTATGCCTCCAACTCTGATGTTTGCAATTCTGTTTTAAATAATCAGCAGTTTGTTACAGGGGAACCCAGCTATCACAGTAGCCAGAACAGAACAAAAATCAGCTCATACTATTCAGGTCAGTCCTAGGGAGAGCATCTGGCTAACAAAACAACTGGTAGTGTTATTGTGCATCAATAAGTTGTGTGCAGAGATTGAAAGAGTAGTATGAAAAGCCTACAAGTCAAAAAGATAAACCTATATATTCTGGGGGAGGGGGAGGGAAAGGGGGAGTCTGAGAAGCACATTTTAATAATGCCTTTTATAATTAAGGAAGTTAAATGTGCATGATCAGAAAACTACTCGGTAACCATCCTTCCTTTTCATTATAGCAGTGCCAAAGAATGATCAGAAACTGGAGCCCACAGAGTGCTAGACACTATGTATACACATCAGCCTCCATTACATAGAAAATAGAGCTTCATTAAATGAAGTCAAGACCATAAATCACTAAAGGCTACCAGTCAGGCTTGAACTTTTAAACATAAAGACATTGTTTTCACTACAGCAGAACAGATAACCACTGAAAAGGTTGTTCTTCAGCTACAGATCAGATTTTATTCAAGTGTCTCAGAGCACTTTCAAGGCATGCAACCTTTCTTCTAGGTGTCGTTAGCACTTACTAGGATTACCTTCAGAAAATGCATACATTTAGACACATTGGAGGTTTAGCTCAAGGATCACACACCTAAACCCTCTTCATTACCACCACACTAATTCTCAAAGACTGTACTAGGCCACAAATAGAAAAACGCTGAAAGAAACAGTCACTCATACAAAAAAGCTAACAAATACAGCCTTACTGCCCTTGTAAACAGTTTGCTTTACCAGGGGCCAAAAACATTCCTCATGAGCCAACCGCACCAACCTAGCCTCAGTCAAACTCGGCAGCAGTAAAGGGGTGCCAGGAGGCAGCTGAGACCCCCTCGATCTCCTGAGGGTCCCTGGCAGCCAGTTCTGAGTCTGCAAAGTTATGCTTCTCAGGGTTACTGGCGGTCGTCTTCAGGCCCACAGAATCAGCCCTCCACGGTCCAAACATGCATCAGTGAAAACCCCAGAAGAAAGGCTGGCCCACGATCACATACCTCTTTGGAGCAAAGTCTCTGCTTAGAGATGCCTGTTCTTCTTGATAAGCATGGTCTCTTCACCCATGGCCTATTTACCAGGAGCCATTCACAGTAACAACAGAAACAGCACTAACACTTGTGTTCCATGGGTTTTAAATGGATCCTTTAGTAGCATTTCCAGAATATCTCGGAGCGCAATGCGACAGGTCACGTGGTACACCCTAAGAGAGTCCGAGTTCTTTAAGTTGGCAGACTTTTTAGCTCCTTTCGTCTGAAGCGAAATGAAGAATCAGTTTTCCTTCTAGAAGTGTCCTGAGGCCGAGCAGCGCAACTGAAGAGCGCACAGCCACCAGGCAAGCGCTGCCCGCGCCTCCCAGGCGGAGAGCGGCCTGCGGAGCAGCTCTGCAGAGGAAAAGCCTGGCGGGCCGGACACCGGCCGCCTGGGGGCTGCCCGGGCGGAGCGGCACCCCCTAGTCCGAGGGGCGCAGAGGAAGCAGCTCGTCCCTCTGCGGGAAACCGCGCCAGCCGCGGCAGCGCAGGCTGCCGCCACGCAGCGCTCCCGCAGCCTCTGGAGGCGCCGGGGCTGGCGGGGCGGGGCGGCGGCCCGGCCGGAGTGGAGCAGGCCCCGGCCCCGGGGCGCGGGAGCTCGGCCAAGCGCGGCCCCCCCGCAGCGGCCCCGGGCAGGCAGGAAGCGCCTTTTTTGGGTCTCGGAAGAGCCATAAAAGGCGCAAAGGAAATACCAAATATGGGCAGGCGCTTCCGCTCGGCCTTGGCCGCCGTGCAGCCACGTGACGTGACGCGTCGCGGGGCGGGGCGGGGAGGGAGGCGGGGCGTCCCTGGCGGGGCGGGGCGGGGCGGGGCGGGGCGGGGCGGGGCGGGGCGGGGGGCGGCAGGCCTGGGCAGCGCGGCGGCGCAGTGGCCCGGGGAGCAGCTGGGCCGCCGCCAGCGGTGACGCGCGGCCTTTCCTGTCGCTAATGGTCGGATCTGGAGTTTGGCTTAGAGTCACGAACAGCTGCGGTGTAATTTCGCCAAACGGACCTTGGGCCGCCGAGCGGAAAGGCCGGAGGCCTCCGCTCCTGCCCGCTGCGCTCGCGTGTGCGGCGGCTCGGACGGCGGTGGCTCCCGGCCAGCGGCAGCCCCTGCCGCTTCCCTGGGAACAGCCTCCTTGAGGCGCCGCTCTAGCAGCCATCTCACCTTCTCGAAGGAAGTTTCTCCTTCTCCAACTTAGCCTGGGGAGCAAGCTTTTTAAGAATCGAAACTCCTGTCCTTTTCAGACCAGCAACAAACAAAAAGACTTCACTGAAAATGTACAGCCAATGCATTTCTCAAACCTGCAGTCTGCTTTCACATTAGAGGACAAAGGCCAGGAAAGGAGCAGAAGTGAAAAAAATGTGCATTTTCTATGCTTTACTTTATAAACAGAGACAGCCAATGCAAAGCAAAAGTTGCAGGAGGGTTGACCAAATGCCAAAGTATGAGCACCTTCTAGGAAGTTATACCAAAGGGCATTCCCAGGAAAGTGCCCATTGTTGGCATATGTCAACACTTTACAAAATAAGTTGGATTGTTTGTTTTCCCCCAAACAGAAGCTCCATGGTATCAGGGAGCTTCCTGCAGCAAGACTTGGCTCAGACCAGTCACCCCCAGCTAGAAGTTGTTGTTCACCAGCTTGGAGGCCTTACAGACAGTCTGTAGTGCTCAGTTGCTGAGCCTTCCCCTGCAGCATTGCTGCCTTGCACTGGTCAGCTACGCTGCCTTTTGGTTGGGGTTGCTGCAGGGCCAGCCCTGGCTCGGTGCCTCACACCCCTCCGCAGTCAGCAGCTGCTACCTGGAGACGCCTGTGGCTGTTGCCCAGAGCCGTGGGAGGATAGGCTTCTTCCAGCCACTGGGGGCTGAGACAGCCCTCCAGAGGAAGCTTAAGGAGGTGACATGCTGGGAGGGAAATGGGGCAGATTTCTGGAGGCCTCCACAACTTGAAAGGATCTACCATCACAAACTGGAGAAACTATGGGGCAGAGGGGGCCCAGCTTTGCTTTTAGCCAGAGAGAAGCCTTGCAGACCTCACCCCAGCCCCTCTCGCTGCTGCCTTGGCACCCACAGGCTGTTCCTGTGCGCGGAGAAGGCCGGCCACATGTCAGAAATACGGCCTGCTGCTAGAAGGGTTGCTCTGGCCTTCACTCCTGCAGAGGCCCACAGTGCTGCCTGACTCAGTCCTCACTGCACAACCCAAGAGGAGCTACCGTCTTTGCTGCCTCATTAGACTCGGCAACTACAATCACTCTTCATGTCTCTGTGAAGTGCTCTGGCAAACCTGAGCCAGCCCAAGGCTCACTGGGTGCTGCACAAGAGCCGGCCTGGTCAGTCTTTTGTGTGATTGCAGTTCCAGCAGGCTAGACTAGATTAAACACAGCAATATCTGAGCCAAGCTGTGCCCATGGACCAGAAGAGGTTTGGCCTGGCTCCAACTGTTTGCTTTGCTGTTGACTTTGAGAACTGGAGTTGGGAGAAAGTTTTGTGGTTAGATTTACATAACATTGTTTGCTTCCTCCTTCAAGGCAGCACACCTCAAGGCCTTTAGTCATAGTCTCCTCTCCCATAAGTGGATTTCTGTGGCATTTGACATGAGTTGCATGCTCAGACAATGTGAAGAGACATGTTCAGCTTGCCCAGCCAATCTTCCTTGGCAGCAGCCCCTCGGTTTGAGAAGGGCTAGTGCTTTCCTCTGGAAAGGCCCCGCAGCTCATGTAACCTACAGAGCCAGCTACAGAGTCACACTCAGCAGCTCCCAGCCTGCACCCTGCACTGTGGGCACAAACGAGTACAGACAGAGCAGCACAGGCCCTTCCCCATACCTTGTCCCAATCCCCTGAGGATGGGCCTACCTGACAGAAAATGGGCGGGGATTTATCAACTACTCCACTCGTACACAGCCTCCAAATTGCTGCCATTTGTCAGAGGTGGGCAGCATTCCCCAGAAGAAGGAGTAGCCCAGGTGCTTCAAAAGGTTGCAGCTTCTAGCTGGTGGCTCCCTGCCTCCTACAGAGACTGCTTGCTGGCTTACACGGTGCCAGATGCATTCATCAAGGCTTATATTTGCACCCCAGCTCCTCACAACTCTGAACAGCAGTGGTCTGTAGAGAGTCCTCCTGAAAGAACTGACAGCAGGATCCCCCTCTGTACCTGCAATGCCAGTTCTCATCGCTGCAATCGCCTCGGAATTCACGCCATAGGAAGAGGAAGCTGCCACACACCCTGATTTCAAACCATCACATAGGGAAGGCTTTTCCTCCTATAGAGGCTGAAACAGCTGTTCTAAAGACTATCAGTCATATGGGCTTCTGTGCCCTATGCTGAGTCAAGGAGGAACCTATCACAGCCCTCAGCCCTTTCACTGGAGCTCATTGCATTTCCAGGCTCAAAACCATGCTGTTATCTTCCCATCACTCTCCTGACACCAGTTAGATTTCTGACTGTCTGTGAAGACTCAGTTGAGATACTAGTTTTCATACCTTCTTTTCACCATGGGAACAGTTGGTGTTCTTTGGTTTTGCTGACATGCTTCTGGAGAAGCCAGGGCCAGAAGAGAAGAATCATGGCTACTTCCCAAATAGTAGTTGATGCACCTAATGCAAGCGTGTGTCCTCCATCCATACCTTTGCCAGCAACTGGATTCAGGAGTGCTTGAAGTCTCCCTTCCTTTTTTTTGTTTTTTTAAAGCAGATATTTCTCCAAGAGACAAGAAGTACCTGTTACTTCCCAGCCACTGAAACCCTCAGTAAAAGACTGCTGCAGTACAGTCTTTTTATGCAGCAGCTTAAAGAAAAATGTGAAAGTTTGCATGATTTGATATTTTATTTATTTTTTTTCTGAAGGGTATTGTACACCAAATAACCCATTGGCAGGAAAGCGCATTCAATGTGTTTAGAAGCCAAACAGTCACTTTCATTTAAACAAACACAATTACAAAGTAAAAATAAACCACAAAATAAAGAACTGCATGTTCATAACATACAAAATTGCTGCCTACTCAGTAGGTAACTACAACATTCCAACTCCTGAATATATATATATATATATATATATAAATTTACAGTTTTTGTAACAAAAATAGACTTTGAGAGTTTTTTTTTTTTTGCTTACATTCTGTCCCCCAGAGCTTCCTTGTGCTCCCCTCCCCCCCCATCCCATGTTCTCCCATACATTCTTTGAGTAACATCCCTTTCAATTTAAGGCAAGATGCAAAGCATCCATTCACATAAATGCATGACGTCAGCAAGGCTTCACAAAAAGGCACCAAGACTTGTAACTTTAAAAACAAAAACTTCTGCCACATGTGAGTGTCTCATCAGGTGATATGTACATAGCATCACTCTAACATGCTCAAACACAGTAAGTACTGTTCCCAAAGAAGTTTGAAATTCATTACAGCATTGTCACTAAAATAGAATTAACATTTACAAAATATGGCCCTGCAAACTCCAAATAATACAATGTGGATATGCAAAGATTTTTTTTCACATCAATAGTACGTAAAGGAAAGCAAAACCATGGCACATGTACAATTTACATCAGCAATGTACTTAATCAAAGGTCCTTTCTTCCTACTAAAAGAGTATTGTTTACGGGGAAAATTATACTGAACTTATATCCACAGTCCATGCAAGTCATTTGACAGAGGTGGAAAACTTAAACAGCAGCTGTTTCAGGCAGCTGAAGTTTAAAGAAAAGTTAGGCAGCCTTGCTACGTATGGTGTTGGGGAGTAATCGGAGACTCCATGTCTGATAGTACCGATGGAAGAGGTGAACACTCCTGTTCCAGAAGGAGCGCTCAGCAAATCTCAATTGTCCTTGGAGAAAAGGTTGTTGTCATTTCTGAAAGTGCTGAGGTCACTTGTGAGCTGAAATTGTTGGTGACCCCTGGCGATGGGAAGGAGGTAGCCACTTGGGTCTGAAAAGTGGCAGTGCCTGAGGGGTAAGTTGTTGCTATAGAGGGAGATGGGAAGGTGGTGTGTGCAGGGGAGGGATAGGAAGAGGGGGCAGGGGAAGAATACACTGTGCGCACCGGGGAGGGGTAAGTAGTGGCAATGGAGGAAGGGTAGGATGTGGCCACAGAGGACGAGTAGGCAGGAATTGGGGAAGCAGTTGAGACTGGTGCTGTCTTTTCCACTTTCTTGTCCTTTTGCCTAAGGTGGATTTTAGTGTGTCTCTTCCTCTCATCACTCCTGGCAAACTTTCTACCACAAATGTCACAGGCAAATGGCTTCTCCCCTGTGTGTGTGCGGATGTGTGTGGTCAAGTGGTCGCTCCTGCTGAAGTTCCGCATGCAAATGCGGCACTGGAAAGGTTTCTGTCCTGTGTGGATGCGGATGTGCCGAGTCAGCTCATCGGACCGTGAAAACCTCCGGTCACAGGACTCCACCGGGCAGGCATAAGGCCGTTCATGAGGAGGGGTCTTGCTGGGGCGGTTGGGGTATTTCCTCATCCTGCTGGGCTTGATCAGCTGGGACTGATAGTTAGTGTTGAGAGTCTTCAGCTCTTGTGAGCCGGTCTGGGTAGCAAATGCCTTAATAGTGGACAACGGTGTGAGGGAAGGCTGCTGTGCTCTGGTCTCAAGGGTTGGAAAGGGCTTCTGATCAGCTGGGACAATGCTGAGCTCACCCTGTTGCTGAGGGAACAGGTAATCCGGGATCATTGGCACCTGAAAGTTGGTTTTAGCAGTCGGATAAGCTGGAGGCGGATACTGGATGGGGGCTCCAGGGGGATTAGAAAAGGACTGGGTCTGTGGTTCAGGGAAAATGTCAGAGCTAGAGTTGGGAAAAGTTGGTGCAGCTGAATAAATTGGACTGCTCTCGCTGGCCTGGGCAGAACAGCTCAGAGGAGGGCTCTGCGAGGAGGAGGATGGTGATGATGAAGAAGGCGTAGAGGTGGGAGGTGGGTTCGCCATGCCCACCAGCCCACTGACCAGGCTGAAGAGGGGCTCCGGCCACAGGGTGTTGCTACTGTTGGGGGCCGGCTCCAGGGAGAAGCGCCCCGTGTAGGTTATCGGCGGCAGCCGCGTTGTCTGGTTGGGATAGCTAGTTTCTGGCAGGGTTTTCTCATTATTCAGGGAGATGTCGGGAAAAGTGTCTGAAAAGAGAAGAGTAGTGATTACTTCCAAGAGCCGCTGCAGCTCCAGAGCTGCTGCCAGCGCTTCGCGAGCCTTCCGCAGGCAGCGCAGCCCCAGATCCTCGCTTCTGGTTAATTAATAATTGAGTGTAACATATTGCAGCGCCGCTGGCAGGTCTCCAGCGGCAGCGAGCCCGGAGCCGCTGACGCAGGCAGGAGGATCCCCCCGCGCAGCCGCCGGGACGGGGCGCCGCTGCAGCGCGGAGCCCCGCGGGCGCCGCCGCCGCGGCGCTCCCCGCCCGCCGGGGGGGCCGGCGCGCTTACCTGCCGCGAGGTGCTCGAAGTGCTGCTCCCCGGGCTCGCCGGCAGCGCCGAAGCCCCCGCTCTCGGGCGCCCCGGGTGGGGCGAGGAACTGCGGGCCGCCGCCGCTGAGCAGCATCATCTCCTCCAGCTTGGGGTAGTGACTGTCCATAGCGGGGGGCGAGTGCGGGAAGGCGCCGAAGGGGTCGGAGATCTGCAGCGGGGGCAGGAGCTGCATCTCCGCCTTGGCCGCGGCCATGAGGGCACCGGCGCGGGGCTCCGCCGGGTCGCGCCGCCGCGGGCCCGGCGGACGGGCCGGCTGCGGCGAGGCGGCCGTCGCCTGCTGCCTGCCCTGCGCCGCGCCGCGGTCGCCCCGGCGCTGCCCGCTGGAAGCGCTCGGCTCCCCGCCCGCCCGCCCGGGCTCCCCCGCCGCTGCCCGCTGCAAGCGCTCGGCTCCCCGCCCGCCCCGCGCCGCCCCTATATATCGGGTCCCACCGGCCGCGGCCCGCCCCGGCCCTGACGTACATGGCCATATATGGGGAGCAGGAAGCCCTAATATGGACGCGGGCTGGAGGACCCCGCCTGGCGTCAGCGCCTGGCACCGGGGGAAGCCGGGCGGCGGGGCCCCCGCCCGCCCCGCGCCGGGGGCCCCGCCGCCGCCCCAGCCGGCCCCCGGCGCGGACAGCGCCGCCGCAGCGCCCCGGCGCCGGCCCCGGGCGCGGGGTCCTCGGCCCCCGCCGCCGCCCGGCCCGACACGGCCCGCCGGAAGCCCCCGCCGCACTTCCATATTAGGAAAGAGCCTTATAAGTCTCGGTTCCGGCGGAGCCTTCCCGCGCCTTATATGGCGATTCCGGCCCCGGTGGGGGTGGGGGTGCGGGAAGCCCGCGCGCCAGAGCCAGGAGCCAGAGGCGGCCGCGCCGCCCCCGCGCCCGCCCGCGCCCGCCCCGGCCCCAGGAGCGCGCGGCGGCCGCGGCCCGGCAGCGCGGGGAGGCCCCAGCGCCGATGCGGCGGGCAGAGCTCCGCGCCCCCCCCCGCCCCGGGCCGGCGGCTCGCGGCAGCCCCGCGGCGGGGGAGGCTCCCGGGCGCCGGCAGCGCGCCGCGGCGGGGCTGCCCGCTGCCGGGAGAGGGAACCTCTGGGACTCCGCGGCTCCGCAGCCAGCCCTGCGGCACCGCCGCGGCCCGCAGCGGGAGGGCGGCGGCCGGGGCTCCCCGCGCGCTCCCGGGCGCGGAGGCCGCCGTCCCGCACACAGCAGCCGGGCGGCCGCTCGGGGCCCTGCGCTCACGGCCCCGGGGCCGCCCTTCCCCAGGGGCGCGGCTGGCTGGCGGCCTGACTCCCTCCCTCCCTCCCTCCCTCCCTCTCCCGGGCCGGCCCGGCGGCGCGGGCTGCGCGCCGAGCCCCGTCTGCCCGCGGCGGGCGGCGGTGCCCGTGCTATAAACGGCGCTGGGCCGGGCCGGCGGGCGGCCCCGCTGCCGGAGCTGCGCGGCGCGGGGCTCCCCTGGCGCCGGGCCAGGCGGCACCGGCGACGCAGTGCGGCCGCAGTGCGCCTGCGCGGCCGCCGGGGCTTCCCCGCAGTGCGCGGGCGGCCCCGGGGCTGGGGCTGCGCGGCGGCGGGAGCCCCCTGGGGCCGCGGGCGGCTCTCCCTCCGCCAGGGGCCGGCCCGGGCACCGGCCGGGCCTCGCCGCCCTGCCCGCAGCCGCCGCGGCGCTTCCAGGGCGCCCGGCCGAAGCTCGGCCCAGCGCTCGGCTGCCGGGCCGCCCCCCCTTCCCACGGCGAGCAGGCGGCGGCGTGGGCCGCCGCGCCGGGCTCCTGCTGATTTAGGTCCCAGTTGCGAGCGGTGGCAGGGCTCTGTCTGCTCACTTTTATTGCAGCTTTACGCCCCCCTCGTGTACTGCGTTAGCTGCGTTGCTATCTTTAGGGCCGTACCGTTTCAGTAACGTTGTGCAGTGCCTTTCACACTAACGCGTTTCCACCCTAAAGCCAGTTGTGGGTTGTGGCCACACAGTGTCTCTAGGAAAGAGGCAGAAAGCTCCTTCTCATCTGCAGCCTATATTACTCAATGCCAATTTATACGCGTTTGGTTCTTAGTCTTCTGTTAGCTGGAGGGAAATCATACCGGTTTTCAAATATCAGTTTGCTAGGCCAAAATGCTTCTATGAAAATGCGATTCAGTGCTTTTCCTTTCTTAACGATTTCAAATATCTACTACCCGTTTGGAGAAGTCCTATAAAAATGATTACAGCTGGTTTCTGGTTTCCACCAGCCTATTGCAGTCTGGAGCCCTCTTAGAGTAGATCACTGTAATGCAAAGGCCTGCTACAGAGTCACAGGATGGCTGAGGTTGGAAGAGACCTCAAGATCGTCTGCTACAATCCCCTGCTCAAAGCAGGGTCAACTAAAGCAGGATGCCCAGGACCACGTCCAGTTGGGTTTTAAATATCCCCAAGGATGGAGACTCCGCAACCTCTCTGGGCACCCTATTCCAGTGTTTGATCACCCTCACAGTAAAAAAGTTATTTCTTATATTTTGAAGGAATTTCCTGTATTTCATTCTGTGCCTATTGCCTCTTGTCCTCTCACTAGATACTGCTGAGAAGAACCTGGCTCCATTTCTTTACACCCTCCCACTAGATATTTACACCCACTGATGAGCTCCCCACCGGAGCCTTCTGTTCTCCAGACTGAACTGTCCCAGCCCTCTCAGGCTCCCCTCATGTGAGAGATGCTCCAGTCCCTTAACCATCTTACTGGCCCTTTGCTGGACTCAGTCCAGTATGTCTGTGACTTGTATGGGGAAAGAGACTTGCTTGAGGGTCGCAGACAGAGTGCTGTAACTACCTTGAGCTCCGCATAAATTACAGTAATAAAGACTACTTTGTGACATATCCTTTACCATTCTGCTGAGGCTTCCTGGCTTTGGTGAAGTACCAGCAAGGCAGCTGCTTTTTGGACAGTTATTGGGATGCACACATACGACCTATAAACTGGACACTAAGCTACTGAATTGACTGTTGTCATTCACGCACTGGAACAGATGACATTTGCTAGTTTTATGAACTCATGTTCTATATTCCTTTTTTTTTTTTCCCTGAATACAATGGCAGATCTGTAGGAACTGCATTACAAGAGCGATTTTTCACTACTGAAAAACAAAATCTATTTAGTTCAGCCAGACAGACGGTTGTTAGATTGAGTGAGGTTGTGGCGAGATTGACTGGAAGTAGTGAATGAAAGCTTTTGTAATAAGTGGAACAATTAACTATTAGAATAAGATAATGTTTTTGCTTTGTTTCCTAGGTAGCATAATTTAAATGACCAAATGACTTGCTCCTGTAGACCGCTACTTTAACATGAATATCTTAATAAATTTTTTAACACTTCATGTTGCTCATAGTAGAAGCACAGGAGGGTATGAATTTATCAATGAATCAGTCACAATTATATTGAAATATTAATAATTTGGTTGCAATTTTCTGATGAACAAACACATCTGATGCTCTGAATGTCCTTGAAAATCCATCATTGTCAAATGTGCATGCTGTCTTTCAATAAATTTCAGTGAGAGAAAAGCTATTCCAAGGACACAGAGACAGGAGTGCTGTGAGGGTCAGAGGAGGAGGAGAGGGAATGGGGTACTAAGCTCCATGAATAAGCCATCCATCTCAATTCACTGGCATATGCCAGTCTGCTTCAAGTGTACAGAACAGTACAAAATACCTATACCAGTAGATTTCTCCATGTTTTCTTTTTATCTAATGTTATAATATTAGAATTCCTTTCTGTTTTCTGATTCACAGATGATTTATTTCAGCAGCATTTATTTTCTGTACTTAGATAAGACATTACTGCCTAAAACAGGAATAAGAATACTGTTCTGGCTGTAGTAATAGCCAGTTTGACAGACTAAAATTTCTCAGTTAATTAAAAAAAAATTAAAAGGCTCAAGTTATTTCCACATATTTGTTGAAACACCTTTTCTGGCTTCTGTCCATTTCCACTGCATTGAGTAGAAGAAGTTAACCTTTTATTCAAACTATACTGTTCGTGTTGGCTCCTGAGTGTCTTACTGATGTTCCAGAATACTCTCTCCTTCTTCCCCACCTTTTATTTTTTCCCTTGCTTTTCAAGACCAGAAATAACTTTATTTAAACTTGCATCTGGTTCCAAGTTACAGAATTTCACTCATACACCCTGCATATGCTATGCCTAACATTTTGTTTAACTGAAGTATATCTTTCAGAAAAACATATATTTTTTTTCAAAATCTGAAATCATGAAGAGATAGCAAATCCACTGCTTTATTTTGAAGCTTGTTTCAAGAGTCAGTCACCTTCTTTTTTATCAATTTAATTCTAATTTAACAATTCCAATTAGTGGAAGCAACATCAAAAGAGAAATTCATTATTTCTAATTCACATAGTCCATCTTTAGATTTTTTTTTTTTTTTAGATCTGTCTTTTTCTGTTAGAAAAGAGCCTATCAGAACTACTCAGTATTTTCTCTAAAATTGCTTTTACATTGTAATCAAGTTCTCTCTTTTTCCCCCCTCCTCTGTCCTTGGTAAGGTAAACAGTCCAGCCTCATGAAGTCTTTTGCAGCAAAGCATTTTTCTGCCGTTTATAAACACTTTCTATGCCTTCACTGAAAACCTTCTTCAATTAGTCAACATTATTCTGAAAGTGTGGAAACCGCAAACACATGCATTCCAGAACTGGTCTTACTACTATTAAGTAAGGAGGTAAAAACACCTCTCCGTTACAATGGCTACATTCCAGCACCTCATTTGCTCCTGCTGCACACAATTTCTTCCCCGCTATGTTTGCTATACACTTCAGAGCATCGCTGTCGTGCAGGTCACAGTTCCTCATTTTGTAGCTGCATTCTCTGTTCTTAGGTTTAGGCCTTTGCATTGTCCACAAATCCTAAAAGTTGTGACTTTTAAAGTTTATTTTTGAAGAACTTTTTGATGACACTAAATAGTGTCATGCTTACTATTGATTTCTACAGAACCTCACTAAAATATAGTTGTTATTACCACCTATACTTGTAAATCCCTTCAAAAAAAAAAAATCTGATTTGTTTGACAAGACCCAGTTTCTACTAAATCATGCTGATTGCATTCATTATAGTCCCATTAATTGATTATTTACTGACCGAATCAGTGTTTTTCATCATCTCACTGAGGATTTATAATGTGTTAGCTGGGTCATCTAGCTTGCTGTTTGCTAATATTGAGCAACATTGGTATAATTCCGGACCAGAATTTCTCTTGAATTCTAAAATATGTTAAAATATAGTATCAGTGGGAAACACAGATCAGCAGCCAGTTGTTTCAGGCTTCTTGCATACAAGTTACATGTGACAGTTTACTTAAAAATATTTATTCATAATAGATGTTTCCTATCATTTTCCATACTACCTAATAGCCTGGAAAGCACAAAATCCTGCTCTGAAAAACAGAAGTACTTCATCCTGCTGCTTTGAAAAGTCACAGCAAACACATTCATTGAGCTTTTATGCCTTTTCTGCATTGTATTAATAAATTATTAGCCTCAGCTAGTGATGGACCTATATCATGATTAGGATGTCTTTTCCATTGGGGTTTAAAGTTGTTCTAATCCACTCCTCCAGCCATAGTTTCCCAATATACTTACTATCTTTTAATATAAATGTGTTGCTTTGCTGTTAAATAATCTATTTATTTTCTCTTTTCATTATTATTTTTAATTGTGACTTCATTTCACTTCTTAAGTGGGATGAATGTTTTTGCTATAGTGATTCTTTTATACCATTTATTAATTTTTGCTGTCTGGTAACTGATTTTGAAATAACTTTTCATTTTCATTCTCTTTTATTTGTTTACTTAAACTTTACCTTATCATGAATTTGACAGACCATTTTCTCTGGTGCTAGGAAATCATTCATTTTTTGAGTATATCTGATGTATACTGCTGAGTATATCTGACCTCTGCTTGCTCATACCAACTATAATCAGGTCATGATACCTAGGTAACCATGGAAGTCCGGATCCTGCAGGTAAATTACTTGTTTTCCTTCTGGCAAGGAGGTCATCTACCTATTGAGTACATTATCTTATATGTTAAAAAAAATTACATCTTTAAAATTTAAGATTTTTAAGTACTGGCAGCATGAGACATCCAGAGCACCTCCCGAACTGTGTCTCGGTGATAAAACCAGATGTGGATTTAGCAGAAAGACCAAATGAGCTGTGACCCTCCCAGCTGCAAGAACTACCCCAAGCAAAATGTCCATTACAATATGATGCAGAGCCCCCGCATAACTGCACAGTCCCCATGTCCAGATCGGAGCTGTACCTGTCCATGATTAAACAATTTTCTATTCTTTATAAATATGAGATTAAGGAACAATTTTTATTTTATTTTTTTTTTAAACTTTGTTGCCTGTGATAGACCTCACCTATTGCTTTTACCTTGCCCTAGCCTTTACTATGTAACATACTAATTCATAGGCTTTCAAGAGCATGCACCTCAGCATTACAGTCACGCTACAGTGAGTAACAAGTTTCCCTTTCTTTGATAGGTTGAACACTTTGGGATCCAGCTCTTTTATCTACATCACCCTTCCTGAATGAGTTGTACCCGTGTGTTTTAAACCCTTAAGATACAAGAAGGACATTTCCATTGAAAGTACTAAGCAGAACTGAAGTTAGGAAGAAAATTACACTCCAGTTGATAACTGTCCTTAGTCAGTTCAGTTATTATAGGATTTCAACATTGGTTCATCTTGTGCCTGACAGAAAGGAAAAAAAAAAAAAAAGCTTTTAAAAAATTCTACTAGCGAGCAAATGCAAAGGGGAGGTGAGGGGGGATGGGAGCTGTCAGATCATCTGAGTTCTTCTGACTGAAGGCTGGACATCTCGAGTAAGTTCGTATCTGAGGCTCTCACTATTGTCGATGGAGCAAGGCAACACCTGCAGAAGCCAATTCCTCCCCCCTCATTTATATACCTACCCTGAATGGGCTGGATCCCCCTCTGGATCCCCACACGTCACACAGGTGGCTGCAGAAAGAGCCCAGATAATTTTTCTCTGCGTGCATATATTAACTTTTTTGGTGGTTACAAGTTAGCTGAGATGAATCCTGGGTTTTGTTTTGTTTTCTTTTTTAATAGAAGCTGACACAGATTACTTTGTATTCAGCTCCAGTGTAGTTACCAATGTTTAATTTTTTAATTCATTTTTCATTCATACTAATTTGTTGTGTTATTGTGCTTGTAAAAACATCATGGTGCCTTAAAAATGTGTTTCCACATGATTAAAGCTTTCAACTGTTTTTCATGACTCCAGTTTAATTGCAGGTCTTATCAACCTGTGCTGGATATAACTGAGTTCAACTTCTATTGCAGAAAAATGTTAACAAACTTGCCTTTGTAATCTGTCTAGCGTTCCTAATATGAATTTCATTTTCATTAGATACATTTTTCACTTTTATACACAAACATAGCTTTCATGTGTTTGAAATGACTATTGACTTTTGGCAAAGTTCAGTCTTTTTTTTTCCAGAGATGTTGGCTTTGTCTGGTTATGTGATAACAACAACAACAACCATAACGTCTCTAAGTCCCTCACTAGTTGTTCAAATACATATGCCTTTAATTTTATTTATCCCAAACCTCTGATTACCTTATTCTATCCCCTCTTCTATTTCTCTGGGTACTATTTTTAATATGCCAGACTGCAAAACAAGCTTACACAGATACTCCTTTTAAAAAAATATGCTGTATTATTCTATAAGTCTGTAGATTTGGAAACAAGAGGGGAAATGCCATCTTTTTAAAGAAGTGATATAGAGTTGTCTCTCCCCTCCGGTACCAAGCTATCTGACTTAAAAGTTACGACCTTCTTATGTATTGGAAGTATTGACATTTTATACTTATTTCTTTATTATTTCATTCATTATTTATAAAAATATCTACATATTGTTTACAGTTTTACAGATATTGTAAAAATACACTTTACAGATTTTTAAAAAAATGTATTTATCATAAATATTGCTGTCTGTGCCATTAAGTTCACTACAATAGAAGTCTGTGGCTTTTAGATGGAGGCCTGGAGGAAAGGGTGCAAAAGCACTCATAATTTAAAAATACTTAAATTTAAGTAGCCTTTTCAATCCCATAAACAGCGAGAAACAGATTTTATTGGCATTTTCTGAATGCATGGCTTTGCTCTAGTGAAAGAGTTGGACGTCCCTGTGCATGCTGCAAAGGTCTTACCCCATTCCGGTATGTGACCTCCCTTATTTCTGTAAACAAGTCTGAAATGCAGAACACACCTTTTGTAGTGGTATTATTTAACCACAAGAGGGAACTGTTCCCTGTGATTACTGTCGGAGCAGGGAGTGGTCTGCACAAATTAAATAGAACATCAGTTGTACAAGCCATAGTCAGTTTGCTTGATTTTTTTTTTGCTTGTTCTCAAACATAATATATTAGCAGAATGTTGACTTCACAGATTTTCCTCAAAAAGTTAAGAAGGCTGAGAGTTTTTCCTCCAAGCTTTCATATTCCAGTTTATGCAAATCCTGAAAAATAGTTAATTTGCAATGCATGACTTAATAGCTTTTTAAAGACTGTAAATGTGTCATTGCAAAAAAAATAAAAAAAAAATCCAACCAACCAAACAAAATAAAGAGTTACTAAACACCAGCTGAAATATTCAAACATTTCCCTCAGTGCCTAAGAGTACCTCTGTTCTGATAGCCTCATTCATCTCCAGCTTAGACAATTTGGCTGGGGTTGCTAAGAGACATGCTGTCCCTTGTTCACCAATAGCCCTGTGACAAATGGCATTAGGTCTTATATGGTATCAGGATGAGTAAGATGACTGACCACATATAAGGTTGTCCTCTGTTGTCCCTACAGAATTATTATATCAGAAATATTACCAAAGGTAAAGGTAGATAGCAATTGTGAGCACTAGAAGGTTCAACAGGTGTCACCAATGAACAAGGAAACCAGATGCCTCTGCCAGCCCTGGGCTCTCACTGCTATTGTGGCACAAGCGCTCATTTTCTACAGTATGTGCTTATATATCTTTAGAGGTGAAAGGCTGTTGAAGATGCCAAGTAGAATCTCTGTACTAAAGCTAAGGATGTGCATCTCAAAGCAGACAAATATTTATTTTTTTTCAAAATGAAATGTAAAGCATGAGCCAAAGAAGGCTGAGGCCTAATGAGACTGTTAACATCTGTACAAAAATTGCCTGAATGAATGTATATGTGGAATCGACATTCACATGAAAGAGAAGACTGTGAGGGGTTTTATTAGTCAGTACAACTGTAAACAACTCACTTTCCAAGACATTACAGTTACTTTGTCAACTAACCAACTCTGTAGTTTGACTTGGGAGAAGACAGTAAATCAAAAGGAAAAAAAAAAAAAGTGGACTTCAAAACTGTATTTCGTAGACTATTATGATTCTGTAGTTAGTCTCTGTGCATACCAGCAGCCAGAGATCCTTATTCAGTACATAAATAAGAAATCTAAATTTTATACATCAATTTGAGCTGCATTATTAAGATTAACTGAATGAAATGTAAGGGATCAAAAAGAATACTGGATATATTATTTGGAAGCAAGGGAATGAGAAAATAAGCAAGAGCAGTGGTGCCTTTTCTTGAGATTTGTTGTCTTCATTAGGAAATGGGTTGGGATAGCTAATATCAAGGTAGGTGATCAAGGTAGTATTTAAGTGATTTAAGTATCAAGGTGATACTTAAATCCCATGCAACTTCAATGGCAGAGGAAATGGCAGGGAATCTTCAGGGAGGCCAATAGAGAGGAAATCCTCCTTGAATCTAAGCTATTCCAGGGTAGCCCAGGTACACAGATGATTTGTCTCGTTCAGTGTACACCAGCATTTTGTTACTAGGAAGCAGCACCCAGATGAAATACAGTCTCTGATATAGGTCTCATGTACTGTTTAGGGAAAGCTGGGCTGGTTCTAGTGACTGAAGGAACAATACAGACTTGTGAAAGAGCAATTTCATTGTATGTTCATAGCATAGCGCTAGCAAAAACGATAAAACTACATAGACTCACCTTTTTGTATTGCACACAGCAGAAAACTTTTTCTGTTAGGCCCAGAAACTTGTTTCCCAGAAACATACATATTCAGCACAACAAAGCAGCCACATACTGCCTCAGAGACTCTATTCCTGTGACCAAGAAACTGCCTTCAAGATATAAAGGCAGCAGATATCTGCACAGCTGTGCTCCCCATTCTCTGCTCCCAGGTGCTTAACATCACACCATTCCACCGGCAACGAGTCTTTCATATGACACCTGTGTACTCAGGACTCTGTCCTGATGCATGTGGAAAGGCTCACACTTATTACCCTGGTTGACTCAAAACCGACACACTATCTCTGTCCATACACGTCTTGTGTGTCTGTATGTGCCCAACGCTCCTCTGACTTCAGCAGTGCAACTCTGTTTTACTAATCTGGCTCAGGTGTGTTTGGTGGGAGATAATGACTGACTTTAGAGCCACTCCCATGCTCTTGAAAGATACGCCTGTGCTGGTACACACACGTAGGCAGGGGACCAAATATTGGGCCCTATAAGTCCTTGGTGTTGAAAAAGAAAGTGGTGATTCTCCAGTTTCAAAATAACTTGTCCACGCTTGTGCCCGACTCCTGTGTTTACTTAAGTGGTCCTCTTATCTCTTTCCAAGTTTCACACTCACACAGAGCATCATAGGCTTGCTGAAGGCTGGCAGCTGGCAGCAGTGATCAAGCCCTAAGTGTCAGAAATAGCCAGGATATGGACCTGTCCCTCAGATACTTCTGTAGAATCCAAAAATAAAAAATTGCAAGCAATTTAAGTTCTGTCAGTGTCTTGAGACATATGACAGAATAGACTATTGGCCAGACTCAGCCTGCTGAGACACCTGGACCCTAATAATGCATTTCACAGGTTATGTATGTAGATGCAGGTCCTGGAATCGTTACTTTGCAGAGCATTTCCTGCAAATGAACTGTCCATGGACCATAAAAGCACAAAGCGTGACCAGTGCTTTGAGGGCACACTTCCAAGGGACAGAGGAGTGAGGGACATGAGTGGGATGGCAGTATCCCTGTGACTCAGCAAGTCAGTGACTCGCAAAAAAGGATAGGAGGACAAGAGATGCAACACAGGGGAGAACCAGGTACAGGCTGGGGCAGTGAGGGGAGGGAAAGGTTCCTTCTCCCTGCAAGAAAAAGCAAAAGGAAAAGCAATCATGCCTAACATGTTTCTAGGGCTCTACAACAGGTTTGCACTCAAAATATAAACACTGGACCATTTTGAAAGTGCTGCCGTGGCAGATGGTCTGTCTAGTGGGGCAGGAGGTGTGGACTATGCACATGAGCCATCTGTGGATGCCCAGGAAAGTGGTGATTCCTAGAAAATCCATGCACATGCACCTGCGCTACGATCAGGAGGATGCCCTTGGCCCAGACTGCCTGACCTCATTTCCCATGGAGCTGAGTGGAGACAAACAGCTTGTAAATATGTCAAGAAAGAAACTGAGCCTAGGAGAAAGCCATCTCCCCCCTGCCCAGCGCTCCCCAGGATCCTTCCCTGCCTCCCAGGCAAAGGAGACCTATCCTACCAGCTCTGTAGCTGAGGTAGTAGAAGCAGACATATGCCACTGTAACATGCTTTAGCTCAAAACCAGTATTGTTCCCTGCCCCATGCGTAAGCCCACTTGTGGCAGCTCCTACTCTTTTCGGGAAACCTTCCTATTAGGGGTGCTCAGAGCCCTCCTTCATTCCTTACATATTTTGACAATGAGCTGGGAGTCCTCTACCTCTTTGCTGCTGGTTTTGGTAGCTTCTCACTGCTGCTGGCATCAGGTATGCACAAGCGAACGAGAGTATGCTCAGCAACCTTCCAGAGGCATTTTCTGTAAGGTGAGGGTGAGCCTCAAGGTGCGAGAGGCCTGCCAGGACATATCTGGAGGACAAGCAGAGAGCCAAGGCTATGCAGATACCTTACCTTCCAAGAGCAGCAGTGGAACCTCATTCATGTTAATGTCATACATAATCACTGACACATGAAGTCTCTCCTACAAGCTTTTTTTAAAATTGGTCTTTGTTTATTGAAAGCTAATCTGAGTAAGAGACTATTCACTGTGAGCTACAGGTAAATATCAGCTATCTTTGCAGCTAAACATATCACACAGGTCCAATGCTCACGTCGTAAAAATGGAGCCTGTGCTCAGTGATACTCGTTCCAAACGTGCTTCCACTTGTCCACAGAAGTGCTAGAGGACAACAAATACAGTGCTTTTCCACCTCTCTGCAGGCCCTGAATAGCTGCATTATCTCCCTACAATTACATCAGAATAGAAATTTATGAGCATCCATTTCCTGCTACAAACACAGCACTAGTACTGACAATATATGTTAGGAAAGCAAGGCCTTCAAAACAATACATATACAGAAGAAAAACCATTCAGCTGTATGGGTAAACGCTTCCACTGAAATTATTGCAAATTTGTCCTTAAAGCTTCTACAATAAATTTGTTTCCACATTGTTGCGTCACTGCCAAAAATAAGTATTGTGGTTTCTCATTGCGTCTCAGCCAGTGTGGCACAGGAAATGTTTCTGTCACACTTTCCATAAGATAGAAGGACATAAAAGTTCAACTCGATCAGCCCAACAGAAAGGGCATAAGATGAAAAGCATTACACAAAGATCATTGTTTAAAAACAAAAAAGAAAAGAAAAGGAAAGAAAGAGTCTTTTGTGTGTCATTTTTCTTATTTGTCATCTTGTTTGGTCCTCTTACAGGTCATTTCAAGCCTTGCTTCCAAGAGGAGACTGAAAGTTCTCTCTTCCTGGGCTACAGCCTATGGAGCCAGGTACAGGTGTAGAGAAGGGCTGCGAGGGATGGCTTTCTTGGAGAGCTACAACCCTGGAGTCCCCAAACACTCCAGCATGCTGTTCCTGACAACTCCATGGTAGCGTCCGCACCCCAAACGCTGCTTGGAAATTAAGAGCTATCAAAATGTGGGAACGCCTCCCGGGGTGGTGGCAAGAGGGGAAGTGAGGGACGCTTGGCTGAAGGGAAAGCTCTGTGCAGGCAGGAGGGGACGCGGAGGCACGTGCCTGTGGCCAAAACAGGTAGGCGAGATGCCTGCTGGGCCAGGACACCCACTCATAGCTGGCCGGAGCAGGACGAGGCCCTGAAGGAAGGCTGCGTCCCAACCCGTGGCGCCTCAGCCTGTAGCCGCAGCACACTGCGCATCAGCACGCTCTGCCCCAGGCGTGCATACGCCAGACCACTGAAGGCACCTGGCAGCTTATCTCGCCTACTGCACTGCAGCCTGGATGTTTCCCAGGGTATAAATTATAGACAGGGTAGTTGCATTTGCTTCTGCTGTTGATTTACCTATTTTAGGATCTCTTTCCTCGTGTTTCTTTTTTATTTTTCTTTTTTTCAAGCAAGTGTGATTCACAAAAAATCCCTGTTATACTAGGCAATTCTAAATGAACATGCGTATTTAGGGAGCTATTTTACTAGACTCCAAGACTCAGTCAGTTTGTGGCCCACAATAGATGTGAGCCTGTTTTTCTGGAAAAGAGGAGGGACCAAAAAAAAAAAAAGAAGAAAAAAAGAAGAAAAACTTTTGATAGTCATAGCTACTTATTGTTGCTTTAAAAGTGTTTAGAGAAAGAGGAGGTGGCCCCAGAGAAAATATTTGCATCGCTTTTATTTGCCTGAGCTAGAGCATCTTCAACGATAAAGAAAGAAGCTCAATCACAAAGTTAAATTCTAGGTCTCACCATTGAGCTAAAGGTCAGAAGGGATCACTTTATGGTCACGTGTTCTGAAACTACCCATCTCTCCTTTCTGCTCCTCATAACGCAAGACAAAGCATATCACAGAGCAGGGTCTGCTGAGGGCCACAGCAGCTGTTCAGACAGCAGCGTGTGTTCCTGAAGGACAGCCATTCCCTGGTCAGACTTGTAATGCTGGGCAATGCATATCTTCTCTATGCAAACAGCCTCAGTGTTTAAAATTGTTCAGTGCTTCAGTAGTCTAAATTCTTCTAGAGTTAGCTTTCAACCAGTCAAGTTCATCACATCTTTCTTGCTAGAATAAAAACCCAACTGTTCCAGAAACCTTCTCTCCTTTAGAAGCACCTGTAGGTGGTTTTTCAACTATCCCTTAGCTATAAGCATGCTACATAAGCACCTTACAGTACAGCAGGGTATCCTGACTTTGATTCAATCTTAGAACTTTTCTCCAAGTCCTTTTCAATTGTTCAGCACCTGTTTTGAAGCTCAGAGCCTTAAAAAAAAACTCCATCAACTATCCCAACAGCAAGCTCACTGATTCTACATGCAGAACTAATTTTACCTCCTTTCTTTTTTTCTAGTCCCCTACCCAAACAACTAAGAAATACGTTTCCTCCCATAACGATGGCATTGGCTAGTCAACTATTTTTTCACTTTAATACTGATTTCTATTACAAACATCTCTTCCCCTAATGGTGCAGCTGCCTGTAATATCAAACAAAGTAAAGTTTAGACAACCTTTCCAAAGCAATGCCATTAGGCATTTCATTCAGTTAGTGATTTACTCAGCCCCACAATTTGCTGCTTTGACAGGTCAGCACTGTTACTGAGTTTATTTATACTTTTTAAAATTATTTGTAAACTAAAAGAGCTTTAAACTTGCAAAAGTCACTCATTACTTAAAGCTTATTAACTTAAATCATACTAAGCTCCAAATCCGTAACAAGTTAGAAGTTTATGAAAAACTATTTTTTAGTACTCATAGTGGAGGAACTTCAATATTTTACAGTAAAACTTGTATTACGATTTGGATAACTAAAACCAACAATGTTAGGTTGTATGAAACTGAAAGCATAAATAATTTGTTTTCTGTCAAAATGCTTTATATTTCTGTAGATAAGATCTATGAGATTTTTCTCTGCTGACCTATTGGTGCTATCATTAATACAATGCCATAATGGCTCCTGGAGACTGCTGATAATTTCTTAGCTGTATGTTTCTCAGAGCAGAGACCATCTTTCAGTGACTGGAAAACGGTTGTGGTTACGTAGTGGCTGTTACTGTAAACAGCCAAACAATAAAATAAACAGTGTCAGGTAACAACAGCTTATGATAGCTGTGAATGGTAGGCATCTAGTCAGCCTAAGAACCACCTTTATCATTTCCTCCTCTACCCAATTCCTTCACATAAATTGTTATATTCAATAACTGAATCTTCTTTCAAGATAAGTGGTGCAGAAACTCTTTTGTGCTCAATGTTTTCTAGATACTACTCTAGAGCAAATAAATGAAATGACAGCGAGGATGATTGTCACAAGTCCTTTTGACTAGTCAGCCTGTGAAACAAGCATGGTAGGCTGCAGCAGAAAGTTTGAATGACCGAATGCGACACCTTCAGCTAAGCAGTTACCGAAAACCTGCAGCACTTTGCTTGTCTTCTCCCCGTTCTCAAGTCTATCGGGAGAAATTATTTAGCAAACAATTTGGAAATGATTAATGTGCCTGGCCAACTACACCTGTAATAAAGGGAAAGGCTAATTTGTTCATTAACTTCTAGGAGGTTAGTACTCTGAGAACCCTGTTACTTAAGACTGCAGGTAATACTACTTGAATGAGAACCTGTGCATATCTTCTACTGCTTCCTCTGATCCAGTGAAATGGTCTCTCTCAATACCACATTCTTCTTTCCTTCTCCAGAATGTCCCTTCTAAACTCTGTAGGCTTCTCCATCATCAGCTTTAATTTCTTCAGTAGAATAGTAGGATTTTTTTTTTGCCCTCAAAGTTAAACTTCCTCAGTTCATATTAAAGCACCAAGAAAATTAGATTGCATAACAGAAAACACACACCAGCAGTGAATAACAAAGGTTTTACATCTGCAGCTTTGCTCATCAATGCGTGTAATAGCTCTCTCCCCACCTTTCTTTGTGATACTTGGGCAATGCAATTTAAAAGTCCTTCTCAGGAGTAACTTGAACATGTATTTCTTTCACTTGACTTAATATGAAGGGAACAAGCTCAATAAAGACCTGAAATGGCTAAAAGCAAGCACCTAGCTAAGGCCATTCTCTAAAAAGAGCAGCAAGCAAAGAGCTTTACAGCTCTCTGCTAGGCCTTGAAAGGTAGACTGGAAAAATGACAGTCCTTCATGCCAAGACAGTAACCAAACCATAAATACGTTATAACCAAGTGTTAAAAATGTGTTGGTGTGAAAAACACAGGCATGAATATTTCACACAAGGATTAGACAAACAAGAAAACATGGTATTAATTATTAAATTCAGCTGATTAAAATCAGCTGTTATCAGCAAAAGTGAAGATGTAATTATTTTGCAATCTGGTTATGTCTGAACTCTTAGCAGCTTCACAAATAGGTGGTAAGAAATAGTTGCATGTGGTGCTAAGAGAGGGCTTCCCCTATTGCCAAGGGACTACGTTGTCCCAGATGACACCTATTCCTATCACTGACTGTGAGAAGAGCCCTGATGAACAGTTCAGATTGTATACCTAAATTGCGTATTTCCAAAGGTAGATGAACTTAATCCTACCTATCAGAAATCCTGCCTCATGTTGCCACATTTGGAAAGCGTGATCCCAATACAAAAGAATCCTTAGACATTGTGGGCAATTTTAGATACAAGACTAATCCTAGCAGGGTTTTTTTTTTTTTTTTTTTTCATTCTGACATCCTTTAGGCATGGAGTGATAATATATCAATTCACAAGCTCAAAATAAAGTATATATTTGGGTGCTTTTCTAAATTAGAGTCTGTATGAGGCAGGTTTTGCAACTTTTTTGTTTTAATACCATAACAGAAAGGCAAATGGGAGGTGCAGTGAGGACAATTGCTATCAGTCATGCAAACATTGAAGTGCTGTGATTCAACCAAAAGTCACAAAGCTGTAAGAAAGGACACCTCACTAGTTCTATTGCTTATAGGAGGACTTAACTTAAGAACCTTACTTTACAAAGTAGTTTTAACTAAGTACTGTCTGTGGACCATTTCTCTTTTGCGCTGAGTCAGGTGTCGCTGAGAAATAGCAGCACCTGAGCAGTAGAAGTTAGTAGCTTGAAGCTTATGGGACAAACATGAATTGCACGCCTAATCTTGTTCTTTCCTAGGCTTCAGTATGCCACTCGTCAAACTGTGCGATTTGACAATGCAGTTTTAAATGACATAGCACAAACAGTGCTGCAAGCTGTGTTTATCTGTAAGGCATCACTAGAACCCTAGCACAAATCCTAAGGCAAATCAGGCTGCTAGCAAAACATTTGAGTGTTAGACAGCTAACCCCTAGGATTTCTTCATGGAAACGCCTAGGAATTCTCAACTATAAAGCTTTTTTACTTAACCTGGAGAATCTGTGCAGAATACTCTCCATCACATCATGATGGCTCTCCAGCAGAATAAAAACAATCCACCAGTGTCTACCTAGGATATTACAGCAAGAACGGCAGCTTATTGTGCTGATGCTTTGTCCGACAATCCTCAGCCTCTGCTCGGCCCCCCCCCCCCCCCCCCCCCCCCCAAATACAGTGCTGGCTAGGAAGTGGCTTGAGAAAATTACTGCATTATTACAGCAATCTATCTCATGTTCTCTCCAGTCTCAAACAGCAATTCAGGTGTTGGCAGTTTCTGATTGGGTGACACTGGTTGATAATTAAATCATAGTACTGAAGGGAGATTCTGGCTCCTTCTGTGGAAGAACTTAATTGACATTGCACTGTTTATCATTTTTTATAACCTGGTAGTTTAAGCATTTTAATAAGTTCTACATGGAATATCTTGCCTCCAGGGAAGGGCAGTAAGAGCTCTATGCCTCTGCACCATCTCTTACTTTCTTTAAGCAGTAGTTTTTGTACTCCAGTGTTTTGTGCATGCTTATCATGACACAGTTGTGATTGTGAGGAAGCATCAGAGACAGAGCAGTCTGGCATTTTTTTTTTGTTTAATTACTCTGGTTAGCAGATGAACTAGCCCAGTTCTGGGAGGCTGTTCTTAGTGCTGCAGTTTATACTCGTGGAGGAAGCTTGTAGAACCCCCATTTGTTGGGTTTCTCCTAAGCCTTCCTGCTTGTCACTGAAATCAACTCCTACCTTGGTTCCAGGCTTTACTTCTGTATAGCAGTATGATTTGGATTATATTTTCAGCTAATATTTTTTGTAACCATAGTGGAGTACTATGTTGCTTTGGTAATATCTTTAAGATGTGAAAAGTATAATGTTTTTAAGGCTATCTGAAGTTCCTAGCTGCATTTCCTAAGCGATGAAGCCTGTCATTTAGAGTATATTAAATTTCAATTCCTACAATAGCATTTTTACTTCATTTTGGCATCTTTCTAAAACAAATATGATTGTTATTTTGCTGTGTTCACCTATGGAGCTGACCAGGAAGTATGAATATGATTTTGAATATGTCAGCATGATTAGGGTAACCTTTAGTATGAGAGGTTAACGAGATTTTAAATTAAAATAAGTAGGAACAAAGGTTTTAGGAACTGCTTGACCAGAATGAGTAGTCACTGAAGAGGATCCTGCTAAGGAATGATTTCAGTTCTATTTTCTTCATGGATGTTGTCACTGTTTATCCTGTATTTGATAGAACGGTGCATGTACTTAATAAGGTCATGAGCTTCCCCAGATTTCTATTCTACAGCAAATCAAGATTCAGTGCTGGATGCCAATTTGAATCAAAAGGTTTTTGAAATTGCACAAAATAGTTAAATATCCTTCTTTCTTTTACTAATCTTACGTATTTTTAATGAGAGCCCACCACCCGTCAGTATGTCTAGCAGTTAATTTCTGAGGAAAAACTATAATTTGTTTTTTTTCCTGTATTAAATTTTTAATGGACAGATATAGTTTGTTTTTTTTTTTAAATTATCATCAAAGTTTGCCTGTCATCCATACTAATACATGCACTGCTGCGGTCGCCTGGGTGAACAACAGCTACGCTGAAGCCATCTACAGCCCTGCAGTGGAATAGATACTCTTCTTTTATCGTGTCCTTGGTTATAAATTTGTCCTACCAGAGGCCTCCTTGGTGATCGTCAGAAGGCTGGGCTAAGAGCTTAACAGGCTATGCAGATGACAACAACAACAAAAACCAGAAAAATATATTTTACATATTCTCTGTGTAAATAGTTTTAATATATTTCCTTTTATTCCTAATTTTGGCTTAAAATGTACAAGTGGCTTGCATTTCTCACACAAAATCTTCTGGGAAAGGAGTTGTTTTTTTTTTTTTTTTTAAAAACTCTCCACCCATTTCTCGGATGTCTTTCTGTCTCTCTTTCTTTAAAAAGACAGAATAGAGAATGCTCTGAGTACTCAGAGGGAGAAAAAGAAACCTACCCTTAGGAAAGAAGCTGTAGCAAAGCTAAGCTCACATTTCCTAAGACTGTCAATGCTGCTTCTGGCTCGGTATCCATGGAAACCTGCTCTCCCATCGTGCTGCAGGAATTAATTGAAGATCCCAACCCACTTGCTCAGGGAATCACTGTGATATTAACTCACGTCAGGTTGGCTTTATTATCTCAGATTCTCGCTTCCTTGTTTCATATCAGAACAAAAGGTTGAATTTGTTTTCACTAAGTTAAATTAAAAAAAAGCGAAAGAAAAAGGCAGTCTAACTCTTTCCTTCTCAAAACTAGGGCACAACAGAGAGAAGCTACATCTCAGCAAACAGCGATTTCAAAAGCTGCTTGGCCTGAATGTTGACAACGGGAGACGGCTCACAGCGAGGAGCGCTCTGCACAAAACTCCTTCCCCCTCCGCGTACGCAGTGCTGCTTTTCACCGATGCCACTCGCTGGTACTGGCTCGGAGCAGTGCTGACCACCTCTCAGGACCAGGGCGCACCCCCTTCTCCTCCTGCCCTGGGATGCAGTGCGCGAAGCTTCAAAGAAAAGAAGCCAAAAGGGACTTTTGCAAGAGAACATCATTTCCAGACTTCTCTGTGAAGGCTTTTCATGAATTACAAACATTAGCATGTCATGTTCCCAAGGGCTCTGCTCCTGGATCACCCATCTCTGGGCATCTACCCCTGCACTTACTTTCTCCCTGCCTTTATTTCCTGCTTAATTCCCTAATTGCTCTCTCCTCCGCCTCCTTCATTTCCCCCTGGCCTCCAAATCATCTTTTACTCCCCACCTTTTGTTCTGCTCGGACATTGATTTTCTGTTTTCATCTTTTGGATACTTTGCATTTAGCAGCTGGTCCTTTTGTAACCATGACAACTATATCATGATGTCAGCAAAGGGTCTCACTGCTACCTGAGGAACTGCGTCTCATTAAATGCCAGTGATGCCACTGGAGCTGAAGTTTAGCATCCTGTACACAAGGGTGGAGTTTTGTTTGGAGTCTTCCGAATCATCAGGAAAAGGCAGTTTGTCACATTAACTGGGATCCTTCAGCAAGCTGCCTTTCTCTGCCTCCAGTTCATGTTACTGAGATATGATCCCTTACCCAGATGTGGACTGTTTGAGGAGCATTATCACAAGAAAGATGGCAAGAATGCTATCACAAACTAGTCAGAGAGTCCATGAGTTAGACCCAGGAAATTATGCCTGCTCTGTTACAACATCCGAACCACTGGCAGCTTATGAGACGAAACGGACAGGCCTCAAGCCATACGCCTTTGTGCTGCAAAAGCTGCATATATTTGTTATAAAATAGTTTTGAATTCATGTGCATTTTGAGAGCTAAGCAACAATTTTTTTCTCTGACTGTAAATGAAGGCAGGAGAAAAGTGAAAATAACTTTTTGAACTGACTTAGTGACAATCAAAGCCATATTTGACAAAGACTCGCGAGGAAGAAGAAATACCATAGCTCGGTGAAAGGCTGTACTGGGCACGTTCACTTGTACCGTGTCTCTCTCTGCAGCTAAGCCATGCACCTGCCTATCCAGAACACAGCCGGCTCAAAAAACAGACTCTGCTTCAAAGAATGCTCCCGCTGATGCTGTATCATGTTCAAATACCAGGATAATGGTAGTTTCCCTACAGGGGAAGGAGAAAAGGGGCAAGGAGGGGGACAGAACCTGCAGATACCTACCAGTCAGTGTGCAAGGAGAAGCTACAGGAACGTGCACATGCAAATGTATATGCAAGAGAGAAACCGCAAACATTTAACAGTGGATTAGTCCACTGATGAATATGCAAATAGAAGATTGCAGATATCGCAGAGGGGAGGAGGAGAGAGGGGAGAAGATGCAGGTACTGTAACTACGTGAAGGCACTGCTCATTGGTGAGAGCATGAGAGGTATATAACCTCTCCAGTAAGGCTACATGCGAAACATTTCACAAGAGTGAGAATCCGGATGATTTACATTGATATTTGTTTTTTCTTTATATCTGTGTGTTTTATTCTATATGTTTATTATTTTGGTGTGATATTCACCTCTAGATGGAAGGCTAAGACTCCAGCAGAACAGCGTGCATTTTTCTACCCAACTGCATTTCAACTGTAGCAGAGTAGACTATTATCTTAACGCTCACTTTATGACTAATACGGAAATAATCTATCAAATTTATATAGCAATATTTCTGCTTTTCCTGAGGCATTTCACATAAGCCAGTGTTTGGAGTCTTAGGCTATGGCTTCCTTATGACAGAGTGCGACTAGTTTCATTTTATTTATTGCTGCATTTTGCTTTAAATTTGCTGTTCTTCATTGCAAGCAAAAAGCAAGTTGCTGGTAATTTAGATTAATCTTTTTAGATTCAGGCTAAAAAGCCTTTTATACTGTTGCATATTACAGGTCCAGCAGGTGCTCAAGAGGCTACAATATCTCACACTTCCTCAGAATTTGGAACAAGAGACTCCAGCAGGTAAATCACTAGACTAAAACAACACAGAGGCACACAACTTTCTACCCAGGTGGAAGAAGTTGCAGTTTGGTTTGTTCCCAAAATTCAGCTGCTACTGGGGCTCTTCTTACGCAGACTCTCTTTTACCTTTGCTAGTCTTATGAAAGCCTATCTGCATTTTCCCCTTAAAAATATACATCTTTATCTGTAGTGTCACTGAGAGACAAACATATATGGAGTGCACAGGCAGGCACGCACAAACAGCAGGAGCTTCATTCTTTAACACATGTGTATCATCACATGCTGGTTCAGAAGTGATACATTTGGACAAAAATGCAGGTACTACTACTAAAAACAGCTGAACTAGCAAGGAGCAGTGAACGTTTTTGAGTTCTCTCTGCTGTGAAAGTCCACAGACCTACTGCAATCAATCAGGCTTGCTGACTACGTCTGTTCCTCTCAGAGGATGAATAGCAAGAACCTCGCTTGTCTCAAGACAGCGGCTTTGTTCCACGAACATTGTGATTGTAATTGTTATCTTACTAGCTCACAAGGATCAGTATTTGTAATGGAAAATAACTTTTCCCTTCTAGCTGAAGTTAGAAATTACATGTTGTGTTACATTGTTACTTACCACCCAGTTTGGGGTCTCCACCCGGGGCCTGACTGCTCTTCAGCGGCAGAGACACCCAGGCTGCAATTCCCGAGCGCCAGGCTCTTCAGACATTCAGGGATCCAAATATTGGCAGAGATAGGAGTTAGCCAAGTATACATTCAAAGGAAAAGTGAAATTAGTAGGTAAGTACCTACACCCTCCAGCAAAGTTGGATCTTTTCCATGTGCCTCTTCTACCACCGTAAAAACCCCAACCCCCTCATATTTCCTCTTTATCCTCACGTCATTAAAGAGCATCAGGTGCTGTGCATTGAAAGTCCTTGGATTAAGTAACAGCTCAGTGAAAACACCTGCTTTACGTTCAGCTGCAGTAAAAACCCCAGACATTTTACGCGAACAAAGTGCTGTCAGGAACTATAACAGAATATATACAAAATCAGCACACAGCCTCTCATGTATTTCTTCACTCAGTTCAGGCTACTTAGACTTCAGAAAGGACATAAAAAGGGAGGGGCTAGAGAATATGATTTGATGTGAGCTTCGAATGAAAGGGGAACATGATGAAGTAATGAGGCAACAAGTTTAAAACAAATACGAGAAAGCTCTTTTCTGTAGTAGTATTTATGCAATGGAACTCACTGCCAGATGACGCTGCACAGGCCATAAATATAAAATGATTAAAAAATGGATTACACAAACTAATATAGATCTATTGGTGGCTACCAAACATAATATCAAAATGCAGCCTCTGGCTCAGGAATCATCTAATGGTACACTGTATAGTGGTGGGCGGGAGAATGAAAAATCACTGTGTACTTGACTCCGTTATATATTATCAGCACTACTATAGGAAAGTCAGAGCCAAGGAATAGATGGGTTAAAGAGACCTGATCTGGCAGTTCTCATGGCAAAGTTCACTATAAGCACAGAAATAGTCTCATGAGATTAAAAATAAATACATATTTATACATACATATTTAAAAAAAAAAAGACTTGCATTTACAAAAGGCACAATTAAGATGTAACAAGCAATTTAAAAAAGAGTATTACAAGAGGCAAATAAGAGGGCTAAATATACCATCTCCGAGAATATAAGAGTAGGAACACTGTGAAACTAAAAGGAAATACATTTTTGCACAGTACCTAACCCGTGGAACGCTCATAAAACACCACACGGACATACACTCAGCAGATGCAGAAAACATTGGGCACTACATCTGATTAACAACACCTTTCAACTTGGATTTCTTTTAAAGAGAGATTCTTCCCCCACCCCCCAATCACTGTTCCTTTATGGCATAAATCAAATTGCTAATTACCTGGATTTAAACAGAAACACCGTGACCCAGGTTAACATTATTAACCTCCTGCAATTATCCGCCCTCAATCACTTAGTCCCATTAGAGATATGAACCTGAAATGGCTGGACCACAGATCTGAGCTAGTTCAGTAGTTCTGCACCTGGGCTTTGTGGAGAGGGTTTGAAGTTTGCCATATGAACTACTGGAAATAGAAATTCTGTGTATTTACAGATCAACGTCTAAGTTTAATCAGTAGTATTGGGGGGGAGGGGTCAAGAAGAAGCAAAAAAGACACTCCTGCTCCATTATCATAGAAATTTCAAACCAGTATCTTCAGATCTGAAATGCCAATGGGAAATTCTTGTTGTTACTACATAGTACATGTAGCGCTCCGTCTTGCTCTCCATGAGCAGTTACGCTTGTACACAGATCCTGTACTGGCATACATACTCCCTTCTTCTACATCTATTTGCCTTTCTTTGTTGTCCTTAAGAAAACAAAACTGAGTACTATAAGCCAGTTGAAACTCAAGTGCTGTATTTACCTGTATTTATCTAATAGATCAGATAACATTATCAGTGAGGTCCCTTCTGGCCTTCAAATCTTTTATAAACAATCTTTATCCTTTAGACTGCATCCTCCTTTTTTTTTTTTTTTTTTTTTTTTTTTTTTTTGCCCCTCTGGGCTTTCTTTCTTTGCTTCTCTGCAACCTTTTAGCAGCTTCCACTGCTAATCAGATCAGCAACAACTTCCACTACTAGCTAGACGCACCAGTTAATAACTCGCTTTTGCTTGGAAATGTTTTGGTACTGCAAGGTATAACACAATAGCTCTACAAAAACTAAATAAATTTCCTCTATATCACTGCTGAGAGCTTTTTCCCCTCTTAAGCTTACTTCTCTTTACATTTGCAATGTTGCAAGTGAAAAATTCCTACACAAAGGGGAGCAACAGGTGAAAAGGGATAGGAGAAGTGATAATTCCTGGGTCACTAATCTAGTGACCAAAACCTAAATGTCAATGTTGTTAAATCTTGTTTCTTCCTTGCTTTGGCAAATGAAGTGCTATTCTGATGGGCATTTCTTAGTCCTATACTTTCAAATTCCTTTTTCTGAAGAATCAAACATTGAGTATTTTCATTATTTTTCACAGGTTTTAATAAGAAACACCGTGACCTACAGGGGAGAAAGGACCCAAGCTGATGGAGAATCCCCAAAGAGCATCAGCAAGAACGCTGCTGATTTTCTTCTGCTTGTAAACAAGCTTTCATCGCAAAAGAACTTCGGCAAAAGTCACTGAAGTGAGAAAAATCACATTTTCCAGTCTATGAAGCATAACATGTCTGTTTTTGTTTATGCAGCTTTCCTGAAGGGCATCTTAATTAGAGTTTAATGCATTGTTGGGGGGAAGGAGGGGAGGTCTTTTGGACGGGAAGTCAGTTCTTGAGAAGAGAAATTTCCACTAATAAAGGGAATAGCACAACCCTTAAAAAAAAGAAAAGCCAGAGCAGCTCAGCGCTGGTTTCTTATAATGTTTTGTTTGGGATAATACCACAATTAATTGGGATAATCCAATGAAGTTCATTAAAATTCAGATAATTCCTTAGATTTCTCCACAAAGTAAGGCTAGGATACTAGGAGTGTTTCAGAATATATGTGCTAGTATTTTCCTTCTTTCTTCAAACTGAAAAGTTTGCTCTCGTGCATCCTTTCACAGAGTAAACAGTGATCATGAAACACCTGGCTGAACATCAGCAGTCTCCGTTTCATGCTTTCTTGTTGAGAATATACGTGAACTACAGGGTTTAGAGGATATGGAAATGCATTGATATTCAGCAATTGACACTGTGGAAACGCAACACCTTTTTCATCCCCTACTATAGGGAAACAGTCAGACCTTGACCCTGCCGTTTCAGTTATTTCTATGCCACTGCCAGTTTTAATTTGACAAAGTTCTGTCTAGCAAAGATCCAGTCAACCTGTATAAAAGAGAATAACACAGTGCAAGAATACAATCAACCAAAAACAATGTCACAATTCATGGGAAACAGAAATATTTTCCTATCTTCTTAAAACATTCATAAATATCTTCAGCAATGGTTTCATATATTTAATTAAATGTGACATTTAACCAGTATTTATTGTCTAGTTGTTTTCCCTGCAAATCTTTAAAATATACCTGTCTTTGTTTTTGCACTTGGCAATGTAAATACTTGTTATCTCCAGCTAATTTCTCAGAACCAAACAACAGTTATGCTATGTTACTTTGGCTATGCTACATAGCTAGCGCTATGCTACTTTCAAACACAGCTGCTCTGAGTTAGACTCGAATCAGTAGTAGTCCCCAGTGCTACTGTTAGTTTCTTGAGGCAGTCAGTATCTTCTGGTTTGAGCATGTTCAAATTCTCACATATTTTCCTTTGAAAAAAAAAAACTTACTAAATATTTCCAAAAGCTATTTCTCGCTAATCAGATAAGTTTCACTTTACATTCAGTATGGTTGAATGAAGTTAATTCTAAGGGATTGACACATAAGGTTTCACATAAGCTTTCCAGCCTCCTCAGATACCAATATATTACTTTCAGAGAGCACATGACTTCCAAATTAATCTGTTACCAGCTTCGGATAATCTACAGAGAAGACCAGATGCAACATCTGTCTCCAACATATAATGATGTGGATATCATTGCCTAGTGCTAAATTTTTAAGCTGTACAGAAAGAGTTCAGGTCTATACCTCTTAGTAGTGGATATGATAATACTCAGTGCTGTACTAGATTAAAATGAGGCTTAACCTTTAAAAAAAAAATGACATTTTCCCCATTTTATAGGTAAAAGTCACAATATGGACCGGACACATGAAAGACACAGTATGGACAAATGGACTGCTTATGTTTGCCCTGAAAGTTTTAAATTAATTTTGCCATTTTTTTCAGTATGTAGAAAACAGACAGGGAAAAAGAAATTCTTCTTTCTCATTAATGCTGGCTCTTGTTCAAGCTTACCTTCGACACTAGAGTCTGCCTGTGTCATATATCAATAAAACAGAGCTGTTTTGCACTTTCTTCTTTAAGATCTACATGGCAAATAATTGGTTTAAAAAGGTCTCTCCTATTAATGTATGTTCTCCCTTTAAATTTGGAAGAAACTGAAACTGAGTCAAAGGTTCCTGGGTTTTTGATTCTGGAAGAGTAGCAAGGTGATGAGGCATTTCCACAAGGTAAACAGAAGAGGCTTTTGTGAACACCATTTCATGGGTCTTTTTTTCGTAGTTGTTGTCTTGTTCTCTTTCAAAAGTCAAAATCAAGGAAAAATATTATTTTCTGAGTATGAGCCCATTGTCTTACCTCCCCCCCGCCCCCCCCAAACTGCAATACAAGTAGCATAGTTTAACACTATGTAAGAACCAAGCGAAAGCCAGAAGATCCTGGCTGTCTCACTGGGGCGCAAAGAGCTCCAGATATCAAAGCAACAATGAAATTGTGGCTATGCAGCCTGGAAAGCAAGCAGTAAAGAGATTAACATTTGACCAAAGTTAGGTTTGGGCTTTTTTTGCCATGGTAAATAAGATCCAGATAATTCTGCCCTTGGCCACAGCAAATACAAAGCTAGCGAAAGGAAGGTTCAAGGCACTGCAACTATAGAATAATCTGTTACACAGTAAGTCTTTCTCATGCTTGTGATGAGCAAATTGTTGTCTGCGGCAAGAACAGTTCATAGCATAACACACTGTAGCTGTAGCTACACTGCATCAAAACTATCCTGAATATTTTTCACCTTAGTTAATATTGTGCTATTTTGGGTTCCTGGGGGGCTGTGGGATAGAAAACATTAATTTTTGCCCTCTACAAGAGCCATCAGAAAATGATCAGGCTGATGCCCCTGGTGGTGATCTCACTTTTTCTTTTTCCTCTCCAGACTTGCTCTTGTTTTACACCAAGAATGTGTTGGGGCAAATGGGAGGTTACCTATTTCTGGAGCACTAAATACACATCAGGCCTGGTCTATGGCCTACTGTGGGGTTGTGGCAGCAATATAATGTTACTCCTAGAATTCTTGTGAACTGCAGGGCTGGGCAGGAGGAAGAGTTGTTGTTTCTGGGATTTTCTTTTGCTATATTATTTACTGTAATATTTTACCTTTGAATAATCATGTATGCCATATGATAAATCAAAAATTAATTGAAATCTGATGAACTTCTCACAATTTTACATGTTTTGCAGCAATGAATTCCACAAGATCACAGTTACAATTTTAAAACATCCTCTATATTTGCAAAAACTTAATCTTTTCCTCTATCAAAAGAGCAAAAATAGTTTTTTTCTTGTTCCCACAGCAAGCCCAAGGAATTCATTTTCATATTATATAAGAGTTTAACAATATCTCCCTTTGTACTTTTAAGTAGTAGCACAGGATGTAATACAATGTGGCTGTATCACACTCACTGTGGTAACCTTCACATTTGCATTTCCTGCCTATTATTTTTAGCTGTGCAACTTTAACAGTACCTTCACTTTTTTTTCCATTACATTCAATAACATCTTAACTACTTTGAAAAATAAATGTTATAAACATTTTAGTTAGTTGATCACCTGTCCTGCTTCTCAGCAGGTTACTGTTCCTGAATGTGTATTATTTCCCTTTCATTAGTTTAAGATTGATCTGCTTACTGTACCAAAAGTTCCAAAATAAAGCATAAATCTTCAAAAGAAAATCTGGAGGCAAAAATGACTTAAGAATACTAAAAGGGAAAACAATCTTTAAGTCTACAGGAAGTTAAAAATCACCATCTCTGCAGAGAAAAACTCCTAGAGTGGTTAGAAGAATGGTGGACTTCTGGGTTTTACTGACTCCAGCTTTTACAAGCTGAGGGAAGGAGCAGTTTGTAATGCAACTAAAACACAGTACAGACAAGTCGTCAGCAGCATGGTTTTCCCTCCCTGCCATCCAACACTGAAACAGCCCAAATCTGGATTGTATCCTTATCTCAATCTTGGGTTTGCTTTCGCTCTTCCACTGCTGAGCGGCAAGAGCTTTTATTCCAAGCAGAGCAAAAATTCTAGAAGAAACCTGACCGAAAGTGAGAGCTCATTGCAGCTTCCTGATTAATATGCCAGGAGGTCTGTGTGACATTTCTATGGAATGTCTCTGTGCTCTTGGGACTTGATGATTCAGTGCAGAGCTGCTTGGAATTTCTACAAAACTTCAGCCCTCCACACTTCTCAAATGGCTTCCTTTTACCAGCCTGTCAAGCTAAACTAAAAATAATTACTTTGGGTGCAATAACACAGGGAAGGATGGAAATTTCACAGCACAGCATGTTAGGCAGCTCACTAGAAAGAGGAAACTCTGCATTTTCAAAATCAGTTTGAAGTGCCTCTCCCATGTTTAATTCTTTCTTTTTTCTGCAGTCAAAAAGAAAAAAAATGCCAAGGTTTATGTTGCAACTTTTATATATTTTAGAGAGTAATAATCAAGTTAAAGGAGTATGCGATTAAGAGCTCTGTAAGGTCAGTTTGATTAAATTTATTCCTTGCTTGTCATAGTCCCATGAAAGAGCAGAGCCTGATACAAGAGCTGTATTTAGAACAGGCAAGTAACTAGCAAAACAGACGTACGAAAGAACTGGAAGTCTCATTAGTTAGTATTATAACACAGAATAATTTCAGACGCTGCAGGGTTTGAAGACCAACTTTAGACAACTATGACAAAGTAAATGCTGTTCAATGGAAAAGATCCCTTTCAAGAAAACTTAATGCCTCATCTCATCCCTCAAAGGCAGAAACTGTCCCCACACACCCACAGACTAAATAGGTACTAATCTCTGTGTCCTGTATATGAATAAGTGATTCTGCTACAAGCCATCCTTCAAACCACAGCAAAATAGACCGGGGCAAAGATAAAAGAAATCACAGGATCTACTGGTAAGCTGCAGTCAAGGACCTTAGAAAAGTTTTCCCCATATGAGCTATTTATTTTTAAAAAGCAGTTATAAACATATTTACAAAAGTAACTAGAGTGGGGGAGCCAAAGCCCTCTGCATTCAACCCAAAGGAAATGAGAACAGAAAGTGACAGAGCTCACTGCAGGAGAGAGGCCAGCAGCACCCTCACAGACACTGAGGAAGACACAGCATTGACTTCAAAGCTTTAGTCACAATATAGGCACCTACTGCATAAAAGAAAATGATTTCTGGGAATACTGGGTTGTATATATCTTAGATATGACATAAAATTATATACTTTAAGATCCCTCATGCACAATTTCAGAAGGAAAGGAACACAGCAGTACTTAATTTTATTAAGGACTTTTACCATGTTTAATTATACTCCAGAAAATCAAAAATCTGGATATAACACTTACGTTGAGAAAGACCTACAAAGACAACAGAAATGTTATTGAAAAGGAGCCGAGTATAATATTTGAAAACCTGATATGCTTCAGAGAGTCATTAGTGAGTCATAGATTAAATTCACAAACAATGTAAGTTAAGATTCATTATAAATGCTGTTGAATATAGAGAGGAAAGCCAAAGAATCTACTGCATTCATCTAACAGCCAAATTCTTTTTGATTTCAAGGGTACAGGATCATACCATTAGAATGTTAAAGGGCAATCAGGGTAAGAAATGAATGTAAAAAAAGGGAAAAAAAAAAAATCAACCTGAGGACTATTATTCCAAGAAGAAATAACGTCTTTATTCATCTGGAGAAAGAAACTAGGAAATAAGATACATGGAGAAGTAAGATCCTGTTAGATCAATATTAGGTATGTATAATGGCAGTAAGAAAATATCGCTGTATGTGATTTTTATTTGCATAATCTCACCTGCGGGAGAAGGTCATTCCTCTTTTAAGGAGTCTATGGTCATTACTGTACATTTCTACACAAAAAAGGATTCAGAAACCAAAGGATTCTGAGTGTATTTTAAGCAAAGAGATGTAAGGAACTAGGTGTGTAAAGTTTAGTAAAATAGCATCTTCTATATCCAAAAACCCATCGGAGGTGCACAGCTGCCCAGCAAAAATAATTTGTAGGATAGCAAGGCTCTATAGGAATGATGGTGTCAAGCTAAGGCTAAATGAATAATTTAAATTAAACAATGCATTCATATTATTTTGAGCAGTTCTAAACAGATTAAGATTTTCCATACTTCATCATTTCTGATAGCTTGTGCTTAATATCTTCCTCTGAGTTGCTCCTTCAGGGTGGGTATTTTCTTCTACCATAGGAGTGTGCCACACTGTGAACAGTGACCTCATTCAACTGATATTTGTTCCTCTTAGTCACTTGCTTGGTTGCACCTACATGATGATTGGTAATGTTTTCTTTCCCTGCTTCTGGCTTTTGCCCTCTTGCTGCATGAGGAGCCAAAAAATTACCATAAATCCTGGCTCAGGAGCTAACTCATCTTCTGAAAAGAATCTGAACTAGTTTGGTGGGACTGTTTCGCCTACCTTACTGCTAAAACCTATATTGAATAAATTCTGTATAAATCGATTAAGGTTATGATTGCTTTTTTCAGAAAGCTGAGTATGGGCAGCATTTGCAGTATCTTTCACTATGATGATGGTAGAAGCTCCATAGCAACAGCATGTTTGCATTCCATTACTCCTGTGCTGTCACCTATCAGGAGAACTGATTTGAAATGGATTTGATATATATGATCACAGGCATTTAGTTTGCCTGCTTTCTTGGGAGTTTAGAGTAACAATATTTTTTTGGTATGAAGGACCTGGAAGTTTTGGCCTCTACACCTATAATACACTAATATACAAACACCTGCAAGAGCTGCTTGGAAAGTTTAAACAGACATTCCCCGAAAAATTTCTTCTTTTTTTTTTGTAGAGCCCTTGATCCCAGCCACCCCGCTTTTTTTAATATGTACCCATTTCAAAAGGGTCTTTGCCCACTTAACACCTTTCAAGCAAAGCTCTACACAAAGGACACAGAAGCGAATCAAAACAAATTGGAAAAAGCAGTCAAATGCCTGGGCTATATTATATGAAATAGAAAAATTCGTACACATTTTAAGGCTAAAAATGGAACCCTGGATATACCATTATATCCTTGATATTACCACTGTTAGCCAGTGGACTAAGAGGCTCTAAAATGAAACTATTTCATTGATCTTTGCCTGTGGCATGGTCCAGCAGAAAGGCCTAGTTTCACATGTCAGACCAAAGGCAGAACCAAAAAATAGATTGTTTAGTCACTTCACTGCTTTGTATCCCCATTTTCCCTTTGATCCCTCTCTTACTTAACCAGATGATTTTATGATTTCGAAACAATTCTAATGGTTTCTAGATGCTATGAAGAACACAGATTGTCCCCTTTCCAAAAGGTAGGGAAGAGTGTGCCAGCCCAGGAGAGGTATTTGTACCCTCATTACACAGGAAATCGGGCTGATGAGGAGGAAAAGCGGAGGAAAAGCGGAGGAAAAGCGGAGGAAAAGCGGAGGAAAAGCGGAGGAAAAGCGGAGGAAAAGCGGAGGAAAAGCGGAGGAAAAGCGGAGGAAAAGCGGAGGAAAAGCGGAGGAAAAGCGGAGGAAAAGCGGAGGAAAAGCGGAGGAAAAGCGGAGGAAAAGCGGAGGAAAAGCGGAGGAAAAGCGGAGGAAAAGCGGAGGAAAAGCGGAGGAAAAGCGGAGGAAAAGCGGAGGAAAAGCGGAGGAAAAGAAAACTGCAGTGGGTCTACATCGTAAACCAGAACCAATGCTCCTGACCAGATAATAATCTCTGGGAGCCAAAAGGATCAACTCCGCTGCTGTGCTAGCGGACTGAGATGTTTGCTGATCATCTCTAGCCCAGTACCTTCAAACTCCCAAGTTCAGTACTGCTTTACACTTGAGCCTGCTAGCCCAGGAGGAAAAGAGGTTGAAATTCAAGTGTGCCAGTGTTCTAACAAATACAGCAGTAGGGACGTGGCTCCAAGTCCAAATCCGTGCAACTCTAATTGCTTCTCTAATCACGTCGCATAAGACAAGTGTTGTTGTGCTATATTTGAGTGTACAATAAATACCTGAATATAGACTTGTCCCCTGGGAAAAGTGGGGACATAAAATGTAACAGACATGCAGAGAGCAAAATAACTGTATAATAATTTTGCATATGCCCAGGAACACAGACAAACATCTTCTATTTACTACATACACGTCTCAGCCTCTCATTGCTGGGCGTGGGAAAGTCATCTATGAGCTGGCTGAAACAGAAGCACCAGCAAACCCGCCTCCTTCATGAGGACATCCATGGAGGTGGAACACCAGCAGGTCTGACATTCATAGCATTGTCAGTGAAAACCAACAGAAAGGTGGCAGGGAGAGAAAGGCTATACCTACACAAGAGTCCCAAAGAAAAGCTACAGTCGAAAAGAACAAGCCAGACTGAATTTCAAAGCCAGAAAGGATTACAACTCAATCAAAAACAGAGACAGTCTGTTACTGCTGTCAGTAAGTTCCATCTGCAGGACACAGTCCATCAGCTCGAGACCCTGCACTACCCAAAACACCGAGTACAGAGTTGTCAGAATATGGTTACTGAATTCCTCTCTTATCCCTATCACCACCCCTGTGAGCCCTGACTACTCACTAGCAGGGCTGTTGGAGGACCAACTATTGATAACCACAAGACAATTCTTTCCACCGCTCTATTTGCTCTGTTAATATCACATTCTCTCCGAGCCTCTCTGTGCCTGTTGTCTCTATAACACAGGTATTTTAGTAATCAATTGAGTTCTTGCTACCTGTCCTGCAGAACTGCAATTATTTCCTCATCGGTCTAGACAGCTAGAATACCTAAGCATGAAATATTGATGTTGACTAACATGCACCCAAAACCATACAGTCACTGCTCTCCAACACTGTGCATGTAAATTCTTTATACCCTCCCTTCCCCCCAGAAGTTATTTGCAGTTACAATTTAGGTCTCTTAGATGAGTAACAGTAATGGTACTCGATTCTATTGTGATCTGTACCTGCAGGAACGAAAGGGCAACCTAAGGATACACTAAAAATCTTATCCAGATTGCTTATTTGCACATCGCTTGGGCGTTCCATCCTGAGACACGTCAAATACACTTCTATGTGTTTTGAATTCAGGTTCTCAGTTAACAGCTGGGAATTGGCCACAACCTAATTATTGAGAGGAAACAAAGCCTGGACAAACGATTCTTAAAAGTGATCTTGATTTTTAGATGGCAGACACAGTAGGGCTTCGCATTACTTTTCATCTCTTTAAACAACAGCGGAGAGGGGGAAAGGCAGAAGACTGTAAAACACAAAAGGAAAATATAAAATAATACAGGTTCACAGCTTGAAAAGATAACAAAACAGCAGCCTTTTCAAGAAAAATAGTCACAGCTATCAATAAGGAACTAGAGGAAAGAGAGGAAAATTATGTAAACTCAATAGCAAAGAACAAAAAAGTCATACCTGCAACTAAGCCAATTCTAACAACACATGGAGATTTCAGTTTGAATAATCTGAGGAATTTACCTGTAAAAATACACTGGAAGTAAAAGCTGAATAAATAACTTCTATAAGCCAAAAAAAAAAAAAAAAAACCATCAATAGCTAAGCCTCTATCAAAGCAGCATTTGCTTAGAGATGCCACCATATCCTACAACCCCATTATGCTTGGGGGACCACTTTCAAAAGGGACACACACAAAAACAGTACATAATAACTGTAACATTCAAAATCCAATCCTTGGATGATGCGTTCTTGTCATGACTACAACAATTTTTAGCAAATTGATATAGCCTGAATTGACACAATATAATAAAAAGTTGTTCTGAATACTCTTTAACCCCAGCAAAGGCGCTGTATTTACAGGCTCAGGCCCCTTATGTCAGGAAGGGGAACTTGGCTGGGAAGGTGCTTCTGCCAGAAATGTCAAAGGAAGAAAAAGAACAAGGAAAAAAAAAAGGAGGGGCAGGGGGAGGGAGACAGAGGGAGAGAGAGGGCGAGGGAGGGAGAGGGAGAAGGGAATTGAGGATTAGCTGCCACCCTGTGGCATGAAGGCATATCTGCACTGTAGAAGCCTTCTGTATCATACTCGAGGAGAAATAGGAGAGAAACAAGAGGTCCTTTCAAATAGGAAAACATAAACCCGGGAGCAAAAGAGCAAGATATCAAAGAAATGATATAGCACTTCCTTTAATGGGTCTTCACAAAAGAGAATGTAAAAGGATACTTTGAAAGCGTCTGAGTAACAAACCAAGCACAACGTGAGATTAGGATGCCTTGGGGTTCCTACATTTAAAACACTAAGCTGCAGCAAGTGGCCAAACCTTTATGACTACCAAAAAGCAATGAGAGCAACCCCTCTCTCCCCCAGTCATTGAACTCCACCAGGCTTCAGAGCATGGCTAAAAAGCTGCCAGTGTCAGGAAGAGACTTCTCCAATGCGTGTGTTAATTCCACGTTGCCCGCTGTTTATCATTATGGACTGAGTAGCATCAAAGGCAGCAGATTGGACTAGCTGAACCAGTTCAGTCTGGGCTGACAATTTCTCTGTCTTGCCCTTTTCTGAGGTAATGGCCTTAGAGCACTGCAATTGCTCCACTGATCAGTATTACAGTATTCCTGTGTCAAATACGGAACGGTAACAAGAGTTGGCTTTTACGTGAAGTTTAGAGTCTGTGTAATTCAAGATATTCACTACCTTAAATTAGCAAATTATAGCAGCAAAGAGATAGCCTTCTGCAATTTCCATTCTGTTCCCCAGATTCCCAATAGGGCCTAGGAAAAATAGAAAGCTTAGAAAACTCTGTAGTTGAGCTTTGGCTAAATTCATATCCCGCACACTCCCCTGTAAAAGGAACACTGAGTGCAGCTCGTATAGAGACTTTTCATTTGCTCTATGCTGGTTTAGTCTTGAGGCCCCATTCCCACCTCCTTCTAGGATCTTCTTTAGATCTTAGGCCTCTGGATTTCTTGTTAATATCACTCTAAATCATTACTAAGAAGTTTTTCCTGTAATGCAGTACATGCTCCTGGGTTCTCAACTGCTTCAGGGCAAAGCACGCCGTGCAGTTAAGATTTAGCACCTGCATGTAAGTTCAACGTTGTTCATTTAACTGTTTGATCATATGGTGGAAAATAACACATCAACAGAAACGCATCAAATTTTTGTTAAAGCCTGACAGTAAAGAGCTTCTGACCCTCTTCCAAACTCTCTTGCTCTTTCCTACAGGAACCTCCTTGTACATCTTGAACCTTTTTTTTTTTTTGTCCATAAATTTTCATCTGTGATGGTCCCACATGAGAGGCCTCCTCCTTCTCAACATCACAAAGAATCTCAGACTGTCCCTCTGTGTGCCTACTAGGATTCCCATATATTTTGGGATGCAAAGTCAATCAATCATGTGCCTCCTGCTGCTTACTGAAAAATGCAGCTAGAGGAAAGAATGTGTCCTAACGATTGGGCGGGGGGGGGGGGGAGGGAAAAACAGTCAAGACTGACATTAGCACCTAAAATTGTACAACTTCACGATCAGATTGTTTGGAGTAACTGTCACAACAAAACCCAAGTTTTAGTGACACCAAAGTCAGGATCTGCAATACCAGATGAAGTTCTCTGGAAAGCCTGTGTCTCTCTGGCCCTAAAAATCTGAACTGTTAATGCAAGCACCTTAGTTTTCACCACAATAATAAATTCACTGGCCAGCTGAGCAATCAGAAGGTATCTAAGTCCCACCCCATGACCAGATCATAAGGCCACATTCCTCCAGTGGGACAGGTGATAGCGCGAAGTTCCTCAGCCAAAAAAACGTTCCCTTCAGAAAAGTCCAGAGGAAACCAGCTGCAGCCCTCTGACTCCATAGCAGTCACAGCTCTCTTCTGAGGACGCACCAAAACTTCCTGGGGAATTCCTACTTAAAAGCCAGCTCTCATACCCTGCCTCAAATTCACGCTTTCATTCTAGGCTATGAGTTTATGTCACTGGTACATTCCCAATGCATCACCACTTCATTCAGATTATTGCTATCCACTCTGCAACAAAAGATCATTACATAATTGAACTCAGATTCAAAGTTTCATTTTCTCAACCCCTAATGAAGCCAATGGGAATTAGGCACAAAATCCACTAATAGGAATGTCTGGCATATTCCCTTTCCCTTCCAAAATAACTTCAGTGAAGCAAACTCTTGTTTTTCTTCCCAAAAAAGCACGAGGCACCTCCCTTGCCCTTGCTGGATTTTAATAACCCTAGGTACTGTCTGCCTTATTTTCCTCATCTGGAGATTATTCTACCTCTTGGGGGCCCGAGTCTCCCAATAGATACGTTCTAGGAAAGCCTGCATACTTCCTGCCCCTCTGATCCATCCGAAGAAGTTGTGTTCTCAACACCTTTCTCCCGTCCATTCCCCCAGAAGTTATTTCAGCAACTGGTATAAAAAAAAATGTTGTGCATTAAGTGTTTTTTGTTCAGGACAGTACAGAGCTCTCTTCAGCACAAGACTGGATTTTTGGAGACACTCCCTCATCCCACAGCTTGCATCAAGAATTTTCATATTTCTTTAACAGAAAGTGGTTTAGGAAGAAAATTGGGTTTGAGGAGTAGCACATCTCGTACATGAGCTGTAAAGGCAATTTAAAATGCCAGTGCCAACAAAACAGAGTTTGCAACTCCTACCTCTGTAATAAACTATCTACTCACAGAGCATGAGACTTATCATGGCAGTGCTGAGATTAAGCCACTTGAGTCATTACAGACCACTCCAAGAAAACTTTGCAAGTAAACACTGAGTCACTAATTAACTTCCAGCTGACAACAAGGTGTCACTAAGACAGTGTTGCCTAAACTACGCAAACAGAAATAGTTTTCTGAGTCCGAGTTCCTGAACTTTACTTTTCAATTTGACTGTGCGCAGAATAAGCAGACAGGGAGGAAGCCCACCTGAACAGGACACATTATTCCAGTTGCATCATTTGGAAATTAACTGTGGTCTGTAACTTTGGGGGGAGGGGGGGCAGAGGGGGGGCAGGTATAGTAATGTTATTTATTCTGTTTGCCTTCTAAGACATGGGGCAGTTAGAGAGTCAATACCTTAGTCAAAACTCCTATAGGAAATCAAGGATTTGGAATTTGATTTGAAACATCCTTCCATTAATAAAGGGCTAACAAATAATATATCTGAACCATGAACAGAAGTGTTCCTTCAGGAGCTACTCCACATCAGTGGATTAGCTCACACAAATAATTTAAAGTAGAGATAATCTCACTCTTTAAGTATCAAATTACTCATTATAGAAAAATCCCTTGTACCCATGTGATCCTACATGGTAAAAATAAATAAATAAAGTCAGTGTTTCTCCTGAAATACTTGCACACCGTTAATTAGGCTCGTGACTTAATAACAACAAACCACAGACATACCCCACAATCCTCCATCAGTTCTTCATAATGATAACTCTCTGCTGCCATGGTCACAAATTACCATAGTAACCATTAGATGCATCTGTATTTTTAGATTAAAATTGCTTCTATTTTCACATAATACAGATCCAATTGAAAGAAACTACCCATTCTTACCAGGAAATTCTATTGCTAATAATAAAATTCCAAAGACAAATTAGAGTAACACTGCTGAAGCACACATACACACAGAAACTGTGTAATTGCAAAAGGAAAATCACAAACATAGCTGTTTACACAGCTGCTTCCAAGACCATGGTCTCAGCAAACCTCACTGGAAAGTAGTTCAACTAAAAAGCCCAGCAAGCTCAAAAGACCTTTTCAGACAGGGGTTAACTGCAGTACTACGTCATGTTTCTCCATTAAAGCCCCATTTTTTTCGCTTGCTCTTTCTGAGCGGGATGGAACTTCATCCTCAAACATAGAGGATACCGACATTCAATCAGTCATAATTCAGCTAACACTGGACAGGTCTGCCCTCTCCAATTTTCAGTGATTGTATGTTGTACTTATACCCTCTGGTAGACAAAAAGCAATGCACAACTCAGTAGTTTACTGAGCAGCTTACTTTAGATCAGCACTGTGCTGAAAGAAACTTTATTACAAAACTGTGGAATCAAAGCCATGCATTGCTGCGAGGTCTCTAAGTTGGGCACTTCAAGGAAGGGCTTTCAGGCATCTTCAACTGGCTAAATCTGTCTCAACCTCTCCACGTTCTCATTGGGCTCTAATTCAACTAACCCTGTCTTCTCAGCACGCCTGAATTTAAATATGAATTCATGATCACATGTCAAAACACAAATTTCATTTATCTTTACGTTACATTCACAACAGTTGAGAAATAATACAACAAATGAGTCCAAATTGAGGAATCCATCAACTCAGTGCCTTCCCCAAAAGGCAGCAGCATGAATACAAAACTAGCTTTGAAAACTGGGTAATTTACCTCCTAACTTTACAAAGTCACCAAAAAAATTCAACTTGCTTTCTTTCTGGTAAGTCACTAAGCATTACCTAAAAAAAAAAAAAAAAAATTATGTACAAGGAAACTACACTTTGTTTTACAAATTAGGTAAGATAAAAGAACTATGTGAAGCAAGCGATTGCATAGGTTGTCCACCTGAGAGAACAAATACATCAGTGCCAAATTTGCCAGTTATCCTATTAACTGAATCCCCCTTTTTGTTGTTGTTTTCTTGATTATGAACAGAAGCAGACTTGTTTAATTTCCTTTTTTAATTCCTCAGTGTGGATTTTTGACATCTTTCTTCAAGGTTAGCTGTTACAGTTCTCTCAGTTGCATCTTCACACATCCATCTTTCCAGACTTCATCAGAAGACATAATCTTCTATGACTACACCCTCTTACTGAGATGGGGCAACCAGTATTAACTCAATATACCAATTAAGACTAGGCATTAGAGCACGGTGGGTGCTGACCTGCACACTGAACAGAAGTTGTCCTTAAAGCATTGCGTGCAGTGTTGCCTATACCCTGCTCCTGAAAGCTCTTACAGTCAGTTGGGGTAAGTGTAAATAGTTTAAAAAAACAAAACAAAACACTTTTTCAAATGAGTCCCCTCTGAGCTCCTTTGGTTGGGTTCCTCTGACATTCCATGCCATTTTACCCATTTTTGACATATCTGCTCTACTTTCATTGGGAATTTCTGAAAACTTACAAGCAGAAATTAATACTTACACTCTAATGGAACTTACACTCCAGTCTATTCAGGCTCTTAGGAATCAAGTGCATATGCACTTGAACATTACTCTAGGACACTTCCTAGAGAATATTACTCTAGGAAGAAAGGAGACATCTGGTAAAAACAGTGACTTCAGACGGCAAGGCACTGTTGAATGACTAACACCTTCTAGTGGGAATTTCAACCTTGGTTACAGAGGCTGCTGTACTACCTTTCATCCACTCCTGTTTTCTTTTTTTTAAGCTACTCATTTGTTAGGGAGTGTTCATTCAGTTCTTACAATCCTGACACACTTTTCTCACTAGAAAATTTTAATACTAGACTAAGATGTTCATATTTTAATCTCACTCCTCTCTCCTGAAATGTGCCATCTGTGTGGCAGAAATCCCATAGCACTCATTTATGCATTTCTGTTGTTTACTGCCACACACTGACACCACACACACATTACACTCATCAATTCTGCTACATAGTGAGGCTAAAAACCTTGTAGAAATTATCACTAAACGAGACAAACTACTACACAAAAAAAGTGTTTTTTACTCTCTTCTTAGGAAGAGTTTTCAATACATTCTAACATACACCTACTGCGAGCCACAGGGGCATTACCAACTAAGCTCCAAGAAAAAAAAGAGGAGTTAATACCTTCCGCTCCCTGACAGTGCAGGGATGCTCCACACCCATCTCCTGCATTGCAGTAAAACGTTTTGTTCAAAAGCTGAAAAACAGGCAGAAGGCTTTAATTTTACCTACTGTTACCAAAGAAATAAAAGTTTTTAGGCAGTTTCCATCTGGCCAAATAGCTAGGAAAAAGGTGGCTGTACAAACGTCGAAATTGCCTGTCGCAGCTGAATCAGTGTAATGTAGATATCTATAGCTGACTCATCTGCAGAGAACTGTCAGGCTGATCTGTCTTGCGAAGAAACAAGGTTAATTAGCAGGCTGAAGTTTGCTGTAGGTAGACTGCTTTGTACCTGTACTAACTCACGTGAACCTAACCTGCTATTCCTACAATACTGCAGTGAAGATGTACTCTGACCGTACTCTTTATGGTTAAATGCTTGTCATTCAGCCTGACTCTCCTCCCTGACCTGCTACAAAGAATACAACTCAATTCCCTATCTTTGATGACTCAGTATGGCAACGCATTTTCACTGCTGCAGCAAATCCTTCAGGTACAGTCTGAAACAGTTACATATTAGAGGAGGCTCAGGCTCTTGCTGCTTGAGTTCATTCAGTTTTGCAGCCCTCCCACAGACATTACTTCTAATATCATATGGTTAAACACAAAATACTCCTGTCCAAAGGGTCGACAGTAGGCAGATTGCAGCCAGAATCCACTTCAAGGAAAGGGAAATATGCTAACAGTAACATGCCCGGGTTCCACCTGGGTCCCAGCCTGAGGCCTCGTTGCGCAAGTTACTGTATGATGCCAGGTCATAAGATTGGATAATGAGATAATCGGAAAAGGCTAAATTTTGGCTTTTAAAGAAGGCATTTTTGTGTCTCTATAATCAGCCAAATGGAATCCTTTACTTAATATAAGGAAGAGGATAGGAGCTGAGAAACAGAGCAGGGAAATAATGGTTTACTTGCACAAGTTTTATGGGAAGGTTTTGGAGAAAGCAGCAACAAAGACCTAAATTTACCTGCAACACTGAAGAGAAACAAAAGCAGATGCACTTTTTTTCTGCATTCCATATTATTTTGATTCCAGCTCTTGGCAGGTCTGACATTAACTTTGGGATTCTGTAGATGGCTGTGTATATGAGTGTAGCAAAGTCTGGAATTTAATTCATCATTCTGGTCCAAAAATACAGCCTTTGGGTAATTCCCCAGACGAATGTTTCCTCTGGAGCTCCCTACTGGTGCTTCCCCAGCATAATACATCTGCAACAAATGATGTGAGATACTCGATACTCATCCATTCCTCCCTGCGGTCTATACGACTGCTGAGGAAGAATTCAAACTTTATTGTTCTGATGTGATTAACGGTTCAAGAGTTTGAATGCATGTTGTTCAAGTCCAGCTTAAAAAGGTAAAAAACAGAGTCAGAGGTGCTGTGAGTGAGAAACCAGGCTCTAGTCTGTACGGTGCTTGAGGCTCAGAAAGAGTCAGTGATATTTCTTGGACAAATCTTTACTGTACCTAGCCCTGTTTTCTGTCCTAAACCACAGCACAGGTTCTTAGTTGCTATGCAAGTTTACTGTTCTCAGTTACCATTCAAATCAATTGTTCTCACAAACAAGTTACTTGGGATACCTCTTAAGATCTCTTTTGAGGCCCCCTAGGCTTGACTTAACATGTTCATAACAATGCCTAGAAATAACACAAGACTGAGTCATGTTTACAGCTTCTTGTAATAGTGCCAAATTCCAGAGGAAGAGTGACCAGACATCCTTTCTCCCCAGTAACACTAAAGCATATCCCCACAAGGTATATGCATATACGCACATACAGGCTCTTAAAACATTAAATTCAGTAGGCTTCAGAGTACATATAGAGCACACAAACTCATACAGCTTCAGAATACTTTGCTGGTTTTCCACATATCTGACTTCATAGGGCAGCTCAGAGAGCAGCACCCCAAGATGCCTCAGCTAAGTGGCAAATTACAGATCACTAGCGGGCTGAGCAAGAAAAACTAGAGTATTCACCAGCTGTATACAGCGATGTGGTTCAGCGTCTCCCCCGCAAGTTGCGGCGTAACATGATAATACAGTATCCCCATCAGAAGGAAGGGTAAGAATATTCTTCTTCAGATTTCTCTCTTTGGTAACAAGCTACACTTTCCAGCATCGTATGCAAGTTTGGAAAACAGTTAGGGAAACCCAGCTCAATTTAACAGCTGCTCTTAAACATACAATGACATTTCACATTGAACATGCAAGCCTCCTTGGTACAATGCTCTGTGCAGATCTGAGAACCAGTAGCGTGTTCTGTATTTATCCCACTTTCCTCCTAAGGCACTGCATGTCCTGCTGATTTAAGATGGCAAATGAAATAAAACTGAAAAGCATCAATTTCTGGAAAGTCAGGGTTCACTAGAATGCTTGCTTTTCAAGGCAGAAATGGCATGGCCATACATTGTGGAGGAGTCATACTTCTAAGAGGGATGTATAATAAAGAAAGTGAACCACTATGAAAGGACAACGAATGGAACACACTACACTAACTGGGGGAAGGTGTGGTTTTCCAAGAATAAGCTTTCCAGTTTTAAGAACTCTAGCATTCCCTTCTCTAATACTCCCTCTACTTTCCAAGGAAGTTAATCTAGTCTAAAAGAAATCAGTCCCCCTGGACTCTAGGGAACTTAAGGCTGGAGAATCAGAAACTCCATAAAGAACAGTAAGAAATCAAGCTATTTAGCTGGAATGGTGGGTTCAAGACCTTACAGCAGTCTCTTCTCTCTTTTCCTAGTTCTTACCCACCAGGGGGGCATGACTTGCTTTTATGCAGCAAGTCATTATGTTTCTCAGAAGGGAAACCATGTTTCACGGTTTTCTTTTCCAACTGCAGAACACTGACTTATAATACTATAAAGTGTGGAGGTATGACACTTCCTTCTGAAAGGAAGTCATGGCTGCACTTCGCATCTCGTGGTGCAGGTATTTTTGGATAATTTTTAGACATACAACCCTAAAAAGCTCAGGTATCATTTTCTCTTATTGGGTTTATCTCTGTGCCTAGGCATATCAGGAAAGAGGTATAAACACTGAACACAATGGGTTCTACTGCAAGGTGACGATTTAACCATTTGCTTAACTGCACAACGAAGCTCACAGAAGATACTGAATAGGAACTACATTTTAGCATTTTCTGCTGGAAACACTGAGCAACAGCCACTAAAAGCATTTTATCGAAACAGTACATTCAGCATTCTCATTAACAAGAGAACTTCTATGCATGACCATGCCATCCAGTGCACAGCTATATCTAGAAACTCCCTAAACTATCACACAGGTGGTGGCAGATCTGCAGAGGCTTTGATCAAGCAGAGCAAAATCTAGCAATCACTTACATTTATACTGGAAGAAGAACATATTGGCCATGCTAAGACACTGTTCTTGCTCTGGGTAAGTTCTGCTGCCCGACATCATCGGCTTCATATCTCATACTAGATGTAGTCCCCAATTCCCCTCCAGACTCTTATGACAAGAGTTCATTTAATTTTTCCGTACAAGTCAGAGTAAATCCGACCCAGCCTCACCCACAGGCTAATGGCATTAAACATCAACGCTAAGCAAAAGATATTTAGCGCACAATCTAGTTCAGGGAGACAGAGGTAAATCCTAACACCCAAATTGAGTCTTTAGAAGCCCTTCCTGCGTTTCAGAACAGGAAGAATTACTATAAATGAACTGATTGTAGAAAGTATTCTCAAAAGTCACTGTATGAAAACTGAGTCATCCGAGACTAGCGCAACACACATACAAGGAATGGGCAGGAAAAAATCAGCATGAGGGCAGACTATCTGATCCTTAGCTTCCAAATCAAGTTCCTCATAATCATTTAGATAAAGAATTTACTATAGAGATTTTTATGTTCAAAAAACTCAAGTAACGTGGTCATAGAGGTACTTAGTGAATAGAGAATAATGGTTCTATCTTGCTCAACATAGTATAGTCTAGGACAGCAGTTTTTCACAACTGAATCTTCTATACAATCAATAAAGACTTTCTCTCCTATATTTTATCCCTCATATGGAAAGAGGGATTTCCATTTGAAACAGAAAGAATTTCTGCTTCAATACATGCAGTTGCATGCATAATACTAGTGATACAAGGATACAATGTTTGATAACAAAACTAAAGAGTAGACTACTATTTTTTTTTTTTTTTTTAAAGCTCAAACCTAAAAGCCAAATCAAACAGATTTTCTACTGGGCCCTCAAAGGACTTATGGATAATTTAGGATAAGCATTTCTGATAAGATGCAAGTTTCCGACATAGCCTGTAAAGCTACAAGTAAAGCAAAAATAACTTTTTCCTTAATTGTTTTCCCAAAATAGCTAGGCAATTCATAAAAATTTGCCACCAAGACAATGGAAAACGAGCAAAATTTCAGTCTCAATCTTGTAAGTTACAAGCTTTTGAAGGGATGTCCTTTAGGACAGAAACGTGTGTGCAGCCTTATCTGCAGAAGTGCCTCTATGCATTGTCAGCAGCAAAACACCAGGTTTCAGCAAAGAGTCCACCATAGTTTCAGAAATATGACAGCAAGAGACACAGGCAAACAGGAGTGCCTGCATCTAGAACCAAGAGTGGTCTTCATTTTGGAAGAAGCCAGATTGCTTTGGTCGCTAGTTTCAGTAAATATTAAGACCATCGCATATTTGTTCAGCCAACCAGGTTTATAATGGCGCTCCCCCATTATACAGGAGCTCAACAACAGGAGCTCTACTCATCTCGCAAATCCCCATCAAACCTGTTGGTACGTGCACAGGGGATCCCCCTCCCCTTAATATTTCTCAACAGATTAGAATCTAGGATGGCTTGGCATGACTCTAATTTTCTCCGCAGTACTGCAGTCGCACTCCCACAGAATATATCCTACTTCCAATGTAGCTCTGTCCCAATTGTTGCATATTGCTCATGTCTCAGGACATTGATAAATACGGCACATGGTCAGACAGAAAGAAGTTGTGCAAGGGCTGAAGTAGGATGAAGCAAGAGGACTGATTAATTCCAACACTGAGCCCCACTCTCTCCTTTTTTCCCCCATAAATGGAATCCCAAGATTAGTGAACTTCATACTTTCAACTGTTTTTTCAGTTTTCATGCTCCGAGGACTGGCTCTCCTAAAGCTGAGAGACAAAGGCTTCTGAATTTCTCATGTATGTCTGAAGACTGTATTGAAACAGGTTTTTCCTAATCATTGTTATAATGAAAGAATTTGTGGTAACAACCATCAGGACGATGCAGAGTTTAACCACTCAATGGAAAAGCAACATTCTCCCTGCCCACTTTCCCCTCTCTCACTGATGTTCCTACAGGTATCAAAGTGGACAACAGAACTTGAAATAAAATTCAAGCAGCTTCAAGGAGTGAGCCAAAAACCTTACGGATGCCCCACTTTCCTTCTCAGTAGTTAAAGTCTTACAGATACCTGTATCTGCTCCATCCCATGCGCATATACTAGCACTTTTTCTTCATAACTCAGTTTTTCCAATTCCCTCATTTGACCTTCTGGAAAAATAAAATAAAATAAAATAAAAATCAAACTCTTTATCTTCCAGTATCAGGAACTGGAATCTGCCTGCCACGTTCCTCCCAGGAGCCAGTCCTTTTTATGTTCAAAATTACTCAGCACACATCATTTCAGTCCCCTTCTGAAAGGGGCTGGACATGACAGGTACCAGCCATTCTAAAGGAGAATGAATTATGGTGGGCACTTCTTAACAACACACAGCTGCAGAAGGATACCCAGAGCAAGATAAGATATTTTTGGGAGCCACCCATCCCTGTGGAACTCCAGTGTCTAATATTTTTTCCAGCTTCTGTGCAATGGATGTCTCTAACCCTAGTCAGTTCTTCCAGCAAAGATTCTCCCCAACTAGGGTTATACAGAGGGAATCCCAAAGCAACAGGCTATGTACAGACATATTGGCATTCCCTCCAACAGAGGGACGAAAAGGAGAAAATTCCAGAGGATGTGTATCCCTCTGCTCCATATTCTAAATCTCAGCCTCCCCCCTTGCCTTGGAATGAGCTCTACAAAGCAGTAGCTGTTATGTACATGAATCTCAGCTCCCTTCCTTTAGAGTTTCCCCTTGAAGGTGACAGGCAAATCCTGGGACAGAGACAGATGCTGGGGAGGGGGAGGTCTCCTTAGGATGACTCGACAGAAGTAACAGAGCCTGTAGCTTTCTTCTTGGGGCGAGCTTTCACACTTCTTACTGGAAGCTGAGGAGAAAGAAAAGGAGCCATCTTATGTTAGTTTATTTTAACACCTAAATATCTAACAGAATGTAGAAAGGGTGCAGACATATATGACATACGTTACACAGAGTGTCTAATCACATGTAATGGTGTCTCGTACACTGTAAATTCAGGGTCAATGCTACAACTTAACATGATGCTTTGCTGATTACTTTTCCTCTAGATTATTCAATTATTACACTTAACCAGAAAAGCTCTACAATGTGGTCTAGTCATATACTACTCTCTAGCTTAAATAAATAAATAATAATTAGGAGCCTGAGTTAAGCCAAGCACATAATATAAGATGACCCCAACTTTACAAAAAGGGAGAAGTACTTTATCACGTATAAATTGAACCACAAAAAAAAAAAAAAAAAAACTTTCAAGGAAGAGCAAAAGCCTGGAAAGCATCAGTTTGAAGGGCATATTCCACAAAACAAACCAGCTTCTGAATGAAAACATGATTAAGCTAATATTGCTCTGGGACACAGCTGTGTTCTTTTTTTTAATGTATAGTGTGTTTCAACAATAGAAATACAGGCAACTCGTGCTCGTCTGAATATGGCTGCAAATACCCTGGGAGCATCACATGGCCATAGGAAGCAACAGCTCATCAATGACTAGTTACCCAAACTTCAAGAGAACAAAACCCATCTATATGGGCCCCTAAATGATACTTTTGCCAAATCAAACATGCAGAAGTCCAGGAAGGCTTAAGAAGGTATAGTACATTTGCATTTTAGATGAGGAGGAAATAGCTGTCGCAAGAATAAAGGTCACAGCAGTACTATGCATCCAGACTGCCCACAACAGACAGGGGAGAGAGTATAATCAACAAAACATGCTAAAAAAAACTTAATGTCCTACCCTTATAAACAACACGAGTGAAAGAAAAGTTTGGGTCCTGGCTCATGACAGAGGTTTCCAGGCACCATAAGAATACAGAAGCTAGACACCTGCATAGTAGGTGCACCTGCAGACAGCAAATGCTCTCATGTAGGACTCATGTAGCAAAGACTTAGACCAGCAAAGTTTATATATAAACAGCTTTCATACTCTGTGAGGCTCTGTGAAGCCAGAGCCTCCCAACAAAGCTCACAAATCAATGCCTGCATTGGAAATAACTTACACAGCAGCTCACCTCAGCTTTTGTCATCTTCTTAGAAGCTTTGAGGCTCTGGGTACGTTTAGGCAGTTTGTCTCCTGCATCTTCATCGGATGGGTCTGTTCTAGTCTCAGATGGGGTTCCATTAGATCTCTGTGCCACACCGCTCTCCTCTCCTGAGGAATAACAGGAAGCTAAGGAATAACAGAGAAAATTTTATCAAATACTTCTGAAAAAACACATGAAATCTCAAGTGGCAAGTCATTAAGGACCACGTGGAGGACAGATGTCAACAGCCTTATGAAAAATAACCCCCAAAGTACAGAGGTGTATTAGAAGATGGGAAGGGATTAGAGAGGACAACACAACTTCCTCTAGATAGTTTGCAATCCTGTAGTCCTTCTGAGACTCAAAGCATGAAGTCCACAGATCCCCTCCTGGCTCACCATATGAGGCCTCACAGAATAGCACAGCAGTTGTGTTCTGTACCTGAATCCTCAATGGTTTCAAGGAGACTCCCACCAGAGGGGTGCAACTGTGGCTCATGGCTTCGTAAATGCACAGTATCCTCATCCCGGATGAGAGTGAGGTCCTGCATGCTGAAACTTCGCAGCTTCTCAGACAAAACTCCCTGGCCCTAAGAGGACATGAAAATTAGTGTCAAGGACACTTTGCCCTCATTAAGATCATCTCATTCAGAAGTGGGAAGGTGCCCCATTCCCCTCTAGGGTACTCTGAAAAGAAGAGAGAAGGGAAATAGAGGTATGCTCCCATGATCAACAAGAAAAAGGCTACAGCAAACTCCAATCCTCCCCTCCCTTCATCCTTTTGTAAGTCAAGGGACAGGATTAACTGCAAGAAAAACCGGAGGAAAGGAAGAGTTGCCTGGTCTGATCAAGTACCAGCATCATTAACAGACCCATATCACTAACTGCTGGGACACAAAACTAAACTGCTGGGGAATTTGTGCACGTCACAGAAGTTTAGATTGTGTTTGTAGTACACAGGTGTGGCATTACCTTTGCAGCTGCAGTAACTGCTGCATTGGCAGCCAGGTTTAACCCTCTCTTGCCAACTCGCATCATGGTTTCATAGCTCTTGTCACGAGCCTGAGTGATATATTCATCAATTTCCTAGGAAAGCAATGGGGAACACAGCATTTAGGTCCTGGTTACAAATATGAACAGTCTCCCCCACCGTCACCTTTAAAAACACAGAACTCATCAGAATCCTTTTACTAAGGCTACCAGCATCAGCTGCCATTGATCAAGTACCTGTCTTTGCTATTTATAAAACGCTTGCAAATGCAAGTCTGATTTACAGAAAGCTATCTCAAATTAGAGCAACCGAAACAATGCAGTTGCTTATACTGAGAACATGAAAGAACAGCCTGGCTACAGAACATGCTGCTGCTGTCATGATTCAATGAGCTGAACTACTGACTGTGACTACAGGGGCTCATGACATTGGATTAGTCAAACACGCTTTCTAAGGATTAGGAAAAGAGCTGGCTATACTGCCATCTTCAGTAGGCTGCATCATGACACCTTTATGTCAGAGACAGAATCATTCTACATCCACTAATGTCAGCACTACCATGACTCGCACATTTCAATTTTTATTGTGGCATAACTGAATCAGAAGTCAGTCAGCTTCGAGACAGGTCAACATCTTCTGACAACAAGCAAGTACCTTCTCCTTATTGGAGAGCGTTGGGTGCACAAACTTCCTGTAGAGGACACTGGAGCCCTTGGTGTAAGGGGACAGCAGCCAAATCACAAATGCGATTTTCAACTCGAAATAAAAGGGAAACCTGAGAGAAAGAAAGGGAAGAAAAAAAAAAGAGAGAGAAAGATGGAGAACTGGAATCAAGATCAGTACAGAGACAGGAGGAGACAACTGGTAGAGAGCAGCACAGATAGAAAGAACAAAGGAAAGAGTAAAGACTCAGAAAAAAGAATTGAATGTCACGTCAGAAGAGCAAAACCCTCTTTGAAACCTTAGGACATACCTTCTTCAAGTGTCATTTAGTCTTTCATCCATAGCCATGAAAACTTCATAAACAGGGCACCCCTCAGCCCTGCAAACACACCAAGTTACAATCTGATAGCCGTTCTCACCATTACGAAGTTTGTTTAGAGACTGTTCACTGGAAGTTAATATTACAGTAGTTTCCTGCTCATTTTCCAAAGTTTACAACTAGGCTTTCAAGAACTCTCAAGTTCTTGCTAAGGCTGACGGCTCAGTTTCTGAAACTTCCAGCAGGTGCTTCTCAGATGAGACACAAAAGGAGGATCAGTGTAAATGAAAAAGAGCTGGCAGCACGTAAGTCTTTCATCTTTAGCCTTTGTTCAATAAAGTCTCTGGGAAAGACAGCAGATATTCAAGTATTTGAATGCAAACTTTCTACTACACCTATTAGTAGTAGAGACTTTTGCTTTTAGCAGGCCATTTTTAGCATCGGAACAAGCCAGAGCTCTTGTACTTTTCAGATCGTCTGCTTTTCAAAGTTCATGTGGGAAGAGGTGAAACTGCTGAGTGCCTCTGTAAGACAGACGTAGCCATATCATGTTTCTTTTAAAGATGCAACTCAGACTAGACTGTGTTGTTTCAGAGATATGTGCAAAGCACATAATACCAAAGCAATGAAGAAACTGAAGACTTCCTGTTCCAAAGGTCAGTCCAGTTGAAGACATGAAACAATGACTTGTCAATTTTGGAGCTCCATATAGATATTGCCAAGCATGACACACAGCACTGAAAAGCTTAAGAACCTGCTCTCTCCCCCATCTCCCCCCCCCCCCCCATGGAAGAAATTCTCAACATATAAAACACCACTCAGAGCAGAGACATGCATCTGATTTGTTCCTCCATACAAAGCCTTGCAAAGCAAAACAGATCCCTTCCCTCTACTTTTTTTTTTTTTAAATGTGTCTTTCAGATCATCAATTCCCAAATTCTATTAGTTCATGTAATAGCTTCTCAAAAGTATTTTGTGCAATGAACGGATGAAGACACTCTTATGGACCAATCTTAGCCATTTGCAGCTACAGGAGACAAAACAGTTAAGACAATAGCTGCTACCCACAATGTCTACAAACCTTCAAACTCTTCATGTGGGTTGGGAATGCCTAGAGGAGAGACAGAGTTTATTCTTAGCATCCTATCACTACTCCTCTCTTCTTCAAAAAAAAGATAAGTCACCGAGATACTCACCAAGAAAGAACAATGTCTGTAAGTGTTTCTGCTGTGGTGAAAAAGGCAAATACAATCCAGTACATCATCCACTTCACCTGCAAAAGAGAGGTCACTAATTAGACATCCACTAGAACCCAGAGAGAAAGTAAAATGTCTTATCAGTAAAAATGACTCATCACCTCCACAAATTAAGATGAAGTCAACAGCAAGAAGGCATATATAGAATTGGTAACGGAGGGTCACATACCAGATATTACATTATAGTTTGGGAAAACATGTAGGATTAACGTGCTGTACATAGACAAATGAATACCAATATACTGCAAAACACCTGTCCTGTACCAAGATCATGACGTAAAAATAGTGCTGTGATCTTAAATAAAAGATTTTAAAACACCCAGCAGTTCACATTAAGAAGTTATATTCTTTAATACATAATGACTACATTAATATATATGCAAATGTTTTAGTTCAGCTGTAGTTCTACGTTTTCTTAAGTGTTTCCTTGGGGAGAAACAAGACAGATGGAATTTTACTTTAATTCATTAATAAGCATTCTTAGCTTTAATTATTGCTCCCAGAAATCACACGAGGGACTTTTTTCTTAAATAAAGTCTCAGCAAGAAGGGCAAGAAAACAAAGATCACACTATATCAACGTTATCTTCTTGTTTAAGCTCCAGTTTAGTTTACCAAGTATATTTAGTGCTGTTATGACATGCTTGTAGCATAACGCCCACCTCCCTACTTCCTCACACCTCTGTCTACAGTAGAGGGTATTTCTTGCAAAGCAAACACAAAATAACCCCTCCCCTTCCCCCCCCCCCCCCCACAATCTACTGGTTTTGTAATAAATCTCTCAGTTACAGGCCAAATAATAATATTCTCTAAGAACAAGCCTAATTATAAAACCCACTACCCAAAAGTTTCCAATAGCAGAGTTAGGATCTTATAAGGGAAGCAAACAGTCTTCTGTGCAGTCAAGAAGTAAAAACAAATAAAGCAGATAAATGGAGACAGGAGGACACCTTTGCTAAAAGCAACTTAAAACTCTCAATGTCAAGAATGGGAGAAACAATCTGAATTAGGGAAATTCTGTATAAAATTTTCTGAAAAAAAAAAAATCCAGACTCTGTATACTTTTGCTTTTTTTCCTCCTATCAGATAAAATTTAACAGTAACTTGCATCTTGTATAGTTAGAAAACTCCAGCATCAAGATCTTTTGGACAATAGCAATCTTAACATCGCTAGAGTAGATTTTTAGCAATAATCCACATATTAAAATGACATTAACAGTTTAGTAACATTCTCAGTTACAGCAAATAAAGTTATATTGGTGATCTGTAATAGAAAGATGCTCAGGAACTTTCTTAAAAGAGAGAGAGAGCACGCGCGCGAGAGAGAGGAAGCGCGAGAGCGACCTTACGCTGCCTCCAGCCCTCTGGCACAGTAGACTGTTATAGCGTTAGTAACCCAAACTGATTTGCCCTTTATTGTGCAACTTTTCAAAACACAGTGTGGCAAAACTCTTATTTTATGGCTCTCCCCCTGCTTTTTTTCCCTTGTGTCATCATTTGGACAGGGACAAGTACGATTCACTTGATTTCTAAAGCAACTCTATGAAATAAACCGTTAATTCTTGGACGCAGCCAGCTCCTGTACGGAAAAGTTCATTTGTGAACAACTACAAATGAAAGACAAACAGGATCCCAGTGTGTGACAGACTTCTGGGAAGCTACATACCAGCAAATCTAAACAGCAATTAGTAGATAAACAGATATATGCAATATAATGATGAATATGGTTTTTGCAGAAAGAAATTAACCTTACAAATCGAACAGAATTCTCTGAAGGAATCAGTAAGCTCCAGCTACAGTGCTTCCCCCTATATGGTACACGGCGTTCCCACAGAGCTTCCAACTGGCCTAAACCCTCAAAGAACTGAGCTATCAAGGATAAAAGGGAAGGGACTCCTGAGAATCGATTAACAACTGGTTAAAGATAGGAAACACAGATAGAAATAAATGGTCACTTTTCACAATGAGGAAAGTAACCAGTGGAATCCCACAGGAATCAGAGTGAGAGCCGCACTGTTCATCTTCATGAAAGATCCAGAAAAGGGTGTGAATAACAAGATGACAAAATTTGCAGAAGATACTTTTCTGCCTAGGGAATTAGGTTAGAGCTGGTGACAGAGTTCAGAAAGGGGCATCTATCCTGACTGCTCTTCAGCTGACCATTCTATCGCTCGATGTCGTTAAATACAAAGTAATAACCATGCAGTTTCTGCTTTTTCTTAGTGACCACTATTGTGGTTACGTACATTAGCTCCTACCACTCAGGAGGGGTCACTGTAGCCAGCCTGATGAAACCACAAGCTCAATGCTCATTGGACTTTTTAAGCGCTAGCAGAATGTTTGGCAACAGTAAAAGAAGAATCGAGAAGAACAGAAAACATCATTATGTTACTGTTTAAACACACAGCGTGTTCACATCTTCAATACTGGACACAAACCTGGTTCTTGCCTTTCGTCACCTCCTACCTCCACCTCCCACCTCCCACCTCACCTTCATCCTATCCTCTATAGCCAAAGAAAAAAAGAAACACAGCTGAACTAAAAACATGCAGAAGCACAAACAGTATGGAACTATTTCTCTATAGAGAGGCATTAAATAGACTAAGACTCTTCAGTCCGAAAAAGAGAAAATGAAGGGAGAAGAGGATAGATACAAAAGGAGTCTGTAAAATCAAAAGTTTCCTAGAGAAGTTCAGTAGGTGCTGAATATTCATTACTTTTTACAGTAAGAGTTCAGGGGAGCCAAATGAAAAAAATGCAGACATTTAACACTTCCTCCCCCCCTCCCCCCAACATTTGATTAAACCAGTACAACAGATGTCAAGGGAAAAGAAGGTTTGAGACATGGTCTTGGAAGATTAGCACAGGGAAAGCTACTGAATAAACCAGATGAACCCGTCTAGCTTAAAGTTCCTAAACCAGAAGCCAGAAGAACAGAAATCCATAGACTGAATCCATAGATTACAAACATTGTTAAAAACTGAGTCAAATCAAGATTTTTTTTTTTTTTGCCATCCATTAAAAAAAGAGTGAGGTCTTTGCCACTCAGGTGATGGCTGCTGACTTCGGCTCACGGCCCATATGGAGTCTCCCCAACTTGCATCAAGAACCTACATAATTTAGTAAATACAAAAGCATAGTTGGAATGTAGATTTGACCAAAACTGCAGATCACACATGAAGAAAAACAAGTCACTTCTTTTAAAAGAGCTTGAAATAACAGAAGCAATTTGTCACAGCTGCTCAAGAACTTACCATAGATGGATATACATCATTGGGGGGGGGGGGGGGGGAAGTAAGTTTGCACCATGCTCTGTGACGCTATAGCTGGATGGCTTTTGATTTCTTGATCTGTTCCAATGCAGTCTTCAGTACAACACACATTTTAACACAGATATTCCCCGGTAAGTCCTTTCTCCCCCACCTATGTTGGTTCTTAAGCACTATGAGGAAGCAAGGGCCCTAATAGGGCTTACGGTCAGATGATTAGTCGACATTACTGTTAGAATAACTTTATGATACCCAAGTACTCTCTCATTTCCTTTCAAACATCAAATTTGGGAAGTTTTATGGCAATTTAGATGCCATCTACTAAAAGAAAATTGCATTAATACAACGTTTGCATTCTGTAAGATGCATAGCACCTATGTGCCTCAAAAACTATCCTGCCTGCCCACAGTCAATAAGTTTACAGTAAAGAGTGTCCATAAACTCAAGGGCTCCATGTTTACTAGGTCTCTGAACTTCAGAGCAGGCATGCTGTAAGGCATTTTAAAAAAGTAATATTTTTTCCAGGTTCTCAACAATGTAATTTCAAACTGTGAAATCTGAGTCTGTCATAAATTTAACATAGATACCATAACTGCAATCCATGACAGACACCCATGAGCCAGGCTAAAATTCTGGGTAAAACCTACATTTGATTCAACAAATGAAGGTCATAAATGACTGGGAGGAAAGAGAAGAGCGAGACCAAAGATGGTAATAGGATTACACAGATAATTATGAAACCACAGAATCATGTGATTATTCTGATAGTTTCTCCCATTCAACTACCACAAGTAGACTTAACAGTTTAGTAAAGAACATGGTACTTCTGACTGAGAGTAGCAAAACAAACAAACAAAGCAAAAAATCAGCTGAGCCAGATGTTATGCTTTGTAAATCTGTGCACTGTGAGTAGGCTGTCATCCCAGCGACGGTCTCTCAAAAACCAGTGGGCTAAATTTTAAGTTGAAAAAAAGGAAAAGTCTATGCAATTCTAGCAGATAGAAGCAGTGTGAGACACAATAGGACTAGATCCTGCAATATCTATTGTTAACGCGTCATTCTGTAAGTGGCAAACAGAGCCAGCTGGATGAAGAGTCACAGACTGCACCACAGACAGCAACAGCGACACAAGGAGCAACGCTGGCCTAGGGAATACCCCATTCACCTGTGCTGCCTGCCTGCTCCGTCTGGCTATTCCTCCCACTAAACATACAGAGGTTCATCCCACCCGCAAGCCAAACAGTCCTCATCTCCGCTGGCCACCACGGACACGTTTCTGTAAGGACAAGGCGCATCACTTGCTGCTTCAGGTAGCGCAGTCATAGCAGTGATACAGAGAGACGGAGAGGAGAAAACGATGCGGGACAGCAGGACAGAGCCTGGATCAACAGGAACCACCGATCACAAGCGCGGTTTACAGGAAGGCATAAACCAAGGGAAATACTCTGCTTTCTGAAAGGAAATAAGAGCAGTACTGAAAAAGCAGTAAAAGGAGTCAGGGCAAGGGCAGAGCTGGAGGCAAGAACTCCGCTGGACTCTGCGATGCTTCCAGACTGCAGCTTTCTCCCGCTTTCCCTCCCTCGCCCGGTGTCCCTCGGAAAAAACGCCGCATTTACGGTTCGGCACCTCCCGTCTCAGTAAGCGCGGCCCTTGGCAAGGGCCCTCCCGAGCCCGGCCCTACTCACATATTCCTTCACGTTCTTCGTCTTCACGGCCTTGTAGGAGGAGTACGCGGGGTAGAGGGTGCCGAAAAGCAGCCTGCGACGAGAACAGATCCCTCAGGGCCGGCCCCGGCCCCGGCCCCGGCCCCGGCGCGAGACGACTGCGGCCGCCGCCCGGCCGCGCCCCGCGGGTCCCCGGGGCGGAGCCCTGCGGCACCGCCGCGCCCGCCGCATCGGCCCGGCAAGGGCCCCGCGCCCCCTCCGCCCGCCCCGGCCCGGCCCGGCCCGGCCCGGCCGCCGCACTCACACCACGAGGCGGGAGATGATCCAGGAGACCATGGCGGCGGCGGCGGCGGCGCCGCGCGGGCTGGGGCGGCGGCAGGGCCAGCGCGGGCTCCGCGGCGCCGGGGGCGGCTCTTAAAGGGCAGGTTCCTGCCGCAGCGCAGCCCCGCCCCGGCTCCTTAAAGGGGAGGAGCCGATGCGTCGGAGGCGAAGGGCCGCAGGGCGGGGCGCGCATCGCCGCCCGCCCTCCCGGCGGGTCTCGGCCCGGCGCCCCCTGCGCCCCGGGGGGCGGCGGGGCCGCGCGGGGCCGGGGCCGGGGCCGGGGCCGGGGCCGGGGCCGCCTCACGGGTGGCGGCGGGGGCTCCGCGCTGCGGCCCCGGCCCCGGCCGCCGCCCCCTGCCACAAAGGACCAGAAACGGCCCCGTCTCCCCAGGGCGGCAGGGAAGGCCGGACCCGCCCGCCGCCGGCGCCTCGGCGGCGTGTAGACGAGAGAGGAGGACGGAGCCAGCTCAGTGCACGGATCACTGGATCGCCATTACATAAGCAGGCACTTGAAAACACTATTACTGTACTGGAGAACTTACTGTGATTCTTTAGGGAGAGAGAGAGAGAGAGAAAACTGAGGCAGCACTACGGTAAAACGTTGCTGCGTGCCAAATCTCCCTCCTGAAAAGGAAAGGGACAGAAGCAAGGCAGAGCGAAAACAATGAGCTGCTGGGGAAGAGCGTCCTCATGGATGCGTGAGCTTTAGTGTTAACGAGCTATGATGAAAAACACAAAACATCAGCAACTTCCCATTAGTTCTGGTTTCCAGAAGTGGAAAACCTGGCCCCCTCTACAAACAGTAACAAAGAACGTTTTATTATGCTCTGCTTTCGGGTATGAAGAGCCACAGAACGATTGCATAAGGGACTGCACATTTATACCATTGACTGCATACGTGACCTACAAATAGGAAGAAAGGAATCTGCCCAACACATCCAAGTTGTACAAGCACACGCAACCCTCACCATAGTGATTCTAGTTATAAATCCACCAACTTCATATGGGAGACCAGGAGGCAACAGCTTTGGTACCTGAATAACACGTTCATACTTTGCAACTGAAAGATGCAGACAAATTAGATCGAATTCAGAGACCTGGAGCATGTGACTTATGAAGAGGCTGGGAGTGCTGAACAACTACAGCAGGGGTAAGTGCCACTTCAGTGTTTTACACTGTTTAAAGAGCTGAGGAGCAATACGAGCATTTATGGTGCATAAGTAAATGGCGATAAGAACAACAGAATATTGACGTTAATAAAGCAGATAGATAGTCTTTGCGAATGCCATAAGCAGGAGCTCTTTGTTAAGTGGCAATGCTGAGCTTTAAAAGGGGCACAGAAAAGATAGTTGAAGCTAGCAATTTATCCTTAAGTAATAAGGAGCTCAATTTCTTTCCATATCATAAAGATGGCTGAGAAATTAATTCATTAACCTCGGTTCTCACAAGGAGAAACTCCTAGTACTGAAGGGCTGGTAAAAGGCATAACAAGAGCCAGCTGCAGCTCAGATTAAATTAGAATGCTTTATTATTAACAAAAATAATAAAATACTGCTATTAATTTAAGTTATTAGTAATATGGTATAGTGTTGTGCAATTAAGATCTTAGGGCCTATCCAGGATAGCAATTCATTTGTTAATTGTTTTCAAATTAAGGCCATTTCTTTTTCTAGCACATAGCATACTGCTGGAGTAGCTCATGACATACTTATATGCTCTACAGATGCGTAAAGTAGGTGACTAATGATCCACTATGGCCGAAACAGCGAGGTGTGGAAATGAAGTTAACTGTTTCTTAAGAGCAGCTTGAGCAAAGCCACATTTAGAACAATGCCTCGTCAGAGTTGGAGATCCCGCTAAAGCTGAGGTCAAGCTGCTGTAATGGAGAGAAACAGCAGTTCAGTCACAGCTCAAGAACACGAAAGTGACTGGAAAAGCTTAGCAGGGTAAGTAAGGGTCTTCAGAAGAAAAGTGAAGTGCAAGAACACAAGAACTCTCTCTCTGAAGCTTAAAGGTGCAGACTGCAATGGAAGAGTATCAAACTCTGAAAGAGGTAAGAAAAATACAGAAAATAAAATGTAAACTTACAGTACAAACAGACATGGTGGAAGGTAAGGCCCTAGAACTGGACAAGAAGTTTACTTTTTTCAATTTGTGATTGAGAGCTGTTTTATTAGAGGTGACCTTCCCCAGGGAAGTAGCTGTACTTTGTTATATCCAGGTCTTGAAACTCACTTTACCATTTTTATATTAGCCTACCTGAAGGTATAGAGATAAAATAAAAAGCTCCTGAAAGGCAAGGGGAAGAGAGAGAGAAGAGAGCAGTGTCAAGATGAGCAGTACCTGGTTGCTTTTCAAATGCCTGGTGGGAGTGGGCAGCTGGTATGCCAAGGTTAGAAGAGGGATCTAGAGACACTGGCCAATTAGGAGAAGAGGAAGCTGCAGGGAGATTTCAGGCTGCGATGCACTGGGAGGGACTGGCCTCAAGCATGTCTGTCTGTGCATCCCAGATGGAGGATTAGCTAGGGGAAACTCTGAAGCTGACAGCCAGAAAATAAGGTTACTTACCAGTAACCAGAGCCTGCAAGATGCATTGTCCACAGGTCCTTTCATGCTATGCTCCACCCATACGCTGTGTAGTTTCACTCCGGTTTTCTACCAAAGCAATACTTACAAGACATGCTTGGTGCATGAATAAGTAGATTAGCATGTCATGCAGCTCAGTTGATGCCTCTTAACTGTAGGTATCAAAGGGCTACCAGAAGTGAGGAAGGAGAAGAGTCATATGTGCACAGGAGGAATACATTTTAAAGACTGTTCATACCTGATATCTTCTTTCACCTTATCTATATTGCAGGTAAATCCAAGTTACTGTTCCACATCCAAGTTCTCTACTTTAATTCCTGTTTGACATCTTCAGGTTACCCAAGAGGCAGTCTCAAAATCTTTTGGAGGAACAACTGCCTTTGATGTACTGAGAAAGCACTTATTTTTTTCCATATTTAATGCTGTCTGGTTCAGTTCCCTCGGAGTACAGTTTTATGAAGATAGAAAAGGTTAACTGTTGTAAGATTAGCCTTTGCAGACTGTTTCATTTCTAATTAGCATCAAATATGGGAAGTTGGTTGAAAAGAAGGGGAAGTTTCAGACTAGGGACATCATCTCTTCCCCTTGATTTGAGACGGAGTGAGAGAGATGAGCGTCCTGCCTAACATCTTGAAGGCTCTGTGAAACTGGTGAATGAGTGCTAAATATGCCTTTGCGTGGTTGAGCTCATGCCAAGCCTCTGTACTGTGAATGCAACCAAGTTCCCTTGGGCAGGCCAACAGCTGTATGGCCTGAATCCCGGTTTCCACTTCTCCACAGTTCCACAGAACACTGGCTGAAAGACAGCTGGAGCTTAAAACTCTTACAGATATTCAAAATATGGTACCTGCCCAGTATCTTGTGCAGCTCCATTTAATGGAAAAATAGCATTCAGTAGAAGAAATGTCATGACTCCAATCAACTAAATAAGGTAACAGCACTATGATTTTTAAGGCCTACCATTGACGTTGTTTTGTCTCTGCTCTGAAATTTCTCATTTCTAATATATAAATCTTTAATTAGCTTACATTCCAGGTTACATAACAGCTGCCCCTTAAAAGACTGTAACCAGAGACTACGGTGACAAAAACTATTGATTGTACATCTTAAAACAATACTATCATCACTTCAGTTAGCTAGTTTTGCAGTAAGCTCTATATGAAGATGAAACATGATGCAACTTATGGTCCATATTGGGAGGGTGAGTGCTTAGACTGACCCTCTTCAAAAAGTCCTGTTAAGAGAGCCCTAACACATGTCTTGAGATCACCATTAACTACACTTGCACAATGAATTATATGATAAGCTCCAAATTAGCTATCACTACTCAGGAAAAATAGCATAGTCATCACTACTGCAAATCTCAGTGCCTCCATTAGTAGGAAATGCAGCAATAGGAGTTTTTCAGAAATGAATAGTGAGCATCACTATTGTCAGTCCAGAAATGCATGGTCAACTACCTTTAAAACCTTGCATGTAATTTGAATCATCTTCCCTCAAGAACGGGGTGGCTGAACTAATAAGAGGCATGAGAAGGTCAGCAAGAATGATCAGAGGTACTGAAAAAGTACTACGCAAAGCAATTCTCTACAGTCCAAGACTGTTCACCACCTTGGAGGACAGATGCTTAGAGGAAGAGGAATGGCACATGAGAGGACTATGAAGCTAAGGAAATGGTTGAAGGGGTAAACACAAAGGACACCTACTTTCAGAAAAAAAGATTCTGGAGCTCAGGTAAATTAATGAGCAGCAAAATTTAAGCTAACAAAGGTACATACTTTTCACACAAACAATTAAGTCACGTCACTCTGTCAAAGAACGTAATAGAGGCTGTAAGTATAATTAATTCTGGCATCAAGATTATACAGTTTCAGTAAGCTTCACAGTCTAAGGAAATAGATATATCTATAGAGATATACACACACGCATATGTAGGAAAGGATATTAGGTGTTTTCAGATACACAATACATGACAATTCTATTTCAGAAGTTCTGAAATTGCTGTATATTAGCAGCTCCCATTTTAGATTAGTTGAACAGACTGAGGTGACAATTACACCATTTAATTAACTGAAAATCTTATTTTGATGGAGAACAAGCAAGAATTGGTGAGTGGATTCTCAATCTAGATAAATGTAAATTTATGCCTAACACTGAAAGTGTTAATGACTTACTTGGAATGACTTACCAAATGAAACGGTACAGTCTATCTCCTGGTGTATTCAATCCAGATAAGAGCTATGCTGGTTCAAATAAAAGTTACTGGAACTGATTTTACCAGTTTTCATGCCCTCATCTGGTCCAAAATCTGGATGGCTACATATTTCTTAGTTTTAACCCACAATTTTTGGGCTAATCATTCCTTTGGTTTTGGCTGAATATCGCTTCAGGTTGATTGCGCTGCATGATTACTAACAGAGAAAATACAAGAGACAGAAACAGCGTTTGGTAGACCCAATCCAAACAGAAAGCTTCAGCATGAGATGCAGAACTCTTGTGTAAATCACTACCTTTGGCATGACTCAAGCTACTGCATTACATGTAGCTAAGTCTTTGTCCTTATGTCCAATTATGTCGTTAGGCTCTTTGTCCAATTCTAGTAATTGCTGATACACAACAAAACCAAGAAAATCTCAGCTATAATTAACCACTCAGGATGGTTTGTATGCACAGAGTCCAGCCAGAACGCACAAGAGACTCTGCAGAACATGAATATGCTGAAGTTAAATGGTTCATGGGCTGGGGTAATCCTTTTTACAGAATTACAGAATGGTTGAGGTTGGAAGGGACCTCTGGAGATCCTCTAGTCCAACCCCCCATCTCACCTAAAGCAATCTTTGCCACCTCATCCATAGCTCCAGTAGAGAGGGCAGCACTGACCCCAACCTGTTAGAAAGACAGTGAAAAGAGGGGGAGCACATCATACGAGATGTGGTTCATGACAGGATGGATCCTCTACTCAGAGGATCTCTGAGAATCAAGAATGCGTAGGTGACTTGGTATGGCCCCAGCATATGTTTGGGATTCCAGGCTTAAAAAAATCCCAAGCCTTCTGGTGAGACACTGGGCAACAAGTTGTCAGGTTGCCTAGAGGCAGAAGCTGAGACAGCCTCAAGGCAGGAAGGTCAGAGTCCAGGTCTGAAAGAAACTGCACAGACTGTTACAGTAAATGACTTTTATTTAAAAAAAAATGAAATAACCGTGAACATATTAACAGGCCTGCAGGTGGCACTACAGTACAGCTGGATATAAGGTAGATACATTTCCCCATGTACCCAGACAACGAAATCCATTGCATCAATGCTGACATTAGTAAATTCTGAATACAGTTCTATCAAGCAGGAACATTTTACTTAAAATAGTTCTGGACAAAGTTGATACTGAAAGTTAACTTTTCCTTCACTTTGGGAAAGGATAGATGTTTTGAACTAGCACTGGCATTGGGTGAACTATTGCCTGCGGTTACCAGTGCAGGGAGAGATGCACAACATCTCCACATGAGAACAGAGTTCATATTCCTTCTTCCTTCTCATTTTGAGGAAGCAGGGGGACAGGGAGGGACAGGGTAGAGAAGAGGGGTGAGGAATATAGGCAAGGGAGGTGGGGTGTCAATTACTATTCACTCTCCTTTGGCTGTTTTTGTGCTATTTTGGACTGCTTTCTAAAAATCACTTCTTGATTTTATTGAAAGGAAGACTAAATGTAATGCGCCTTTCCTTGAAAACCCAGGAACAGTTGTGGTATTTCAAAAATACTAAAAATATCTACTTTCATGAAATATTAACTGTTTCACTACAAACCTAGTTTTTCACTAAATACACAATTCTCCTATTTCTGGAGTTTCCTGGGAAAAAAAGTGGGTTCTCCCTTTATTTCTGCAACTCTACAGTGTATAGAGAAATGGCTACAAGAAGGGGAGTGCAGAGAATCGCTTTATCCTTTTCCTTGGCCTGTATTTCACATGGGAAGATTACTTAAATTTCTGCAATTTGGCTACTGCTGGTCACACTCCTTCAGCAGCTATCAACTAAGTCTGCAGCAGGACAACCCACCTCCAGCACATTCCTTCTAACTCTCTGGAGACTAACTAGGCATGAGGAAAAAAAACATCCACACTCTTTATACCATTTCTATTCATAATATGCAGGAACACCATGTGGTTTCCCTGTTATTCCAATTTCCAAAAGGCCACAGGAAAGGAACATGGCACCTTTCATTAGAATCTGGAATTCTGCATGTAACAGTGCGACCTTCCATTAGACCTTCAGTGTTGAGGCAGCGTAGAAAACAGTGGCTGAAGAGTGTGTGTAATACTGACCACACCAGCTCTTAGTGAGAAGCCTCTGCTCCTGCAGAGGCAGTCATGTGCAGTCCCTGTATATACTGTGAGCAAAAGGCTTACTTCACAGGGGATTTGGAATTAGCAACTCCTACGATCTAGCTAGTTTGGATTCATGAGCTTTCAGTGTGCCAACAGCATCTTTCACTGCATGGTAGATAATATTTTTCACCTGTAATAGGAGAGAGAGAGAGAGAGAGAGAGAGATAGAGAGAGAGAGAGAGAGAGAGAGAGAAAAATCAGCTTCTCCAGACTAATGAGGAGAATCTTGCATACCCATGCAATCAGCTTTAACAGTTGAATCCATAATAGTTGGGAAGTATACATGAAGATGTACAACACTGAGCTGCACTAAAAATTCAGCAGAAGTTAGCACTACTACTGCTTCAGGATATCAACAGCACAAGTTTAAACTGTCACAGACTACACAAATATTTTAGAAAACTGCACCGCCTCATTAACTCATCTTCTGGTCACTCAGCAACTCATTTACTCATACTATTTTAGGGTAAAGCCTCTCTTCCTTGAGCCCCTAGGATAAAGTATGCTATTAAGTCATTCATATAAATTTACTTTGAAAAGGTGTGATGAGTCACTTACATTCATATGAATCAGGCCCAAAAGGAGCAAGAAAAATAATACAGTTACAACCCTATCTAAACTGAAAGGATGCAACAAATCATCCTGTTGTCTTTGTATGGAGTTTAAAGACTCTAATTTGTGCAAATCCTTACAGAAGTTTGTTTATAGCAAGTTTTCACTAAATTCTTTGAAAGAATTAACATGGCAAGTTCTGACATTCTTGGGTGATACCCTGGAGGATGTCTAAATATTGAATACTCACTTTTGCAAGAACAGCCATCCTTGCAGATGTCCATCCCCCCATTTTACATGTGGGCAGTTACTAATACACAAAAAATGCTGACAGGGAAGTTTGCAAGCTAAACAGATACCAACTCTTTAGAAGCATATGTAGGTGAAATCAAGATCTCTTACAGTCCTCTCTCTGTAGAGCTTACTGTCTTGTATACAATGCACTACTACTGTTCAGTGCACAGTATGTTCTGTACATAATTATTTGTTTAAACAATTTTATCTCTTCAAACCAAAACACGTTTCTTGAGGTTTTTATTATTTGGGATTAATTAAAATTTAAATAAGCAAGTCTTCACTCCCACAGCAATTCTCCTTTAGACAATTAATGCAGAATCAAATATGAATGATCTCAGTGAAATACACTTATCTTCAAAACAAAGCATTTCTTTTTCTTTTTAATATGGATTTATTTTTTCTGTTATACTTCACTCTCATTCAGAATTTGGCCATTTATAAACTAATTAATGCTGATACGTGCAAGAGTTCATCAGTGGGAAATTTCTCTGGAAAGCCAGGAGGTTAATATCAATTTTTGCTTATATAATACTGCAGATGTAGATGCATTTTTTAAAAAAAAAATATTTACCAAATGAAAAATACTTCACATAACTCTGGACGTTTATCTCTTAAATCATTAGCCATTTGTTTCTTACACTGAACAGACCTGGCAAAACTCAGGATATATTTAGAGACTACCCTCAAAATAGTTACCTGCAGTTTATCCTCATGGTTTGTATGAGTATTAGACAGGTGCCTGAACTCCTGGGTCAGACGGAAGCAGTGCTTCACATGCTCTGGAGATACAAAATCCTCTGCCACTTTGATGCAGCTGTACAAATTATGGACCTAAAAAAAACCCCATACCAAATGGTAGATACACCAAGACTGAGTGAACTATGCAGTGTTAATAGTTATATAAAAAACACGTGTGTATGTTACGTTGTTCCACACTTACTTATCAGAAATAAGAACTGAAGCCTATTTAATTTCACACAAAATTGTGTGCCTGATCACAGAATCACTGAATGGTTGAGGTTGGAAGGGACCTCTGGAGATCTAGTCCAAACCCCCTGCTCAAGCAGGGTCACTTAGAGCACATTGCAGACATGCTTTTGAATTATTTCCAAGAATGGAGACTCTACAGCCTCTCTGGGCAACCTGTTCCAGTGCTCAGTCACCCTCATAGTAAAGAAGTTTTCCTTATGTTCAGATGGATCCTCCTGTGTTTCAGAGTTGTGCCCGTTTCCTCTTGTCCTATTACTGGGCACTACCAAAAAGAGTGTGCTATCGAAAACCAGCAAACAAACAAACAAAAAAAACCAAAACAAAATAGCTGACATTTCAGATGTCCCCTATCTTTCCAAATATAATAGCGTTCTCAAAAGTATGTTCTCCATACTTTTCTGGACCTCTGTTCCCTAGGCTGAAGTTTCACTAGCAGGAATGTTTTCTCACTGTTCACTCTAAATATTCTTTTTCTTAATTCTATCACATTACACATTATTCAGTTTTTTTTTTTTTTTTTTTAAAAACATGTTCACTAACATAAGGATTAAGAACCAATTCAAATAGTTCCTGTAAGAACAGCCTACATAGAAAATGGAACCAAAGTCAGCAACGAACTAACAGTTATTTGGGAGTCACAGTTCTATCCCAGGTTTAATCTATCCCAGTGTCCCAGGTTTAATTCTATTTGTCAATATGCCTGTAAGTGGCACACTTACCTGATGGGGAGCACCTGCAGGAATGAACACAGCATCTCCTAGGAACTGCACTATTGCCCAACCTTGTACACCATACTCATCATAGAGTCGCTTACGTAAGGTCTGGTCCAGGTACCAACTTTGGTCATGAATGGGGTCATGATCTGGGGGATTTTCTTGGCCTTGCTCTTCTCCAACCTAGCGCCATGATACAGAGAAATATGACACTGCACCTTGATATTGCTGGCCCACAAAACACTCTGTACTAAACCACATAACAAGCATAACCTCAAGCTACTTAAAAGTGTGGCACTACTTTTGTTAAGATCATTCAGGTCTTCATTAATAACATCTGCATTAGCATGAAGTAGACCAGGCTCAAAAGCTTGGGAAAAAATTAACCTCTACTGTCCTCAAAGAGAGCATGAGAATACCTATGCACGTGATGACCACAGCAATTTGTATCACTGGTTGCTACAAGTAAGCTTGCTAAAGGAATCTGCTAGGTCCAAACCTCCTTTGTCACAAACATACCTTCCGGAGAAGTTCCCGTATCTTTTCAGCGTCCTTGGCTGCATAGATGTGCCACAATGCTCCAGGTTTTTCTTTTCCTTCATGGATTCGCTGCTTTGTTACATCATCAGCATCTCCCTCATCAATTGTTTTCAGAACCTCTGAAAGGAAGACCCACATGAAAACAAAATGATTATACAGCTTCTGATTTTTGGCACACAGAATAGGAAGGATCCTTTCAATCCACTAAAGCCAGTCACACTAATATTGCAGCTACTCCAATATTGCAGATACTCTAAGTGCATCAAGCTTCAGTCATGAATTCAAACTGAACTAATGCAATTATTCAAATGCAATTATTCTAATATAAGGAGAGGGAAGAGTAACATCACTGTTTCCTGTACTTTCTTGAAGCAGATGTATCTAATTTCTAGCAAAACACCATTGCTTTCACAGTTGGGAACCAATGAAACATTACCACACTTTTAAATATGTGCTGCAGACATAATCCAAATAGCCAAGGCAGTTTGTCATGTTTCATAGTTATAACACACTTGAACAATAAAAGACCTCAGATACATTCTTCTTCCTAACACACACTATCAAAGAAAACAGCTTTCCTCAAACATTACCATCATCATGGGTCCCTTCCCCAATGGGAATGCCAACATACACCATGACATTAACAGCATCAGACACATCCAAGTGCAGGTTGGTTGTACCAACTCGTCTGTCTTCTGCAGTGATCAAGCCTATTTAAAAAAAAAAAAAAAAAAAAAAAAGTGTAACATAAAAGTCACTCTGTTTAAACTCCCACAAAAGTAACCTCTCTGAAAAAATCCTTTTTTCTAGAATGCTACTTTTACATAGAGGCAAAAGTAGAAACCAATGTCAGAGTGTAGCTGCAGTAGTTCAAGTTTCATGGCATGTGGCACGTGTAAAAAAGTTTACTGAAAACTAACATTTTCTAGGAGAATAGAAGTAGTAAGTATAGTTCACTCCCAATCATAACAAAGCAGGCATTTTAAAAACAAAACCTGAATTTGTACTTTACAGTTTTGTCTCAACTCACTGCAGCCAGCATAACAGAACACAAAACAGTAGCTAATTTAAGCAGAAAGCCAACTCTAGTTTGTAACATTCAGAAGGTTACACGACATAAAGAGAGCACAGATGAAATATAAATGAGGAGGAAATATACTATATAGGATCAAAAACCAGACTAGATAAATTCACAAAGTTTAGGTTAATTACTGGCTTCAGGTGAGAGCCCTTACAACTCCAGCCTCAAAACTGTGCTTTGTCAGATGCAGCAAGATATAATGAAAGATGGGTCTCGTTTAACATTTGCCACAGAGTATGCTGGAATATACGAATCTATCATCAATGGCAGTTCTTATGTTAAGTGTACAGTTTAGGGAACTGTGTAAAGATTGGTTGATATTTACGAGTCCTATATACACAAAACCTATTTAAGAGAATAGGCTTTCTTCACAGTCCACTCCTATAAACATGTCCTTCTATTTAGGCAACTGAGTATCACTGAAATAACCAGGCTTCAGTTACAGCTTTCCTATGTTAATACTTTAAAATGCTAAGCACATGAAAGTCTTCACTAACACAAGGTGAGAATTATTTTCCACCATATATTCACAAAACAAACCCATATATTTACAATTGAAATACACTGCTTTACTTCCTTAATTCAGATTGGGGAAGGGGACTGCCAGTTTAGAAGAGTTACTCTCATTCACCCTACAGAATTGCCTTTATTTCTAGTTCCACCCTTTATTTCGTGTATAATCAAGCTAAGAGTAAAAAAAGATGTAACGCTGCTTTTGAAGACAGACCTAAACTTTTTCCTTGAACGTAAATAAAGTGCAATACTTTCTCTCTTTGAAAGAGGACCTAAAGGAGGATCAAATACTAGAAGATTAAATTCTACTGCTAAAAAAATAACATCAGCACTCTCTCCACAAATTCAAGATACCAAAGAGAAGAAAATTTTGACATTTAAGATAAATCTAACAAAACTAATATATTCTTCCATTGCTAGGAACTAGCAGAATGCAAAGACAAGTTAGCCTTCAAAGATTACTTTGCTTCTTGCTGCACTCTAATCTGTTTATTTCTTGATTAGATAAGCTCTTTTGAGGTAGGGCCTTCATCACTCAACCTGCACAGTAAGTAATATACAAGCCAAAACATTGGACAATGCCTTTAAATATCAAAAACCCCAATCTGTATATTTTCACAAATCTCTTAAAAAAAAAAAAAAATTATTTGTGATGTCATACCGCTATGATAAAAAAAACCAAAATAATCCCATTAAAACTATTTCTCAGAACTGCAAGAAGTTGGTTTACAGCTTTTAAGTCTAAAATCCACATCTGGTTACTGAGCTAAATATATATATATATATTTTTTAAAGAGATGAAACAATGAAAAATTTTTCACGGCCTCAGGTGAGTTGTTACTGTAGGAATATTAATAGTTGGAATTTAAAGTCTAAAAAAGCCAGCACCTCTCTATCTTCAGGATTTAAAGAGAACTACAGAAGTTACACTATATGTTAAGCTTCCTTCTGCATACCTGTTTTGTGACAAGTCTGCAATTTTTTTTCCCTCTTCAGTATAGGGTGATATTTTTCCGTATATCCCAAGAGCAACTACTTTAAACATTAGTTTATCTTACTCTGAAGTTGCTAAGTAGGCGTTTCCAAATCAGCAGGTATTTAAAAGCATCTTGAAACTTTAACAATCAATTGTTTTAATTTAAAAGCTTCTGCACCCTATTTTCGGCAGTCATCTCAAACACAGTACATTCAGGAAGCTAAGTAATTCCAAGATTATAAAACACGCATTAATTGTTTATATATCCCCAACCCTCTGCTGTACTAAATGTCATTTGAAAGTTTAATGCTGCACTGCCCTATGCAGCGTATGTACTCAGGCAAAGGTTTCCTCTATTTGCATGCTATTTACCTGCTACACAATTTCCGTATCAGAGGACAAAACTACCCATCTAACTCAGGCAGCTGAACACGGTGACAGTCTTGCATACTGTCAATGACCTGTGGTGTTAGACACGCATGAAGAAAATCCCAGTCTTAGCTAGAAACATGAACACACAGACTCAAGTGCCTAGAAACTGGTGCATTTTCCTCTCAAACGTATCAGTTGGTCTCAAAATGATACTGCCCTCACCTTGAGCCCTGCCTTGTAGCAGTTATAATTGTTTGCAGACTTGTCATATAAACATTTCCTGGGAAATGCAAGGTAAAAAAGGCACATCTGACAATTGTGAAAGGACTAGCACAACAGGACTAACTCAGAAAAGTGAGAATGCGTCCTAGGTAAGTACTTTTGATTAACACAACAGCCTTGCATATGCTTGCAATATAATATGGAGTCATGAAAATCAACACCTGTAGAACTGTTCTCACGTACCATAGGCATTGTACATTTTAGGACCCAGGTCAGGACGGACAAAGTAGCTTGGCAGCCTAGAAGCCAAATTCAGTCTGCCATCCCTCTTGGTATACTCAGGAAGAGGAAGATTTTCCATCAAGTCCTCAAATCTGGAGAGGAAAAAGAACAAAATGTTCATGTTTTCTTCTGCTCCGCTTTCAATACGTCTGTATCTCTAAGCTGATTATAACCCATGCAGCTAGAGTCCTGTAGACACTGTTGCTAAGGTTTACTTACCTTGTAGGCATCATATCTCTAAAGTCCTCCCCTGGAGGCCAATCCTTTAGCTTTAGTACCATTGGCTGACCGTCATCTGACCTGAGCCGTTCTGTAAGAAACGGATTAAGATTTATGTATGTCCTGTCTTTTACCACAACCCATTACCTTGTTGAAGCCATAAATTCTTTGTAGCAATACCTCTCTTCCATAACACAGCAAAACAGATGCTGATTTTTCTTTGGGCTCCTAAGCATTACAATAACAGGACCATATAAGAGCGTAACAATTAGATACAGGGTAGTATCACTGTCTACAGTCAAAGTTTAGAAGATCCTGCATAGCTGTTAAATCCTGGAGAGTTTTTATCCAACTCCAAAACAAGAGTTTCCAGAACATTCTGCCTTACCACTTCCAAAGTCTAAAGGCGTTTTACATTTCATTTCAAGAGGAGCGGTGCTTCTATAAAACAAATGCTGTCAGCTAACACTTTGAGATCAACCTGAACTCCAGTATAAGGCAAGAAACCATGATATACCATGCTCAAAAAACTAAAGGACAGAGGGTTACCAAGGAACACTACCATCAGGCACTGGGCACCAAACAGAACACATCCTTCCCAATTCACCAGGCGGGACATTTGAGAAATCCTGAAGATGACTGAATTGTAGCATACGCCTTTTTGATTAGAGAGGGATGCCAAGGGAAGATCAGAACCATTCAGACATCTGAAGATGAGTCATGTCAATTAGTTTGCTTTAAAATACAAACATCATCTAAGAAATCATTTTTGAGAATGGTGGGCGGGGGGGGGGGGGGGGGGCAGAAGGCTTCTGGTTTTCAAAATTTTTCCTTGTGGGAAGGCAAATTAGCAGGGAGCCAAAGTCAAACACTTCAGGAGTCTCACCTGAGACCTGACTGGTAACAGAGAGCTGACAGCACAGAAAGACATTTTGTATGTAACAGGAAAGGTTTTCTTGAGTGGATGTATGATATAACAGTATCGACCACAATATGAACTGCTGTTTTGCCTCAGACATTAGAACGGCTACGAAAATATCTAGAAGTGAGTAAATGCAGCACCTTGGGAAACTCAGTATGGCATTCAGAGAGAAACAAAGTTCACTCCTCTACCAGATTCTTCACAGCTTAACATGAAGTCATCAGTTGGAAAACAGAAAGGACCGCAGCCTGACACCCCCACGTCTCCTTTCCCCAAAACATAACATCCTTCACCACTCCCTACCACACCAAAGAACTATCAGCTGAAAAGCAACTAGCTGTACCAAAGACTCTGTAACCTACTAGAGCTGCTGGCAGCACCTAAAGAGAAAAATATAAGAAACTAGGACTTGAAGATCCATGAGTCATGCTTGCAGTATGCATCAACAGGCTATGGAAAACAGCCCTGGGTTACAATATTAAAAAATGATTTGATTTAAAATAAAAGGATAGAAGAATTGCAGATATGTAGAACAAAATGACTCATTTAAAAGAAATGAATTTTGATGAGCTAAATATTTTAGACTGGCAAGTGAACTGGATTCAAGTCCTCAAGGACTTGAATTCAAAGATGTTTCAGAACTTCCTATATTCAAGATCTTAAAACCAAGGACCTTTGATCCAAATAAGCAGCAGCAGCTTTTACAAGGCTATTCAGAAAGGACAGAGTGAACAGTTACTGGAAGGAGAACATAATGATCTGACAAATTACACGAAACAGGATGAAAAATATAGAGCTGATCAGCAAAGAAAAGCAGATTTAAGAATGATCAAGATGAAGTAAGAACTGCCAGAAGTCCAGATAGAACTCAAAGATATTAAAAGCAAACTGCACAAGATTAAAATCAACTTAAATAAACAAAGTATCAGATAGCATAGCTAAGGGATCATCTCAATACCACCTCCAATGTAGAGTGGCTGCTCTGCTTCTCTTCGATAACTAAATGACTGTTTGGAAATAAAAACAGCCATGTATCTGAGAAATCTAAAATTGACCTAATGCAGAGAAGTCAGTCACCATATAATTTCCAGCGCATTTCCACATAAGCGGGCATAGTCCTCATAAGCGGACTATGAGCGAATATCAATCTTCTAAACTAGGGATTGGCTGAAGAACACTACATAAAATATACTTAAAAGAAACGAGCAAAAAAATCGATCAGGCTTTCCAGTCTGGATCACTAAAATTTCTCATATAGAGTGTGGTAAAGGCACCATCTAAAAGGCAGGCAACAGTGGAGTTTGCTGAAAGAGAAGCATCTGGCTGGAGAGAAACTACAAATAACACTTCTTGAAGATAACTTGATCCGCATGCGTTTACTATTTTCATGAATGACCCCAGCACAAGAGTGAAGTGCTGGTGAAATTTTCCAATCGCAGTCAATACAGAGAAAGACCACACCATTATATCCTTCTAGGCCACTTATTTCTCTGTAGTAACAGGATTAGAATGAAATTTAACAGTACAAAATACAAGACTGTATATTTGGAACAATATAAAAGTTGGGAACTCTTTGATTGGAAAATGACTAGGGAAATGAATATTCTCAGTCTACAAATCTATCACCCTGTTTGCTATTGAAAAAAAGCTTTCCACTTAGTTGCCTGTTTGTCCACGATTTCTGCTATGTGCACATAGCAACAAATATGGAAAACCATTTTACAGATACACTTTTAAAATCAGCAGCGTTGCAATGAACCATTACAGCTCTCTATAAATCTTAGACTGCTCTGACCCAGATGCATACAATCTAAAATGGAGCTCCCTGCTTTTCTGAAGCTCATTGAAGATCTACATGATTAATGTGACCAACTCAAGACAGGATTTTTTTCCCCAGGATTATATTCCCAGGAATTTTCAGTGGTTAGCTCAAGCATTAGGAATGTGTTATCACATGAGGTACACATACAGCATTGCTGTTCATAATTCTTGTGAAAAATGTAGTTGAACTTGCAGAAGATCTGTGATAATAAAAAACCCCATAATCTCAAGTTTATTTAGTTGGCATATTCCACTGAGTCCTAGTATCCACAAACCTCACTCTGGTTTAGTTTTGCGAATTCTCTTTAGTTTTACAATAAGTGTTGATGTTGAAAGGAGAGCAAGGGTAGTCAAATCTCATACTGTTGTCTTAATAACGGTAGCTGATTATGATTATCGTTTTCACTGAGAAAAGTTCAAAAAAAGTAGCTCCCCATGACATGGATTATCTTTTGATACATAAAATAACACACCAACATGCTGTAGTACAGCCAAAATTTTATATTTTGAAATACTTTGGCAGCCCAGTCTTAATCTGCACCAGTAAAATGTTTTCTAGGATGCCCTGCATCTAAGGAGCAATGGCTTCTTTGTACAACACTGAGAGCTATCAGGAATTTTTTTTTTTTTCCCCCTCCACCCCTCGAGAAAACAGGAAGAAAAGGTGGTGGTGGTCAAGGTAATAAGACAGGCAGCGCAGCCAAATTAGCCAGCTGTTAGATATTACTTACTAGATATTATCTCAAAGCCATCCCAGAAGTCACGCACTTTCACATCTGAAATTATGGCACAGTTCCTGCAGTTCACCAAATCTACATCTTGATCTCCAAATTCCAAGCTGAAAGCTTCTGGTTTCCAGAGCTCTGGCTTCAACTTCTTATGGACACCAGATACGAGCACGGGCTGAGAATACAAAGAATAAATGCTTACTCCACCATAACCAAATTTCTTACATATGCAACCACACTTTAAGAGCTGAAACTCCTCCCTATCCTCACACCAAAGACACTACAAATTATTTTCATCCACATGTACAACTTCTGTACATCAAAAAAAAAAAAAAACCCTAGTCTCAAAGTAAACTTCAATTTCAGGCCGTGTGCAGTTATCTTAGTTTAATATATCACTTCTAAGACGAGACAGAATGTGGAAGTACTGCACGTATAAAGGCCCCCTGCCTCCTGTTTTTAAGCACACACGTAACTACTACTAGAAACAATATTTGTATTGAAACTTGCTCATAAGAAAATGCCAAAAAAAATTATTTCTCTTGTTCCTTATGCACAATTATGGATCATCATTAACTCCCAAGTACAAAAGCAAGGGGTGGACAGAAATTGTTCCCTTGCAAAAGTTTTCTAAGATGTTTAGGCTTCATATACCTACACATTCCAACTCAAGGTTTGAATGGCCACAAAATAAATGCTCCATAAATGCTCAGGGCTTTTCCTGAACTAACAATGCTAGGAAAAGGTGTACCAGACAATCCTCTCCACCACTGGCCAAAAACTTCTAAGTTCAAGATGATTCGAGACTCTCAGTTCCTTTCACACTGCCTCTAAAGACTTGAGAGAAGAGGGAAAGGGGGTATGAAAGGAACTTATAAATGGATTACCAAGCCTGAAGAACTCCAGTTTTAGTAAATGCTATGTTCAAGTGACGGTTCACATGTCTATGCAAATTTGACATGATTCCAAGTTGTGTCCTATACATTAAAAGTGATCTGAAGGTGGATCTTGGGTTTATTCACGTGAACAAAGGGGTCAGTACAACCCTGAGGAACACGGATGCTCCTAGATGTTCTGCTAGTGTTACAACTCTTGGCAAAGATAGGTACAGAGCCATAGACAAGCAGCTCTGAGGGTGCCTTGTTTAAAAACACTCTCAGTCCCACTACTGGGTCCTGAATGGTACACGAGCACGACAGTTGTGGCCAGAGCCTTAGTCTGCACCAATTTGGAAGGCGATGAGCTTCGACAGCTACACTTTGACAGAAGATCAGTAATCACATCTCTAGAATCCATGAGGAGAGTCAGGATTTGCTAATAGTCAAGTACCCCATGGCCATGGGCAGCGTCTTGTGCCAATCAGCCAACCTCGACTGCAGAGAAGCTGACAAGCAAGCCTTTTTTTGGTAGCTCCCGAAATGTTTAAGATCCTTCTTAGAGAGGCAGTGCTGTTTGCTGACGGGGTGGTTGAGAAAGCTAGCAGAGGATACTGACCCTAAGCTTAGAGTGTTCTTAGCCATGACAGGAAAATTACATCTGATTGACACCGTGGGGGTGCAAAAGAATGATGTGAAATCCTTCACGAATAAGAAGAATGCAACAAGTTCAAAGCGCAATAGATCTCTGTGCACTACAAAAAAAAACGGGAGGGCAAGAAGGTAACTTCAGTTAGGGAGAAAGCTGACAGCAGTGGTAGCAAGCTAAGTTTCTAGTCAGACAAGTGAGTATGCTGCACCTCTTCCCTCTGTTAAGAGCTGGCTAGGGGAATACTGACTGCAAGAGAAACAGGAACTAGAAACTCTATGGTTGGTGGTGCCACAATCCTCTCTGTAGTTCTCACGACCATGTGCTAGTCATGCTTGTACCTAGGGCCCCAGAGAATTCGCAGTCCCAAGTGACAGGCTAAAGTTGACTGAAAAATACCCTGCCTCTGGCAGGAACTGACCTCAAGTTTTAGAAGAGGAATATGTAGCCTGGTCTGTTCTTCCATCACAGCTGAGCAGCCTGCAATGTCTTGCAAGCAGCACCCCAAAAAAAGGCGAGGGATGCAAGGACCAAGAGCATTAGCACAATAACAGAAGAGCTGAGAACAAGGACTTTTCCAGAAAAGTTGATGAGGGACAAAACTGTCTGGCTCCAATGGTCTTGGTTCCGAGTAGTCAGTGAAGGTAGTTGTGTCAGAGGAAGCTGAAGAACCAAGTCCCAAGGACATAGTTTGAACACCAGTGGGTCAGGACACCCGATTCTGTCAGGGCTATGGGTGCATCTCCTCTGCAGCAACAGGTACTCCCCTTTTTCTGAAGCTTTGGCTTGTCTAACCAGGTCAATCTTAATGGTTCTCTAAAGATGACTAACAGCTAGCGCACTATGGACTGAGATCTGAAAAGGCAGCTATGCTGGCAACAGATCTAAGGTCCAGTCTTCTGACTGAAGATTTAACTGGTGGATGACCCCACAGAAAATCCAGAAGAGTGCTCAACACATGGGCCGCTGTGTCCAGAGCAATACAGGCTCATACAGACTGTAGGCTCAGGATGACACACTGCATCAAGGACATCCCAAAATTTCTCCAGAAATCACTGCATGCAGTACTTGTATTCTTGCACGTACTGCAGCTGGAAGGAATGGACCTTTCTCTGAGGCTGTAAAGCATCAAGTAGGGGGTACATGTTAGGATGCATGCATGAATCACAGTGGATTCACAAATGGAATCCACTTCTCCCCGTGGCTGAGCAGGTTCAGCACAAATCACACCACAATTAAAGACTGTCACAACATATACCCTCACACTGGTAAGCTGAGAAAAGGTCAGTGTGCAAGGGCATATAGGCTCGAGTCAGTACAGCGTGTAGCACACAAAGCCGCTGTCTCTCTCATTTATAGCGCTAAAGTTGAAATCTTTGTGCGTTGTACGCACTCGAGACCAATTGGCCAAAGTTTGAATGGACATTGACAAGGGAGGATGGGCTACAATTTCAAGATACTTACAGCAGTAAGACTTGGCTATGTTTCATCACTCACCTGGCCTTGTTTCCAACACTCCCTAAAGATCTTCCAGTTGTTCTTGTTGCTAGGATCGTGAAGGCAAAGTAGTCTACCATCACACAGCCAAGAATGGGAGGTGTGTGGATCCAGCACATTTAATCCCATTACCATTTCCTTCACCTCTCTCTGCGTGTCAGCCAAATTACTCGCTCGTTTTGCAGCATCAGATGTCTTCTTGTTTTCCACCACAGAAGCAATGATATGGTCTAAGAAATTAGGCAGGCTTGCTTTACCTTTGGCCCCCTGGAAGACGTAAATCGATAGGTTAAGTTTAGTCTTATAGTAGCATACAGATTCATGCTTATTTGCTCTCATTCATCTTTCTGTCAAGGACATTTTGCTATCAGAAAAACATGCAACAGCACACAAGTCAGAGAGGCATGTATTCAACAAAAGCAAACAGACGTGCCCCTGTTTTACAATGGGCAAACTTAAATAACTTGTGTCAGGTCACCTAGACAAAAATACTATAACTGTCATGAAGTAGAATACGTACATGACCTAATCTCAATTACCTTAATGGTGCAAACAGTTTGTGATTTTCTTAATTTCATTAATATATCAATGCTATTTCTCCATTTCTCCATTCCAAGCAAGCTGAGGAATATTGGAATGTTAAGTAAACACATACAGACTGAGGGAGGAGAAAGCAGCTCCTCTGTGTCTAACATTAGTAAAGCCATTAGTAGATAGTCTCTCTGGTTGTAGTGTCCATACTCCTAGAGGGACTGTTTAAAATTCAGAAGAGATTCAGGAAAACAGCTAAGAACACAATTCAAGATTTAAAAACCTACAGCATATAGCAAGATACTTAAGACACTAAATACGTTTAGTATATCCAACAGAAGGCAAACAGTAACTGGATCACTATTTACAAGGCATCTGTGTTTTCTGGTAGCAAAGAGCTGCTCATTCAAGCCATAACAAGCCATAACAGACAGGAGAAAAACCCAGGGGCTGTATGCTGAGTGAACACTAAGAGAAAAAACTATCACTGGAACAACTTGGTCATCTTCTTTAAAACCAAGTTCAATAAATGGAGAAGCCACTGTACGCAGAGCTATCAACATAAAATACAACAGTGTTCATAACTGAAGTTATGAATTCTGTATGTATATGTTCACAGAATCATAGGAAAGTTCTGTTGAAATCAGGTTAGGTCAGGTTGGGCCAGGCCCCATCAAGCCGAGTCTTGAATAATTCCAGAGAGGAAGATTCCATGACTTCTCTGGGCAACCAATTCTGGTGTTTAAATGTAAAATAAGATTTTTTTTTTTTTCCTTTTATCTGGAGGGAAATTCCCCTGAAGCAGTTTGTGCCCAATGTCTTTTGTCCTGTCACCACGCTGCCTTGTGAAGAGAGTACCTCCACCTTCTCTACAACTACCTTTTAGTTATGAGAAGACTAATTATATCCCCCAAACCTCCTCTTCTCTAGGCTGAAGAAAACCAATTCCTTCAACCTTTATTCATGTCAAGCTCTCCAACACTTCAATCATTTGATGGCCCTTCATAAGACCCCTCAAATTTCCAATGTCTCTATTGAACTCAGGGAGCCAAAACTGGAAACAGTATTCCAGGTGTGACCTAACAAGTGCTGAGTGGAATAATCACATTCCTTGATCTGTTAGCTATACTCTTACTGATGCAGCCCAGGATGCACTTTGCCTTCACTGCTGCAAGAGGGCAATACTGACTCAAGTTCAGCTTGCTGTCCTCCAGGACTCCAGGTCCTTTTCAGCAGACTGCATCCCTGCTAGTCAGACCCCAGCTTGTACTGCTGCTTGGGATTCTAGCGCGTCTTATGCGAGACTAGACGATAAGATCGTCCTCTTCTGCTAGTCTTAAGAAAAGGTACCTTTGCACGGACTCTGAAGAGGCTGTGAAATCGGTAACAAAAAGAGTTTAAACATTACAGTCAATGCTAATTACTCCTCCTCACAGAAGGTCATTCGCTCTGAGATGATTCTCCTCTTCATGAGCAGCACTCTATTAGTCCTGTCAACGTGGCCAGTGTAACTGCTGCTTCTCAGATGCATTCATATTTTACAGTAAGTGTCCAGACATCCAAGTTGGATGGTTGGATCAGATATCCCCAAAAGGTCTTTCAAATCTGAATTACTCTATGGTTCTATGCTTTGTTATTCGTTCCCATCAAGCAAACCAGGTAGCTGAAAAGAAAAACTGGACGTATATTCACAATACTCTTAACTGATTGTTCACTCGGTAAAGAGTGCACAGGCCTTTTAAATTAAAATATGCTGAACAGTTACCTTGAATCTGCTAATCTGTCTGTATTCAGGAAGGACATACATCGCCAAGAGGAAAAGGTCCATTGCATTTATATAGGCAAGTGGTTAGTAAAAGGGTAACAATGAACCACGAGTATCTTGCATGAGATGACCTACTGTAGTGTGGAAAAGCTAAAGAAATAAGTCAACCACCATTGCTCTGCATCATTTTCAGAGCTGAAATACCATCTCAAATCTCCATCTAGAGAAAAACATTTTTCTTAGGAGTATGGCAGTTCTTAAAGCTATCAGCTGAAACAGCTCCTACAATCAGATTGGTGCTTGCATGAATGGCCTTAGTAAGAAGGTGATGGAGTCACAACAGCTTCAACTTAAACATCCTACGCTGATATGAACTACACCTTAACTATACCTCTTCCATGGAAGAGCAGAGGTCAAGAAGGCAAAATAAGACAGTATACAATAGATTTGAGTAAGTGTAGTAAGAGCATGCATACAGTTACGGGGACAAGGTTACAAGCTGACACAGGCTCTCTTTCCTGCAAATAATCACTTGCTTTAAATCATGTGATTGCAACATCTTAGCCTGTACTCAGTGATGAGGAAAAGAAAAAAAAAAAAAGGATTATTGGATTCACTTTCCTGTAGCGATGACCTATTTTCCCTTATAGCTCAAGTTTCCTCTACCAACAGAAAACAACCTGAACTATCGTTAAAGGTTTCATCCTTCCAGATTGATGCAGAGATTAAAAAAAAATTCTGCTATCAGATAAGCCATTTCATTGTCATCCTCATTCTACCTGTGAGTTTTTGAAGCAAGTATTCTTCAAACATACCTGAATTCTTGATAAATTTCACAGCATCAAGCCTTCTCTTGAACTGTTTTTGAGCATTTTGGGTATCACTGATTTTGTTTTATTTTTTGTTTAATCCATTTAGCAGAAAATAATGTTTAAGAGAAACAAAGTACCCACACTCCAAAATAAGCATCCACAAATAGCTACTACATCCTAGATTCCTGAATTCATATCCTATCTTAAAGAGCTTTCAAGTATACCCAAGGTTTTTAAGGAATTTATTTACTCACAAGCTTTTTTTTTTTTTTTTTTTTTTAAAAGGGTATGCTCTTGCAACGTTTTTAAAGACATGGAATTTAAAGCGAGTTTTTATAAAGGATGCTGATTATCAATTAAAAGGTTACATTATTAAGTTCCCTGCTCTCTTAGAAGGAAGAATATCTCCCACAGCAGTAGTAAACCAAACCACCAAGTAAAAATAATCTGTAACTTGGCAGGGGAGTAGGGAGATAGGATGCACAGCAGCTAGCTAAATACTGCCTATTTTTTTTTAACATTTGAGAATAAAATACTATTAAAAATGCAGACTAAAACTGTTAGATCATGAGATTCTTCTTTAGAACACACATCATTGAATAAATACAAAATTACTTACTGTGGAAGCTGCAGAAAAGACCGGAGGAAAGGGGATTCCTGTGTCTAATGGGACCTGAGGAAGCTTTCCTGGCCCAGTGTGTAGCAGATCTCTGAGGCTGGAGCCTTCAGCCTTGTTGCTAGATGTCACTGGGCCCAACAATAAGCTATTAAACAGCTTTGGGGTTAGTGGGGAAACCTTTGTACTGGAGTTGAAGGAATCCAATCCAAAGGGTGAATGGGACTCTTTATTAAGCACTGACCTCAGGGATCCTGCTTCTGCAAGAAAGATATCAAAGTTAGTTGAAAAAAAAGCATGTTCAAATGATCAAAGTTCTATGAAATCATTTGTTCTTGTATTAAGTGTGATACTGAGAGAATCTTGTGGTAAAGGTAAGTAATCACTGCAACAGTGAACGGGGCATCTCAAAGAGAATCAGAGATGCATCATATACTTCAGATAGATTTTACCCTTAGTATGCTGTTAAGGTTGCTTTTGAACAGTACAGCAGATTATCTGAACCGCAAACTGTTTGACACACAAACAAGTGTTTGAAATGGACTCAGTCAACAAACGTTTCTTTTACTTTCTGAATGAAATATTTCAGATTGTTTAAATGCAGTCAAAAAATTACAGTGGCTATGCCCTGTAAAACTAGTGAAGGAGTCATGAACATTCACATTGGCATGTAAAATAGTTCCTGCTAGGTACAATTTAGACAGGAATAAATCCTGTGTTAGCTGTGCTGCCTCCAACAACAGGGAAGCATACTCTGTAAACAAACAGTTGTTTCATACTGGGAATCACTTTCTCAATCTACGGAGTACTAAAGAAGTTCTAAGCTTTCAGTTGATTATCCACAGACTCTAATCTCCAAATTCTCAGGAAATGCACTCCTTCACATTTTCCCACAGGACAGCTTTATTAACTTCCTTAGTTCACAAAGTGACAAATCTGCATCTGAAGTGAATATTCACTATTTTATATCAGGGTACTAGCTGCTTATTACTTAAAAAATAAATACAGGAATTAGCACTGAAATAAACTGGAAGTGGTAAGACACTCTTTTGATCTTCAGTTGTATGTTACTTCATCACCTTTAATGGGTCTAAAAGTACGGAGAATCAGAAAAAAAAATTGGTTTGAAGAGGCAAATGAAGAAAAGAGATCATGTTTTTTCCTACTGAAGGCTGGACACTCTCAAAAAATGTAGCAACCAAGCAGCAAAAGGCAGGTCTTCTGCTCACCTTTCGTCTCTTCTTTTGCTTTTTGTGTCGCTAAATCTGCAAGCCAGTGCAAGGCTGATGATGGGGCTGTTTCTGGACAAAGTGGTCTGTTAGTCTTTGTTTCACCAGTGTTACTGGCTGGTAACGTCTCTGTTTTTGCAGACTCTTCTATCCTACTATCAGTTGCTTCAGATTTTGGAACAGTGTCCGTTTCTAGCTGCCCCACTCCTGCTGTCCCTGCTCCAGTGGAAAAGGTGCTCTCGTTTCCAGAGACTGACGCACTAGGATTTATACTTGGAAGCTAAAACAAAAATATAATCACCTGTTAAATGCTGAATTAAGGGAAGAGTTAAACAAGGTGTTCTCTGGTTGATCCAGTACTTTTTTCCCCTTTCTTTCTTAAATTCACAGGAGTGTCCCGTTGTGCTTATGTAGCAGCAGAGTGCAGGAACTTCTGATCTGAATACCGTAGACCGTCCACTTACCATGCACTGCTCTGTCATTTCTCAAGACAAACACAGAGTTTTCAATTCTTTTGTATAGAAGTGGGGGTTTTTTTTGTTTTGTTTTGAGATGATTTCTGAGCAGTAATAGAATCCCTCTAGATTCAGCTTAACATTCAGGAAACATATCAAAGTAATGGCACATGTGACAAGCTAGTATCATAGTATTTTGTTTTAAGCTATGGCAGAGAGATGAATGGTTTTATACCCAAACTTCTACATAAGAAAGTTTTAGCCCAAATATCCACTGGCAAGTAACAGTTACACCACACATTCCCGAAAAATTCCCATTGCTAGTCGAAAACGTCACAGAAGATTTTCGCTAAGCCAAAATACCCAGCAATACATACTCAGAAAATAAAGTCTATGTTTCACAATAGAGTAGTAGAGAGGACCTAACATTTTACTAGATCTTAAAAACGTAACATCAAACAAGGAAATTTCAGCCCTAGATTACATACCTGTGATATTCCATTAGTGACAGCAGGTCTCAACACTGATTTGTTCTGCCGGTTAATGCAAGGACAATTAGCTTTAATACCCCATTTGCCGCGTGCTGCATGAACCATGTCTCCAATATTGTAAAGGGCTAGAAATAAAGTTAAAAACCTTCAGTAAAAAAGTATAAAAATCAGGTCTTAACCGTGAAGTACAGAAAACTCTTTTCTAACTATTACTGCTAAGTATCTTTAAGATCAAGTCCTATAACAACAACATTTATCTCTGAATAGTGTGAAATTGTGCTAACAGTAGTTTTTAGGACCAATTGTGAAAACTCCCACCACTGACCGTTTACTTTTTCCTCCTACAGGAAAATAAAAAGATCCTTCTTGAAAATTAACCAAATTTAATGAACATAATTAAAAACAGAGCACAAGGAGTCACTGCTAGCATCAGAAGGGCTGTTCACTTTGAATCCACAGCTTGAGCTCATGTGGACTACCCTCCCCTCAACCCTTCTGCTGTAGGAAAGGGAAGCCTCCTCTGCTTCCTCTTCTACAGTCATGCTACATAAAACAACAGCTAGAACACCAACCATCGTATTACTGGGATGAAACTTACAATTGTTCCCTTTAGGTTTCAAGCATTACCTGTGCCAGGAATGATCTGTGTTGGCATAAGATTCTCCGGTTCATGAGACTGCCCCTTTGCACACTTCAGCCACGAGAACACTTCCTCGTCACCAATCTCCTCTGTCTCTGGAATAAAGATGAAAAATTAAATTTTGAATAAAAGTCACTAAAGCTTTACAATTCAGAATAATGCTTCTACAACAACATTGTTTCTTCAGGTTCTTCACTGATCAGATGAATCTACTCCTATTTTGGCAAGTTCAGAACTGAACTATAAATAGGGACCAGTAGAACAGGATCTATAGCAATTTCCTTGCCGCTCCAGATTATAAACTGCCCTAACCATTTTCCCCTCATTGCTAGCAGCTCTTTGTTTTGTAACACCCAAAATCGTAGCTTCTAGTCCCTATTTTTAAGATCATATTCTTACTCTCATATCGCTTTCCTAAGTTACAGGATAATTTTAGCCTAACTTGTCATCTTCCAAGCTTTTTCACAAACGGAATCTGCAGATCAGTTTAAGGAAGAAGCAACTAAGCTCTCCTGCAATTAGCTCCACTTCAAAGTCAAAAAAAAAAAATCAACAAGTGAATAGACTGAAAAGCAATCTGACAGATTGAGAAGTCTTTAGATTTTTAAACTAAGCTGTGCCTACCGCTATGAAGAAACTGCATTAACTGCACACTACACTCTTCCGAGAGAAGTAGAAGATGAGAAGGATCATATATAACTTTATTTCAGGGTCCATCAGACAGGGTATCTTGCATAGGTTACTCCTACAGCACAGTTCAGAAACCTCTTGAGGTGCAGCTAATTATACTTAAGTAACATCTTGGTTCTTAATTTAGGCCTCTTCCAAGATTTCAGACTTACTAATAAGCCATAATTATAATACTGATGTCAGGAAGACAATATTGACAAGTCAATATATACACATTTCACATCGTGAGGTGTTTATCCTTTTCAGTACTGACCCTACACTGAATGCCGATGAGTAACAACTTCTCGTGTGCCCAAGACATCTCCTAATTTTGATCTATCACAGGTAAGGATATCGTATTTGTTTACTTGATGTGAAAAGAAAGGGGGTAAGAGACCATTACCCCTAGAATCATGGAAATCTTTATATCACGTCAGTCATATTCAGTCCTAAATGCCTTTTTTGTACATGTATACAATGCTAGATTTAAGAAACCCTCTTCTGCTTTCTTCTAACTACTTCTGCTATACCTTGGTTAACCACATCTTTTTGTTATGCTCATTTCCTTGGTATATTCTGGCAGTAATTTCACAGGCTGCATTATACAAGAATAGGTGAAGTTTGACCTATTTTTTAAAATTCACTGCTTTTATAATTCACTCAATGCCCCCTGGCACCTTTATTATAAGGAGCAGACACCAGTACACATTTATGAACACCTCGTATTTTATATATCTGCTCCATGTAATAGTGTCTCTGTCGCTAATAGCCTTAGCCTTACAAGGATTGTCCACTGTCAGCACCCACGCTGCCAAAGAATTCTCAAGACAGTCAAATATGCACAAAAACATCACTTCACAGTTGTAAACATGGTATGCCTCTATTTGTTAGAAACTGAGCTTTTTGGAATTTTCATGAATTATAAACCCTGGTGCATCAAGGAATCACAGAGAAGAAAACTTCACAATCTGTAACTTGTCGCAGAAAGTAGTTCTCTGCAGTCTCTTCTCATTAGCCCACTTTGGGATGGTTTAGAACAGGTTAGGTTTTTTTTTTTTTTTTTTTAAATACTCTTTGACTAAAAGATGGAACTACACAGCAGTCTGTCACAGCACACACCCTATGCCTGCTAATGTCACAATTTTAATATACAAATTTTAACTGCATAGATACAATACAGGTATCTAAGGAACAGGAGAATGGAACAGCAACAGATAAGACAGTGCTGACCAAATTCCAAACTCTCAGCCTCCTGTGCTAATACTAACTCTCCTACAAAAACTTCAGTGATTTCCCAGAAACTATCCCCACTGAAAGCTAGCCAGTTCAAAGATTACAGGGAAAACCCAGTACTCACCACTACGTGGACGATTCTTTCTCAGTCGGTAACAGTCCAGACAGACCCCAAAGCCACACTTACGACAAACCCAATGAATATTGAAGAGCGTTGTCTCACATACATCACACATTTCCCTCACACCACGTACTGCTCGCTTCCACGCCACTTTCTCTACAAATAGGAGGAACATTAGGAATTATTGCTTTGACATTTTGTCTTTCTCTCTTCTAATTTGGGAATAGTATAGTAATATCACTTAGGAGAAATTCACAGAAACATGGGTATCTGAAGGGGAAGTATAGAAACACACTTTTTACATCCAAAGACACATTCTTTGAGTTGCTAGTCTTGTGACACTACCAAAATCACCATTTCAAAGAGGAGGTAAAAAGTCAACTCCCAAAATGCACACACAACGAGGATATGGGACACTTAATGTAATTCTGTAGTAACTGCATTTTAAAGAGCATTTACGGAAACCACAAGAAAATCCTAAAAACTTCTGCTAGTTTTATGTGCAGATAATGTAAATTTATAAAACTATAAAGCATGAGTGTTTAGTTTTATTAAATTAGAGCCTTGTCAGTGCTATGAATTCCAAACCCTAACACATTGGGCATGGAAGGGGAAGCCCTGCCCAATTGGCTGCCCTTTCACATTCCAGAAGTTAAGGGGAGGGAAAAAAATAAAATAAAATAGATAATCAGAGCTATCTGTGTGATAGGCTGAACTGGCTACCTGGAGAAAATCTGTTCCAAACCCACTTCCCTTGTAGTAGCAACACTGTCAACTAGTTGCTCAGCTGAGTCCTTGCAGGCTGAAAGCAGGCTCTGTTCCCTCCCTAGAAAATCTTGTGTTTTTGACGTGATGTCCCTGGAGCATAACAGGATAGGAATATATAAGAAAAACCGCTCATTAAAGCAAAGCTGGTCAGTGTCATAAGTGTTCTGGACCCATTTCTATTTTCTTAGGAGCATGGGTCAGCTAATTTCTGCATTTTCTTATGGAAAAATAAATTAATGATGTCTGGGAAATTTATCATTCGCTCCCTTAGTAGAAATGTTGCACTGACCCAAATGAGATATTCCAAATACTGGTCCCACAATTACACATACCCTAATGAATTAAATATAGCCTTCTCTTTGGAAGAAAAGTAGTAGTATTGTAACAGGAACTACATTACTCTTTCAACTCTATTCCACTGCATCATACACACATTATACAGAGAAGACAGACAAAAAAACACGCCAAAATCCAGCTTACGATGTGGCTCCACCATCATCATTGCCTCCTTCTCTGACATAACAAGCTGGCAGAACTGGTCCCCAACATTGGCCAGGATGTATTTTGAAGTTTCCAGATCAATCCCCTCTGCAGGGGAGGAAGAAGGAATCCATAGACTCATGGCATCAGGGTCACTCTGCTGCGGGTTCAAGAATCCCTCTACTCGTAGGATACCTTTCCGCGTAAATATCAGCCTGCAAAAAACAGAATGAAGTAATGAGCAAGCTGCCCAACAGCCTTCAACTACTAATGCCATATGTCAGGGTAAAAAAAGCTTGAGCTATAGAGCTATAGTCTATAGCCAAAACAATTAGTATATAAAGTCAAATAAAGCAGTGGATAAAGTTACACAAAGGCAATGGCAGCAAAAACTACAAGAACGAATCCCCAGGTCCCAGTTAAGCACTGGTGGGAAATTCCACAGACGTGAAGTTGCTATAGTTTGGTAAATCACTTTTTTTTTTTTTTTTTTTAAATACTATTAATACGATAAGATGATAAAATTCAATTTATTTGATCTGCTAAATGACACTATTCACATAAACTTGTGCACAGTTCATTCTCTATCTTAACTCAGGAGAAAATCATTCCCCAGCTTTCGGGGACCAAATATTTCACTTCTCGCTACTGCTGCTGACACTTGACAACTGTACTAACAGTTCATGATACAAGCTATACAAAAATTTATCATCATACCTACTGTTTTTGATGCTGCTCTCCATACAGATGACTTAATTGTTTTATCCGTAGTTGCTGACTCTCCTAATCTTTGTGTGGTAAAAGGTGTAACAACATAGGTCACCAGACCCCGAATGTCTGCTGCCACTATTAAAAATAACTTTATTTTCCAACAAAAGCAATCTTGTCTTTAACTTCAATGCTAGATTTTTTTTTTTTTTTTTTAAAACAGCAAGCTCAGACGGGGAAGCAGTTATAATCCTTACTGGATGGATGGCACATACTGAAGATTCACTTCCCCCTAACGTGCCAAAAAGTAAGCCACAATCTTTTTTTCACATGATGATTTGCACTTGTTAGAATAGGCAGATAAAGCGGATCAAGAGGAACATGACTGGTCAAAGACTGTATGGTGTATATGCACCACAGAGAGAAACTGAGATACTGTTCTACTCCTAGAACCTAGTTCTACACCCAAATTTCAAAACCTAGTCAAACATTAGCCTCATGCTGGCAAAGTTTAGTTACTTGGTAACTGGATTAAAATTTTATCTCTCTTCTGAACTTCCTTTGAAGAAGGGAGAAAATGGTTACTGCAGGACAAGCTGCTACCTAACAGCAAAATTCTACTCAAAGCAAATTCAGTCTCCTTCAGTCTGGAGGTTGTCTTAGTGTCATATAGCTGCACCTTCCAATAGCAGCTCTTCCCTCACCTCCCCCACCCAGTGAGGGAACTCTAGTCAGACAATGGAAAATGGAAGACACTCAAAAGCTTGATTATTATACCCAAGCAAGTTAACAAGTTAAATAAGTAAAACATAATTACTTTGTGCTTGGACAAGGTCCAAGCTCTGCACATAGACTACATATGAAGGAAGGAAGGAAGGAAGGAAGGATTTGAGCACCTCCGGAAATGGAAGAAGCGACAGGCCACAGTTGAGTCATCCTGCTCTTGTTCCTTAAATTTGCGGTACCGCTCCAGACGGCACTCCCGGCACTTGTGCAGATGTGGGGCTACATTGATGCAAGAGCCGTCCTGGAGGAAAGGCTCACCTGACTGCTTCAGCTTCCTCACCTTGCTCATATCTTTCAGCACAGATTGGCCAACTGAGTGGGGAAAGACAGAAGAAGAAAGAACCCATTAGTTAACTGCAACAGCAAAAGGATACTAGCCTCAAGAAACATTTTGGAAGATCTGTAAAAACATATTCCTGTCAGAAAGATTAATGGCATATTCATACCCATACCAGCCATTAAGATTGTTCACTGCCACAAACATTGTTACCAGTCCGCCACACACCACTGGAACAATGGTTATTTTAAGAGGAAAAAAAGCTTTGTAAAATGAAGGGCCATCTGGTTAAATTAGGGCTATACAATCGAGTATTGAACAGCATTTATTTACAGATAGAACAGCTTTTGTTTCTTCTCAATCTCCACACCGGAGTCAGCTACACTGGATAACACCTACAGCTCTCTCACATCAAGTCAATGACAAGTATTAGGTAATTTTAATTAAGACTTAGACAGCAGTAAAATTAACAAACCCACAAAAAATTCTAACGTTTAAGTCCACCGCATGCCGGCCTTGTCCTAAAATATATATATATATACACACACTGAAGCTGCGTTATGTAGTTTGCCATATAGGAGGTATCATCCCAGTAACCCACTCCTCCTTGTTTCCAAGACACCTGCCATTGAAGGCATCACCTTTTAGGGGAGCTGTGCGAGGCCGACCCTTTGGGGCTTGCTTCCCTTTCCCTTTTCCCAGCAGCAATTCAGCATTGCGTTCTGCATTGGGGCCTAGCTTTGCCATCAGGTGTTCTGGAATTCCCTTCATACAAGCCTTGGCCTGGAGCTGCTCTTCAGAGTCACTCAAATCTGACAGGTCACTATTAGTACTAGAGTCTGAGTCCTGTTTAGAGGTCAAGCTCCGCTCATCTAGAGAGAACCTTTTCACAGCTTCAAACGGAGCTTTGTTCTCCTGTGGAAACTCTGCTTGTGAAGAGAAAAAGCCAGGTGGATGCCTGCCAAACACATTAGAAAAAGTTTTCAGAAGAGGATTGTCCTGCTGCCCAGGCCCAACCGATGGTTTTTCCTCTGTTGGGCTGGAAGAAAGTGTAGGCATCTCAATAGGCTGTGTCAGGCTGCTGGTCGGCGAGCTGGAACGCCCATTCCCTACAGTGGAAGGGCTCTGAACACCAGCAGCAATAGTCGAACCCGGAGTACTGGAGACCACCTTTGAGGAATCAGTCGTTATAAACAACGTTTTCTTCTTAGCTAGAGAAGAGTCTGCAGAGGTGAGTGATTCTGGCCAGCCAGAAGTGGCCATAGGACCCACAGGTGTAGAGGGAGTAGAACCCCCCGTCTGAGATGAAGATGCAAAGCTGCTGAAAGGACTAAGTTCTGCTTTCTCAGCAAATGCCAGAAAAGGGTTTGAGGGTTCTTCTCTTGATAGCTTGGGGGGCTGTAAAAACAGATTTTCATGATTATCTGGGGGGCGAGTATTCAATAGGCTTCGTGAAAAGGCTGGAGTGAGGGTGGGCATAGATTCCACAGGCAGCTTCCGCTCCACAGAACTGCCAGACTGGGCTCCTGGTTTAGCGTCCACTGAAAGACCAACTTTACCTTTACAGATCCCAGCACCCACACTCTCTGTGCATTGCTTGAATGAGTCCCGACTAGAGGCATCTTCAGCCAAACTCTCTGAAATGACTGTGAAGTAGTTACTGGAAGGTATGTTTTGGGACATGCATTGAAAAAACAAGTTCTTGGACAGATCGGAATCTTTCTGAGCCTCTTGTCCAGTACTACAACCAAAGGCAAATCCAGAAGGCTTGCTTTCTGGAGTCACCAATCCATTTGATTGGCTTCTTCCACTCCCAAAGACCGAGGACTGGGAAGCACTTGGGAGCGCTCCAAATCCAGAAGAAGCCAAGAGTGAGTTTCGGGAATTCTGAAACAAAATTAAAAAGCATTAGCCAATTAAAGGATTCTTGTTGGATTCAGCAATACTCTGGTTCATCTAATTATACCATAACATTACTTATCCACCTGTAATGGAAACTCTTGGCAGAAATATTTACACTGAAGAAACTTCCTGTAAAGGTTCTATTAGACTAATTTCTTCTACTTACAAGCTATCAAAACTAATAAGTTAACAATGTCTCTTATACATTAATAGATACATGGAGAAGATGAACACTTGATGCCTTATCACATCTGAGAGCAAAAAATGTAATATAAGACAAGACAGACTGTCTCATAAACATGCCAGTGATTTAGAGTACTGACTGCTTTAATTCAAACCAGCAAGAAAGGAACCTTAATTCAAACCGCTTTTCAGTAATCTCCTTTCTTTCCCCCTGCCCCAACATCATTCCAATTATCTTCTCTTACCTAACCGGCACACTTGGGACAATTCACTTAAGTTTGTAAAGTTAATTCAACAAAGAAAAGGACTTATAGCATTTAGCAAACAGACTGTTCCTGATCACCACAAACCACATCTCCTGACAGTTAGATGCCTTTGATGAAGATGCCTTGATGATGAAGTGCCTTTGAGGGGATTATTCAGTAGATGTTAGGCACAAAAGACTTAACCGTTATGCTCTTTAAATAAGGAAGATTTTTCTTATTTTCAGGTTTCCACTAGATCCGTCGCTATAATGTGGAATATTGATTTGCTCTCTTCTCGCTTATGTTTACTCAGATTTCACAAGTCTCGCCATCAGTCAGTTCTATTGTAACTCATTATATTCTGTGACTAACTCATCAGTTCTACTCCTCCTCTTTGAGTTCCCCCTTAGAAGTCTTCTCATGAGCACTACTCAGTTAATGTGCTTTTAGTCTATGGCCATGTTAAGTAGAATCACTACCTCTGCATATGCACACATATGCACTCCTTAATGATCATTAGTTTCACAGTAGATCTATTACATTGCAAACTGATGTTAACCGTGTTCCTCATTATTAACTTAAAGTTGTAATAACTTTAATAGTATATTAATGTCCTCCAGGACAGTTCTTCCAAATACCAGAATTTGAAACTTTTCTTTTAAGTCAGTAAGTCATTTCCAAAATCTGAACCCTTTTTACTTTTTGCAAATGCTGGCTCATACAAGTTTTTTGCCACTGTTAATGTTGTTTAATCTAGCATCTCTAACAGTTTTTAAATAGCAAATGAATGCAAGAGAAGCTTATTAAATAATATCATGGATCAAAGCACCCTGACAAAGTGGATAGTCTGAGACCAACTGTGAATGATCTGCTTCTTTTTTTTTTTTTAAAAAAAGAAAATTTGTATCAGGCATGTCCCGTTTCCCCCCCGCCCCCAACTGTAGAAAATACTGTTTCAAATAGTGCTTAGTTTCTGGACTAGTGGTCTTCCTGCAAATTCTGAGATCAGAGCATCAATAATGATTGAAAACAAATGATCTGGGGTTGGGGAGAGGGAGGAGAGGTAGTATCAAAGTTTCTCAGCACAGTTAAAGTTCTTCCTTAGTACCACTGATGATGGATATAATTTCGACCATTCACATATATAACTTGTAGCTGCTTTCTAACTCTGAACTCCGGTTCTTTCTGAGATCTCAGTAACCATGTAGCTCTCCTGCCTTCTACAATTTTATTTCTCCTTTACACATTACTATCTAGTAATTTTTCTCCTAAGGTAAGTAAGTAAACATCTCACCTTTTACACATTACTATCTAGTAATTTTTCTCCTAAGGTAAGTAAGTAAACATCTCACCTTCTCCTCTATTCCATTAGCTAATGCAAAAGACAATGATGAAAAAAATCCATTTAACCTCCTGGCAATTTCATTGGAATCTTTAATGTATCTCCCATTTTCATATTTATACAATAGATTAAGAGTTTCTTGATTTCTGCTTTACTCCTCAGTGTGTTTTTTTTTTTTTTTAAACTAAGTCTTCATCTGGTTACTTAAAAATTTAATTTAATCAGATTTTTCCTCTATGCTTCTGTTTTTCCCCTTGAAAACACAGACATATAACTAAAAGATCTTCAGTTAGCTTCTGGACATGGCTCTTTATTCAAGTTGCTTCTAAAGGTACCTATCTCAAATATTTCAATGACTTCTGTTTTCAGCCCTAGATAGTAAATGATGCAATTGTTTTTCTAGTGTGCAGATATCACATAATTGTAACAGATGAGTTGGGCATCTATAAAAATTCCTCAAAATGGGTCTTCATTTTTCTTTTCTTTCTTTTTAAACCTAAATGTTCAACTCAGTGCATATTCTTATGCTTATCTCCTGACATAAGGCAAGAGATATTAAGTCTGTTTGTTATCTTCCACATGACACTACCAAATTAATTACATTAATGCAGTGCTTAGTCACTTTAAGGCTGCACTGTGTAAGAAACTGCATTTCTCAGATTAAGGCTCAATAAAGATAAGAGTGCTAAAAAGCTGTCTCCGAGAACTCTATCAAATAGCATCCTTTTCTTTTGGCTCCTTCTTTGGGGAGGTGGGGCAGAGGGATTCATCAGAGAAACAGTTTGCTTGGTTCCACGAACACACTTCATAACAGGAACATACTGCAAGAGATATGCTGCAAATACGTATTTCTTTTCTTGAATAGGCTGGACTGCAAGCTACTCACCTCTCCCTGAGTTTGTGATCGGCTTGTTTTCAGTTTCTCCTGTCCTGTAACTGCTGACATACTGGTATCGGAGATCCTCACAGTTGTCGGCGTCAAAGCAGTTGTTGTAACTCCTGTTGCAGAAGTCACCGTGCCTTGGCCGACCTGTTCCAGTGATTTTCCCACCTCTTTACATCCAGATCCAACTAGTAACGCTTGCCCAGCCACAGAGGAAAATGGAGTGAAGGGTACTGGCGCGTCTCCACCAACTGGCTCATCTTGGACTACTAGCGTTCGGCCATTCTCTTTGGTGTAAGTGGCAAAGCGAATATTGCGATTAATCTGAGGAACGAACGAAGGCAACTGTTTGGCCCTTGGATCCAGTCCTGTTTCACTGCTGGAGCCTCCTTTCCAAGAACCTCTGCTTGCCTCACCTCCATCACTACCATTGCTATCTGCCTCACCCCTCTCCTTTAGCTTCTTCATTGCAGGATCACACCCAGAATCTGAAGCATTTTTCCTCCTTCGTCCATCCTTTCCCTCCAGGCTTTCTCTCTTCTTCTTCCCTTTAGATGATTTAGCTGCCTTGAGGCCCCCTCCCTATAACAGACAAAATCATGCAATTACTACATAGAACAGATAGATCTACCTCACTCCCACTCCAAATATTTTTTTCGCTAGCACAATGAATATATCACGCTAAGCTTAGAAACATTTCTTTTAAACACAAATTGACAAATTTAACGAAGGAAACTACGTGAACACAGAACATAAGCATTAAGCACAGTCTAGTCTTTTTATAACGAGACAGGATCTCCATAACGAGCTACTCAGCTGAGCTATTTTGTTACAGCTTGTACCATATCACAGCAGATTTTGGGAAACATGTAACACAACCATATTTCAAAGTAGTTCTTGCTAATGTATGAAAACTATTTGCACACTACTTACACTACAAGTCTAATCTCCCCAGTTCTTTTGAAGGGCAAACTTTCAGTCTACCACTACCTAGAATCTCCAATATTTAACTGGAGATGATAGAATGTCTTTTAGGCTAGGGTAAAAAAAAAAACAAAAAAACAAAATCAAACCCACAGGCCCAAATATTATCATGGGACCTCTCTTAAACGAAGCAATGAAATACCAGGATTTTGTGCCACTACTACATGGCCTGCTTCAGAGAAGCCAGACAGTGTTTTTCAGAAAGACCTAAAAAGGTGAGTAGAGAAGTACAGAAGGATGAACCTGTAACAAGAATGCAACGAGTACATTATCAGAGCATTAGCTCTTAAAATGGAGCACAACCACCTTGAATACCAGAAATCCACAAAGACCCATATTGAACTTAGTAAAACAAGGTTCAGCTAACAGAAAATAGATTATAGAAAGCTATAACCATCTGTCATGGTGGCAAAGAAAACGCTCCTTTTTCAATTTCAGTCAATGAACACAGCATCAGTTTTCAGTTGTTTCCATTCAAAACATCTAAACCTTTATGAAGCTCCACAATGTATATACAGACTTGAACTGCTGTAGTACCTCACTTGGAGAGTTATCCATCACTACATGTATCAGTCGAGGATCCACTGACTTTATTTCACCACTCTGATTTTTATGCAGATTGGCAACAAGGAGGAAGAAAAAAAAAAAAAAGTTTAAAGTCAGTATGCACAGTATCAACAGAAATCTTAAACACAAGGTTATCCTGCAGCCCCTCTCCCATTTGCCTTTTCTTCCTCTGTTCCCAGTAATACTAAAGTCTTTCAGTTTACTTTAATTCTTTCGCACCTTCTCTAATTTCAACAGCTTTCAAATTTGATTCCTACTATTGTTTCATCATATATTTGTACTGTATTTGTACCACCTCTAAAGGCATTCATTTCATTAAACACAACTCTCCTACTTTAAATTTGTTTGAGCCTTCTGCACATTCACTCTGCTGGATGTAGAAAAGATTACTGGAAGGAGATGCATCAGTTTATGCTAACTATCCCTACTTAGCGTCAGCCCAAAAGTAAGATCATGAACTAATGCAATAGTCCTCATCATGGATACTCAGGGAGATAATTAAGAATCACTTCTAATAAAACCTGTCTCAAATTGATCAGGTACTTGCACGCAGCAAGGAGCAACAAACACCCAATCTTTGTGGCTGTGCATGGAGGCTATCTTTTTTATTTCATCGATGCTACATAGTAAATTGACTGCTTCCTGACATGCCTATGCTGAGAGCATATACTCCGCAACTTCAAGGCCTCTCCAAAGTGCCAGGCTGACTTACCATACTTTGCACACACACTGCACTCATTCTGCACACATACTTTGCCAGACATGGAAAAGGCTACAGTGGAACCCACCCTCAGAATATTGCTACTGCCTCAGTAACTTACACCTAGCCTCACCAGACCAGTTCCGAGCTGTTCCTAAAAAAGGGAGCCATTACGAGCAGGCTGCTGGTAGAACTGTTAGGCTTCACAGAACCCCATAATGGAAACCAAACGACTCTAATAGTGCACAAATACTCTGTGCTGTTTACCACATCCACCAGATTTACTGACTGGAACTGGGGAAAAAAGGAAAAACAGCCTAAACTAAAATACATCAATCTGTTCAGTTTAGATTGAGATTCTGTCCTTTATACTATATTTGTTTCAAACCATCTGTACAACTCATCAGATAGAAGCTAAGAGAGAAGGTATATAAAGACCATAGCATAATAGACCCAGAAAGTAGCTTTCTGTACATCAGAACACCCTCCATCCAGAAAGCTACTTTCAGCATTTTGTCCTACACAGAGCTCATTTTCAAAGGCGTTCTTAGAGCTTCTTTTGTTGAAGCAAGCTGTGTATCGTCATTTATCATTTAAAATCATCATAATGGCAAAGATCTTTTTTCATCAAAATGCAACATGAATAATTACTCATCTTTTTAAGCAATGAACCAAGAACCAAAAGCTCAAGTTTTGGTGAAGCTGATGTTCTCCATGGGATATTGAGGAGCTGTATTTTAGAAAACCCAAAGCACTGCTGCACTTTTTTTTTTTTTTTTTTACCTCGGTCACAGACACCTCCATAAGACGAGTTAGTGGGTCTTGATGGCTCACAACACCACATAACCAGCTATTTTCATCCTCTGGTTGGTAAACCTTAACCCTTTGGCCTTGGACACTGTAAGGACCTGGAAAACAAGTGCTCTGAGTATATCTTCAGACAAGCTTTGTGCCATGCTAATTGAGGGTCATACAATAAAAATAGTTTTGTGCATATAATCAGGGCCTAAAGTGCCAGCTTCCTAGTGGAACACAATTAAAGTGTTGGGGCATCTGCTGCAAATACTGCGTAAGCCAAGTATTCTATTGTAAAAAGTTAATAAACCTTTATAGCGCTAACTCAAAGCTATTGCAAAGATGGAACTCACTTTTTTTTTTTTTTTTTAATTTGTAAACTGAATAAGAGACCAAAATAAACTCACTCCTTTTAGTTTGATTTTGTCAATAGGGGCTCCTTGCTAACTACACTCCTTTGCTTTCTGACCTACAGATCAATAATTACGAGACATCAATCCAGTGGACAGTCAAAATGTTCTGACTCACCACTGACTCAGTCCAGACGCATCAAATCTCAGCATAAACTGTACCTAATTCAGAACAGAACTATACATCTGTATTTGTGAAGACTTCAATATAATTGGACAAGTAGCCAAGGTCTCTAAAACAACCAGTCTTAGTTCTTCCACACGTATAACAGGTCATCTACTGAAAGGTTCCCTCCCCCGCCCTGGCTTCCACGTCAGCATGCAGCCTTCCGCCTGCCTTAAGTCCAGATACAAAAAGTCAACACTAAATTGTCGAGATCCACATAATCCAATAGCCTGTATCTGATACAATCAGGACTAGGTGCTTCAGAAGGTGGCTTTATATTGCGCAATTCTGAAGTTATGTGGTCACATAAGAAGTATGTTCCTCATTTGTATCAATACATATTTTATTAAATCAAAAGGCACCAGGTCCCAGTTATGTCCCCTTCAAATGTAATGCAGCGGCCTGCTTCTAAGGAGGTCATGAGACCCCAAATCCAAATTCTGGATTGCTAATCATTTTACTGCATGAACTAGAAGATCCCTATCTGTCAACCAAAAGCTATCATCAGGCTTAAAACTATGCAATCCAGATAACAGTCCGGGTGCTAACATTGTGCTTAGTAACCGTGGTCCCACCAAATTTACAACTCAAATAATTATTGCATTAATTGTCAAAATGCCAAAATTTGAATTTGTGGTAGCAAAAGAAAGTTTTCCCTGGCTTTAAAGATAATAACTATGGAAAATTCAGTTCTAAGTTTCCAGAATTATCCACCTTAGAACGGAACCAAAGGTTTAACAAATTCAAAGCTAAGAGACTTAAAGTTGCAAATACAAGGACATCGCCAATAGTACGTTGTCCTCCTTTACTTATGTCTTCCGTGACCATTCACAGTAGCTACTTCTGGTTTTATCTCAGCCACCTACTTTTCAGTATCTGTTATGAAATAATGCTTCATGTAAAGAACTTTTGAAAGAACATAGAAAGCTGATCTTCCTAAGCAAACTAACACATACTATTACTATTCTCCTTCACAAATCCCTGCGTAACCCAAGTGTTTCACAACAGTCAAAAGTTCTGGAAAGGAAAAATAGTTACCCTTACCTCTACTGAATATCTCCTGAAGCTTCTGGTCGCTGATCAATGCATTGACAGATTCTCTTAGAGGAGGCTGTTCCTGCAGAATCTGATTTTGACTCTCCGTTCCCATCTGCCAACAACAAATACTTTTAATGTAAAAGTAGAGTCTTTTAAAGTAACAGAATCATTAGTTTTTGAGGTACAGCTCCTCCCGGACTGCTCTCATGGAGGGATAAACCAAAATAAGAGGAAAAAACAGCTACGGAAACATTGCTAAACATGCCAAGAGAGAAAAGGGACTAGCTAGCTAGGCAAAAGCTGTTGTGGAACTTCGATTGCAATTATTGGCTCCACAATACTCAGCAGCTAGCTCTCCAATTGACTGATACGAAACAGGAGCTACAACTTTTTTAATGTAGATGGAAGTTAGTTTAAGTACCTGTAAAATCAAGGAAACAAATCCAAACACATAGGGCAGTGGAAGGAGGAAGCCAAGAACATGGAAGTGGAACAGTAAAATCCGACAAGCACAATCTGAAATTAAATGTGCACTATATTTGAATATATTTCAAATACCTGAAACAAACGTAATCCACTGGCATCAGACAGGAAACGTAGATGTCTGTCCAGGAGAAACTCCACTGCGACCACAGAACCTAAACCCAGCTTATCTACTAGAGGAGTGAAGGTCTGTAATGAACAACAAAAAAGGATATTAAAAAAAAAAAAAAGACTGAGCACATACACAACCAATAGTTGTTTTCACATGCTATTCAAGCACAACAAAGAATAAAAAGTTTCATTTCTCAACCTGAACTTCCCAGCACCCGAGTTTTAATGCAAATTATGACTAGTTATGTCTAAGTCAATTCTTGCAGCTGTGACATATTGTCATAGAAGAAGGAATTGCAGAATATTGACTCCACATCTTCATCAGAACCTAAAGCAGAAATTAAAAATACCTTTTATGGTATTTGATTTGTCACAGATTAAGCATGCTCTGATGCTCAGGTAAGAACAAAAGCTTCAAATTATCCTATGAATTTCAGATACGATCTGCTGAAAGGCGCACCTTTATGCCTGAATTCTATGCAGCAATAAACACCACTACAGACATGTTAATAAAGGGAAGCATTTTTTGTTACTACTGTTTTGTGCAAAACTGAAGTTCATACCAGGTGTACTATTGACATCCAAACTGCAGGACAAATTACTAACGGAAAAATGCCTAGCAGAATCAGAATGATAATCTTATAACTTGCTGATGGAAAAGAAAGTTACCAGCCACTGGAGTCTTTGAAATTTACCATCTGTATCTCATGCTCACACTAACAACATTTTAACACACAAGAATTCATGACATTTTTGCCTTAACAGCTTTTATGAAGCTTGCTCACACCCCAGTCTTCTGTACTTGACCATAAGAATATAAAAGGCAGTGTGCATTTATGTTTTCAGTTCATCTAAAACTGTATCTCCTAAAATTGACCACGACTACAGGAAAGAAGCAATGGAAGATGAACACATACAAGGGTGATATCTAAAAAAACCCCAAAAAACGCACTTCATAATGGTAAGCAATTGTCTTCTCAGAATTGTCCATATCGTATATATGTGCGCTGCTTCTTCGGTTAACTCCAGTCAGTATTCCCATCCGAGTAGGGCTGCAGTACTTGAGTGAAAGTTTGAGCGCTCAGACGGCTGCTCAGAGTATTGGGATGGAAACACTTTTCAGCAAGGCTACAGATACAGCTTGAGTTTTAGTGGAAATACTCTGGTCAGAATGGGCCCATATTTGCTTCTAACAGTCTTCTAATAGGTTCTGACATAACTCATTACATATTTACACAATCTGTGTGCAGACTACAGTACCCTCCTCCCACTCCCTCCCCCCCCCAACTCCCACATCATTTAGCTATCGAGATAACCTTGGTAATTATCTGGAAAAAAACTGATTCCATACAAACACAGTTTCCCAAAGGAAATTAAAATTAATTCATTTTTGGAGATAAGTTGGAAACAAATTAGAAGGAAAACTCCATCTACAGGAAAAACATTGTATATCGAATCTCTACTGTAAAGATCTAGATTTCTTCCGTCTCAAGACAACTGCAACAAAGAAACCCTCAGAGAAAGGCACAGTGCTGAACATGTTGCTTTGAGCCCAAAGTGCCTACTTAAAACCAAAGTTCAGATTCTAGCAAAGCACCATGCCCTTGACCGGGAAAATATTTCAAGAGGCCCAAGCATGTAACATAGTATTAAAAAGCAGAAAGCAGGATCCCAGGTAGTGCAAGGAGTGCAGGAAAAGAAAAAAAAAAAAAAAGGGGGGGGGGAGGTAAATAAAAATTAGAGAGCATGAGACCTAGGGCAGAATTCTCAAAAATGTTCTCTCTTCTTCAGATGCCATTCAGACAAGAGAGGAGAAAGTAAAGAATGCTCTTCACTATATACTATTCATTGGGATGTTTGCAGAATGAGGATACTCAAATATGCTAGCTAAAACATACTGGCTTTGGTCTCAAGCATCATGACATGTAATTACAAAACTATGCAAACGGCCATATGGACAACCACTGCAAGAAACAGGAAAAAATTTCTGCATATTATGTTAGTCAATGCTGACAACACCATCAAAATAAGATTTTTTCAGTTTAGATCAGAAGTGGCCAAGCTATTGGCTAATGGGCCAGTCACAGCCCACAGCCTATTCTCTCCCAAAAGGTCTCTCAAGAGTACCTATTAAAATGATGCACCGACCTTTACCTCACAGAGCCCTAGAGAGCCCATAGTAAAACCCTAAGGCTTGTTGTCACAATTCTGAAAAGCCTATACACTCCAAGTTCTAAAATGGGGATCAGTAATCTTTCCAGGCATGTACCACATTTTCTTCAGAGACTCAACACTGGTAAGTAGCATCTCATCTCTGTGAGGTAACAGCTGGCAGCTTCTGGGGTAGGAACCTGCTTTTCAGATGCCTCTCTGAAGACACTACAACTCACAGCTACCTGCTCTCCTATTTACCAGTCAAAAAAATCTATCCACAAACTACTTTTGTTATCTGCATAATGGCAACCTTTCGGATTTCAAAGCCTCGTGTTCCTCAGTACAGCTTGGTGATGCAGATCTCAGAGCACATGAAGACTTTTGGCAAAATACTCACCAGTGCAGGCCACTGTGTCAGTGAGACTCGAGTCCCCTGAAGCATAACTGGATCACTTCGAGGTGCCCAAACCAATGACCCTTCCAGCAACAACACTATAACTTCTTCAGCATGGACTTTCACCCAAGCATGTTGCTTCCAGTTACAGCCATCAAATTCCACAAAGATCTGACAATAAAAATAAATAAATAAAATAAATGAAAAGGCTTTTAAGCTCTTGTTTCAGACACCGAGTAGAAAAAAAAAATAAATTCGAATAACCCCTCTGGATAAAGAGACAGCAGTTTTGGTCAGAAAAGCAGGATTAGTGTTTTAATAATAACATTAAGAGTATTACATCTACATAGCTATCAGATATTACAAAAGAAACAGGAATCAAATTAATAGTAATCACTAAACTATGAAAAAAATATTTATTTCCCAAATAAATACCACCAGCTCCAAATCCTGCATTTCCCATACAAGATTAAGGACATGAAACGCATTTATCGCACAGTGCAACTGATGACCCAAAGCAACATGGAATTTTAGAGAGTTTAAACTTTTCTACCTGGCGTTTCAACAGATGGCTTGCCTTGGTATGGACATTATAACATGGACATTCACAGAATTGAAACCTTCAAGAAAGTTCTGTGCTTGTGAAATCTTCTCTAAATAGGAAGTTCTCTGTTGTCTTGTAAATTATTAAATTCTCTGAACCAAATGCAAACATTTCTGATGAGAGGTGACATTATCTAGAAACATCTACTCGCAAGATATTTCATCACCTAATTTCACAGTGTGACCATATAAACCACATCACAACTCTAAATCACTGCTCTTGGCTAGCATCCTTTTCTCTTCCTACCACAAAAGGACAGATGTTAAAGCCACGCAAAATTACATTTCAAGAACGCTAAGAAGAGAAACATAGGTTACAAAGTCTCATTCCATATCCTAACAATTAGGGGCTACTAAGTGTTAAAACGCAGCAACATTCCAAGCTTTTATTTATACAGCTTGCATATTACACAAACATCACTAAAGTCAAGTCAGATGAACAGCAAGAAATCTCTAATTGATTAAGAAACACCTCAAGCTGGATGGTTGAAATGTAGACTTTTACAATAATTACAAGATCATTGAGAGTAGCAGCGCGTTAATCACAGAGACAGACAGCTCTGGAAACGTGTGTTTTTATATATGGCACTAGTGATATGATCATCTTGCTGCGATGCTCACATTGTGAAGTTCATATGGAAAATGGTCAAAAAGAACTATTAGGGTGATGCTAACTTTGAAAATATAAGCCTTTTCATAAGATATTTAAGAACTGGACAAAGAGGAGTGATTTGATCAAATCAGAAAAGATTTTGCACTAGCCTGTCCCTTGAACTAGTTGGCAAAGATGACTAAAGGCAGCCAAATTCAAATGAGCAATAAAATGCAGCTTTTCCTCCACCACCAAAGAAATAAGGATTAGGTTTACTTTCTATTTATTACTTCATACAAGAATTAAACAAGTAAATTGACCTTGTGACACACATGAAACAAGACCTACTGGAAATTTCTTCCCGTCAGGTTCTATTAACGGACACCTATTTCTACAAATCACTGCAGCAGAACATAGTTTTAGATGCAAATTTAACAAGTTCACTCCTTGTTTAAAAAGTCTATGAAGGACTTCAAGACAGACCTTTCATGTTTCCTTAAGGTGCTCACTAGATACCGACATACTGTGATACCTGTTGCATGCAAAGCAGTAGCAATACTTTGTTACTTCACTCAGAAAACAGACCTTGAAGTTTTCCTTTCTGAAACCACAGACCCATGACTGTGTCAAAAGGAGAGAAAAGACTCTTTCAACATAATCATATGACGCTCGTCTCTCTCTGCTGCAAAACAGCAGAGAAGACACGGTAAGTTTATTTTACACACACACACTGGACACATTATGTCCAATACTCAAGTTTTCTTTTACCTTTGCATATTCAATATGAGCAACTAAGCCTTGCCAAACTTTCACTTACAACTGTTAAAAAGCGTTATTAATTCTAAACCAACACCAAGCAGAGTATTTTTCCACATATAGATATGCAGCGCAGCTGTTCCAGAGCTATGCAATGTTATGTGTTACACTGGGATAAGTTACCTCACTAGTTCCAAACAGACCGCAGAGCAACAAAAAGGCAGAAAATCTCAAGACAAACAGGTATGTTCTCAGTTTCTGTTTCCAGGATCTGCAATAGATAGCATTTTTTCTGTGTACTGGGTGTACAAGAAGGAAGCTGAAGCTGACTTGCACAGAACACTAAGAGTGTTTGTGCGTATACTGCCTTGTATGATTACAGAAAATAATTACAGAAATATTCTTGAACTGATGCCCAATATGCTTAAATTCTGGGGGGGGGGGGAAGGGGGGGAAGAACCACCACTAAGGGAATCCTGACAGGAAAACAAAGTCAAGGAAAGTAAGTACAAACAAGACAAATGTGAGAATGCATAAAACATACTTGCTTTTGATATGTGAAGTGGTAAGCAGAAATATCATACCTTTGTTGAAAAATCCCAGAATCTTTAAGCAAGTTATAACCAAGAAATTTCTGCTCTTTCTCATCTTAATTTGAAAACCATAAAAAAAGCCCTGGCTACATTAGAGTAAGTTACCTCGCAAACGTATCAGTGGTCTTATAATTCATAGGGTCACCTGTACAGACAACATCTTCTGTTGACTCTCCTAACTCTGCTCACAACCAATTTAGACAACCTGTTGATAAGAACAGCAGTGGTGCTTTGTTAATACCAATGCTTCTAAACAGTTACATTGACGACGGCAACTAGATACACCATTCATGCAGACATGTCCTTATCAAGTAAGAAATAATTGATGCTTAGACAAAAAGCACCCGCAAGACTTCCCAAGTCCTCCTATAGCGAAAAAAAGCATTCCTTAAGCAATAGCCATCTACAAAGAATAATGATTTTTAGTATTTTTTGTAATCTACAATTTTCTTGCAACATAAAAAACAGAGGGTACATATACACCTGTAATTCTCCCAACCCTCCCACAACTTTGTTTTTTGGCCTCTTCCCTGTGTGTCCCCTCCACCCCAAAAGACAGACAACACTAGAAAGCAGAGCTATTGCTCTGCTTTATATATGATACACAAAGACAGCCCAAAGTATCTGTCTAAAAAAACGCTTTTTTGTCTATCCAGTTACACTAACATTCAGACTGCAATACACTCTATAAGACTATATAGCCTTCTTCAAATGGGAATTTCCCCCACAGTTTTCCAAAATCAGTTCCACTACAAAAGTGGTAAAAATAGGAAGAACATAGAGTGTAGATAAGACAGCTATACCTGTCTTCTCCATCACATGACATGCAGGCTCCAAACATGACTTATAACAGAAAAACTGCTGGAGCTTCTTTCATTAGAACTTGCACAAAGATCTAATATAAATGCCACCTAAAGAAAAATATAAGACAGTCTTTACATTTTATGATTTTATGTATTAAAAAAGCAGAAGATGGCAAAAAAAAATCTAAGTTTAAAAATAATCCCTTAAAATGGTCTTAAATGTTACCTAGTTTTCAAAGGAAGGATGGTCCATCAGTTGCTAGAGAGTAGCCAGAGACCCAGGTTCAATTCCCTGCTCCATCAGAGGCTTCCTGCATGACCTTGGTCAAGCCATTTAGTGTCACTGGCTGAGTTTCCCCATCTGTAAATTGGAATAATAGTACTTATGCCCAGAAAGGAGGCATCGGTAGGAATCTGTTGCAGACTACCAAATAAAACTAGGTAACAAATTGGTCCATGACCACTTACTCATTAACAAGTAGAAAGAACTATGTTGTCAACATGTGAGAGAGGGGGGAAAAAAGGAAGGTAGATGCTGAGATTTCAACTTGGGAGATGTGTCTGAGGTCTCATGCAGCCAGTAGTATCATTACATTAAAAAAATTTAAACTACAGTAGTTTTCTGATACGTAATGCAACCATAGTATTATTTTAGAATCTATTATGGCAGACAAAGATGGATACCACACTTATGCCTAGAAAACCATTAGCTCCCAAACCAATAATCATGCCTCAACTCTATTTCTTAGAAGCAAATAAGAAAAGGTCCTAGCTGAAATATAATAGGTGCTTTAGAATGGCAATTCCCTAAAGCTAGAAAAGTTACAAACAAAACTAGGGAGAAAAATCTTCATCTGAAATAAATTAATCTAGCACTCCTCTTTCTCCCTACTCCCCCTCAGTCACCACATATAGCCCAGAAAACACAGTTATTAGAGGGAACAACTATACTTAAAGGCTAATGCCGATTAAGAGGTAAAATGAAGACAGTAAATATTAATAAGATTAGAAAATATATATATAGCTTTTTTTTTTTTTTTTTTAAATTTCCTTGACACTTTTCTATGCTTGTAACGCATATTGATAATGAAGAAGAAAAGCCTTTGGCAGGATCAGCATCAGCAGAAGTACTTAAACATACCAGAACCAAGAGAAATCTTAACATTACTAGGGCCGTTATCTAATGGGGGTAGTGAGCTATTAATAAATTATCACAAGTAGTTTCCATGAACATTTCTGCTTTGCAATTGGAGATTAGCATCAGCATCAAGTGAGTCAGCACTTCAACACATGCACAATAATCTATGACGATACAAAACAATTTCTAATAGAGATGAACATGTTTATGAACAAATAGGTTCCAGGTAACAACTTATTCTTTTTTAAACAGCATGACAAGATACCTGGCCTTCAAATATTTCAACCTTTTTAAAAAACCCTTTCAAAAGCTTGAAAGAAAGCTAAGAAGTCAATTGCAAAAAAGGGTAAGAAATTAAACTTGCTAGCCTGACAGTGGTTCTGGCCTAAATAATAGAAAGCATAGCATAAGAATGAAAATAGAACTATAAAAGTGACAGTCCATCTCGAAATTTGATAAAATTATTATTCTGTTGATTAATAAAACTTTGTATGTATTTTTACTTCTGTAGAAGACTAGTGTTACACAGTACTATAAACATACAATACAGAATATGGGTTAAATGCATTAAAACCAGTTAACCTAACAGACCTCAAACACTCAGGGGATACATTTTATGTGGGTCTCAACAGGAATTGTTGAGACTAATATTACTTAGTTTTGATGCATCAGTGACCTGGAAACACATCACCAGTGATAAAGCTGGTAGCCTATTTAAAAATCCCCAAAGTAAACAATGGGAATGACAGTGCAGTCCTACCTGACCTTTTTTGGTAAGCTGACAGCTTCAAACAATGCATTTTAGCGCTGCCAACCAGAAACGAGTAGCCTACTTCTTTGGTATAAGATGTTGGACATATAAACAGAATAAAGCATTGCATCCCAAAAAGCAGTGCATCTGAAGTGTTCAAAGTGCTTGAGCAATTCTCTCTTTTTCTTTTTTTTAAACTAACAGCTTTTTTGGGCAAAATATAGTTTGTACAATCTTCAGTTGCATATAACACAAATAGTAATTTTCCCTCACTAATATTATTTCACTAATATTATCTATGACTACAGTTTTACTATTGATGCTTCCCAAAAAAAGGGAAAGCATCAAAAAGCAACAGAGAGCAATTTTTTTCCATATACACACAGACAAATTAATTGCTATACTTAAGAACATTCATGGGTAGAACAGATCAGATACTTAAAGGCTCCATCAGCCTCTGTTTGAAGAATGACTACAAGGTCTTCCGAGTAGATTAAAAAAAAAAGATGTCACACCTTGATTTTAGATTTTGAGACGCTTTCACATAACTTCTCAAACTAGGAAAAGATCACCTGCATGGGCACAACATCAACTGTTCTCTGATAAAATTGAAGTCTTTATCTGAGGAGTTTCCACAGGACAACTACCCTTTTTGGACAACTATCATTTGAATGTCGTGACAGACACTAGGACTGCAAAATTCGGCAGAAAGATCACAGGCTGGGAAGGTCTGCAAGCACGTTTGAAGATGGAATTCAAAACGATCTCTTCCTGCACGAAAGAGCACAATGCGGTTATGAAAACAAGCACAAGGTGCTAAACGGAGGCAGAAACTACCAGTGACAGGATAGGTATCAGTTTTACAGAAAAAGTCAGGTGATTACAGAGGAGCATGAAGTGATATATGCTCAGCTATGTCATGCTGTTTCAAAAAAGGATACCACGTACATAAAGAGAAGTATAGCGTGCAAGACACCTGAAGCAATCTCTCTCTACTCAGCCTCAGTAGATCCTCTGCTAAAATATTTAAGATCAGATTGGGGCAGAACAACTGGAGAGAGCAGGAAAGAGCAAACAAGAATGGCCAAAGGTCTAGAAAATGCAAGCTTTGAAGAGACTGGTCAAATTAGGTTGCTTCATCAAGAAAAGAAAACTGAAAGGGGGAATAATAACACGCTCTTCATGAACAGGCTGCCAAAAAGAGAATGAATGCTGCATTTGTTCTATCTATTGTAGACATGAGACAATATTGGGATTAAGATGCAACTAGAAATACTTGAGTAAGAAAGTTTTCTCTAGTGTCAGATGGTAAGAACAGAAGCAATTAAGAGACTGTGCAGGGTCACTGTAAAGACCTCTTACAATGGAGGTTAGAGAAAAGACGCTAGGGAAGCATGTCATGAATGATATCAGTAGAATTAATGAAGTTTTGATGCAACTGGGATGGACTAAATGACAATGAAGTAAGTCCCTTCCAGAATTATTTCCTATTATATTAACAAAAAGGGTGGGGGATATATCATTACTCTTCAGAGATGTCCACTTACAGAATAAGATTAAAAAGGGATAGAAGACAATATGAGATGGAGAATCAAATCAACATTGGATGCCTTTCTCAAACATTCTTTATGCAAAGAAGTTGTTTGGCTCAATATAGAAATAACCAGTTGTAATTCTGTAGCCCATTTCATACAACCACTGAATCAAAATAGCTTGTTAGAATTTGAATCTCTCTATGCTGATGTTATGATCATACATTGACTGCATAGTGCTCTGATACCACAGTGATATATGGCATGCTCTACAGTACAATTTAGATCTTACAGTACCCACAAATATCAAATCTAAAAAAAAATGAGTCTGTTTATTCTGGTCATTTGACACTATTAGGACAATACAGTTTCCCTTTGTGTTTTTTTTTTTTTTGCTTTAGTATAAGAGAGGAGAAAAGAAATATTTTAAGATTTAAAAAGTGACAGAAATTTCAAGTGGAATTAGGAACAAATAAAAAAGAAAACTGCAGTTAAAGTTTGAAATAATTTAATAGACAATCCCAGGCAGCACCTGGTTTAGTAAGGTTATAAATGAAATATCATATTTCAGCAAAAGTATTACAGAAAATCATTCCTGAAAATACTGTCTTTCCAGTACCTCTTTAATACGGCTTGAAAAGTTATGGATTTAAAGGAATTGGGATAGGTACTTCGGAAGAAATTACAAAGTACCGAAATAAAGGGAACCCACCATAGTGCTGCTGAGTATTCCATTTCGTTCACTATTAAGGCATTTCCAGCTTGAGCATCACTACTGACCCTAACAGTGGCCGCTCTCACGGAAATAAAAAAATCCAAGTAACGTGAATCATTTACAGCTCAAAATCAGTGTTGGAAACTACCCCAAAACCATAGCACACAAGGGAAGACACCTATTCTTAAGAAAGGTCCTACCTCATTCTATACCGACTTCGGCTCATAGGCATTTTAGAGCACACTGCAACTGCCACATTCGTGCTGTATCAGGAACAAGTAACACTCAGAGCCGTGTACCCTAATTTCTAGGTATTCCAGAAGAATTTAAATATCTTTGATACAGCATCAGAACCCAGGTGGCTCTATACCTTAATGCTGCCCTGAGTGAAAAACTGAAACCTTCCTAGAGCATTCAGCAAAATACTACAGAGAAAACTACCACTGGTTCCTTCTCCCTGGCCCACAGATCCACCATTTCCATTTGCAGACATTGGGCTGAGCATAAGTTAATACGGAGCTACCTAGAGCTGCTCCATCTCTGCAAGGAACCATGGTGGTTTATCAGCTTGGTGGTTTATCAGCTTAACCACTTTCAACTTAGAGCTGTATCTGGAAGCAAAACAGTCAGTTATGCAGCACAGTGCCTCCCATTGCTTCCTCTTGAACCAGCAACTCAGCTGACCCCACAGCATGCAGGTTTAGGGAACTAAAGTGGCAAGAAACTAAGCACAAAGAACTGTTAACTCTCTGCCAATTTTGTTACCTAAGCAAGTCCACTGAAGTCCAATGAAGCATCATGAACAAGAGACAGAAAGGGTGATTACCTCTCTTGATTGTAGCTAGCTACTATATTGACTTAACATCAAACTGAACTCTTGCACTGAAGTCCTCATTAATAAGTTTTTTCTTACACATTTCGAGTAGGAACATAAACACTAGACTATTTTCTTTCCCATACGCCGTAGTGCATACTTTATCCAGTAAGACTCATGACAGCTGTCAAGCAACTGAAAACTCTTCCAGATATGAACTGATTTGGACAGTTTTGGTTCATGTCAAACCAAAAGACTGTGTCAGGTTCTGGGTAATAAATGTCAACCCAGTCAAATCCAGGATCTTGAACAGTAACCTCACAGCCCTGCAGCCGCATGGTTAACACGAGCTTATAAAATTGATTGCTTCAAAAACTGTAATGCCCTGCCTGTTAAGGCACACTAGCACTTTAAGTAAGCTCTCTCTCAAGCCAGTTATTTAACATCCCTCGCCCTCTGAAATGAATCCAGTAATTGTGGTGTATCTTACACCAGGCATGGCCAAATATGTTAATCGCTATGCTTTGCTTTTTTAAAAAAACTTTTTTTCAGAATATGTTTGCATTCCTATAGGAACTTCCTGCAATAAGAGATCTCATTGCTGCACAATCAGAAACAGACTACCTTTCCAAGTAGCACTTGCCTATTTTGAACACTAGGAGCTCATTTACCATTCCCCAGGCCTATCCTTAAAGGGTCACACCTCTTTTCTTTAATAATTTATGCTACAATTAACAGCACTGAATTTTCTCTATTAGTAACTTGAAATACTTGAGCTGTTGGAAGATGTGAGGTCCACAGAATAAATCTGTTTTGGAATTAGGCATATATTTTTGTCAAATACTCTACTATCGGTTGCTATTTCTTCTAAAATGCATCTTTCCCTGATGTCTACTTGCATCCTAACCAAAGCATCATAAAACTGACTTCAGCTAAACTACAAGACACAATCTTTTTTGATCGCTGTTTCTTTCCACAGCTATCTGGACTACAGAGGTGGATGGTATCTTCTCTTTTACAAAACTAATCACCTAGAACTGCAAGTAGGCTGCTCCTAATCCCAAATATGCTATGACCCAATTACCAGCTAGAAGAGGATGAGAACCTCTAGGTCAGAACTCTGACGGAAAAACATCACCTTAAATTGCAGGTTTGATAACAAGTTTTTTTTTTTTTTTTTTTTTTAAAAACTAACATTGATAGCTGTATAGTTAGTAAATGACAAATACAGTTTGGATACTTAAAAAAGGAAGAGAGCGCAGAGCGCCGGATAACTACAGATTTACTAAAAAGATATCAGTGATCTGCCAAACATAAGAACTAGTTTATGGTGAGGGCAAGGGGAAAAGGACAGAAGAAGAATGGCAATAAATAGAAAGAGATAAAAGCAAAAGAAAGGTTTTAATAAAGATAGCTTATATATGATATGGTGGACTTCGTTCAGCTGCATCTAGTCTGAAACTGAACATGCAAAACATTAAATGACTGTTTACATGGTGCTGCACTGAAACTGAGGAAGGCTAGCTGCAATTTACAGGAGAGATCTAAGGTGTTACGGAAATAGTTCGACCCTAGGTTTCCAAGGAGCACAGCCTCATGCAAGTATAGCAGCAGAATTATTTATTTATTTATTCACTGACAGTACAGCAAAGCAACAGCTTGAGCCGGGTGCCTCCAAGGAGGGACCCCCAACAAAGAAATTGAGGTAATTATACCCTTTACAGTCTTATTTCCCCGCCTGCCAGTGAAGGTCTCTTCCAGTTGTCTTTACTGAGTCGGTGGTCTCTCTTTCCGATTGGTCCTGGCCTACATCCCAGGCTGGTTGCCATGCCCTTGTCTTCCCTAGTCCCTTATCTTACTCAAAGGTCAACCATAACCCAGGTGCATCCCATCTCATCTCCTACATCCTGTTTTGTATCCTCATTAGCTGGTTTTAATCGGTTTTGCGGTTGCATCGTCAGCAACGTTTCTTGAGTTCATTGACAGTTCAGCCTTGAGGCCTGCAGGCTTCATCTACTTTAGATACTAGTGCTAAGCAGGAGTTTGACTTATGCTGAGCTGAAGCCAAATCAGCCACAGTTTCCTTCTCTAACAAAGGGGAGTGGTTAAAAGGAAGATGAAAACAATTGGTTTTCAAATGGTAAATATTGGAGCAGTAAAATCACTAATGCAACTTATTCGATAATGACATTGATAAAAGTTGGCGCAAAAGGTAGTGAACTTATTCAGAAACGTTTCTGGCCTCAACAGTAACAGTACCTTATACAGACCTGAGAAGAGCCCGAGGAGCTGTTAAAAGTTCCTACAAATCACAACCTCTGCAAAATCTGATATTTCAATTGCTATTTCTGGATTGCCTCACTCTTTTCCTCTGCTTTCTAAGTATGGCCTCATCCTTAAAAAAACATTAGGGATATAGTAGTAGTAAACTAAGTAAGTAAAGTAAAAGAATTTGAGGGCTTAAATGGGAGAACGGTTAATAAAAACTTCAAAATATTTGTTTTAGGTTATTATATGATACTCCACATGACTATAACGAAAAGAATCCCAACCTCAAAAAACATGGTCTCAGTAATTAAAAAAAATTAAAAAATAAAAAAAATTGTAAAAGAGAGAGAGAGAGAAAGGCAGAGAGAAAGAACAAAATATTCTTCTGAAGCAGAAATTGATCTTGTTCTTCAGGAAATTTTCTAAGAAACTGTCACTTTCTCTCCAGAATTATGCACCTCAATCTCACTTAGCGTACTACGCAACTGTAACAAATGAAACATCTCTGAATACAGGGATAAAAGTCAAAATGAACAAGACGGACATCAACAAAAGCATAGCTTTTTGGAGAGAATTCACAAAGATAGCAAAAGGTCTATCAAACATCTAGAAATGGCAAGGAAAGAATGACTATACAAGGAAACCCCCTCACCTTCCCCTGTGTTTTGCAAAGTATCACAATCTAGGGTAGGCGAGATGCTAGAAAAGGACTCTTAGCAGCGAGTTCTGACAGCGAGGCAGACGCCACCATGCAACACTGCCTCAGAAGAGCACGACCAGCTAACGACAACAAGAATTCTTCCAGCTACACATAAGTTTGCAATAAGAACAATTTCAAAATAAAACACAAATTACAGAAAAACGCCAATAATTCTGCCACTGATTTAAGAGTTCAATGCCTTAATTACCCGAGCACCTAATCAGAAAGAGGTAGCACAATCTATTAGATGCAGTGACCGACACTTGATAGTAAAAGCATAAAACAAATTATGCAGGTGACTGGAGTCACGTGCACAATGACCAAAAGACAATAACTATGCAGAGGTAAAACTGAGTTTTGCTTTGGTTTCTTAATCAGCAGTTGAAACCGGAAGCATTAAGACTACTTAGAGAGTACTCTGTAATACTATCAAGAGAATTTACTGCATTAGCAAATGTATTTTATGACTATGTTAAAAAGCTCTTCAACAAACAGTGAATCTATTTCAAGCTAGATAATCACACTGTTGATACATAAACTTACATTACACTGGCTAAGTCTTCTTGGAAGGAAACTTTTTCAAGTATTTCTACAAGAACACGATAAGTATTTCTACTTATACAGAAGTATTTTTGACATTATCAGATTGGAAGCAGGTTAAAGACATGAAAGGTCTGTAAAAAACTCAAGTACCAGTAGCAGCATAAAGCAATCAAAATGTGCACTTGGAAATAAATCCCAGAAATGATATAGATCTTGAAGGAAAAAAAAGTCAGTCTAATTAATAATCAAGGAATTCACTGAAGCAAGGAAGACAATCAGCCAGAATAAAACAGCTACTGAGTGCTCATAACACTCCAAAGGGGTACGTATACACATATCACATGCAGAATATAGTTACACTACAAAAAAATGAAGGCCTTGTACCTTAAGAAATAAAAGTACGAAACAGATTTCTTGAAGCTGTTGTTTGGTTAAAATACTGGCCAACCTCCTTCATCCAAAACGTTTAGGAAATGGACTGTCATCTAAGCAGAGAGAAACGCAAGACAGTAGTAACTCAGAAAAAAACAACACAAACTAGCGAAACCCCCACAACTTTCTGCCATAATTGCTTGCATTTAAAGTAAAAGTTGTTCCATAGAAAGAAGTCCAGATGTTTTCACCTGGTACCAAATATTCAGTCTTCTACCTGAAACCTGACAGAAGCAGCATGCAAATACCAGTATTCCATAGGAATTCCTGGAGCAGGCACTGTACTGCAGGCCCAGCCAGAAGCCTAAAAAAAATATTTTCAAGCTTCTGATACCTCCACTGAAAACTGAGAAAAAAAGCCTTAGTACAGCCTTTAAAGGAACCTGACTTTCTGCTACCACTTGAACGATGAAATGAGTCCAAGCTCCTAGTTTGTAGCTCAAAAAGTTTCTCATTAATTACAGTGCTGAACTATTGCCATTACAAATAGATGATTTGGTCTTGTTTTTATTTGAAGTGTGACACTTACAATTGCCTTAAAAATGTATCAACAAATGTGTTGAGACAGACATCTAAGTTATCATTATATATACATTTGTATTCTGCTTGCTAAATTTTACTGTATTTATACAGCCCTTACAGAGTCTATTGCTTTCTGCAGCCTTAATTAAAAATCAGCTAAATGAAGTGGCCATATATTTATCAAACAGACCATAAAACATATGGTTTCTACTTTCCCAGCTTATGGCATTTTATTTGGTAAAAAGCAATCCTAGTACATACATCAACACTGTCCACCCAAGAAGATAAACTGCCAAAGGAAAAATATGTTATGTTTTGACAATGACGGGAAAAACCTAAGGTTTTGCCAAAGTATATTTTACTTTTCTAGCCTTTTTCTCTTACTGCTGGCATTGCACTTCAACACTACAAACAATATTCAAAACAACCAAAATAATTTTGGTGAAACCTCTAAATCTCTTCCACCTGTAATTGAAATAGTCAACTTCTTCAAAGGCAAACAGTTTGTTTTGCAAGTGCAAACACATTAAGAAGCTTCCTGCAGACACACTTTGCAAGGAGTAAATAGTAACAGGCCAGCATTCACTTGCAAGAACCAGATCTGAAAATCCTATATTAACATGCAATAACCCTATGATTCCTCATATTGTTCATATCACTACAAAACTTATAGGTACAATTATTATTAAATATAAAGATTGTTGTACTGTATTAAGAGGTCCCCTGAATATATATTTTCAGCAGAAAGCCTATTTGAGCAGCAGCTCTCTAAAGTCAAATGTGGGTCAGGACGTCTGAACTAGAGAATCTGGATGCACTTTGATTCTGGTGCAAATTATAGCAAGCAGAAGGAGGAACAGAGTGACCTCCAAGGTCAATCGAGTATTCACAGGTCAGTTAGCTCTAGAGAGCATCCGCTACTACATGAGCAAGAAGTTATTTTATGGTGCTTCATTGATGCAAATATACAGCGGTCATGCTCTGTGCATTTCTCTACCTAAGCTTAATTTCAGAAAACTTAAACCTTGCAGCCTAATGATGGTGGGGGGCTTAAGAATGTTGATTCCTTTCACAGCTGTGTGTGCACCAGTGCAAGACAGGAGATGGGGGGAGGGGGAAGGAGGCATGCTAGGTGGACCTTTAATCTCATTCCATACGGCTGCTCTTTCATTGCTGTAAAGGTAAAATAGTCAGTTTCCTGTACCAAAGGCAGCATTTCTCAGTGCTGGGTATCTATCTGCCTGGAAATTGTCTTCTCAACATAGAGCTTCCATATTTCTACCCAGATTTTCCCAAATATGTTTGTTTTGTGCAAGTCCAATAGGTTCAAAACATATGAAAATTACTGCACACATGCAGATCAGCATAGCACACAATCAATAGTCTGACACTTCCTAAAGTACTGCATATATGCCATGTAGGCACAGTGAGCACTGAAAGTGGACATTTCCATAATCCTCAGGAACTAAGCAGCTAAACTGGAACTCCTGCACACATGCAATAATTGCTACCAGGTGTCGATAAATTACAAGTAATATCCTCAAGTAAAACCAAAATAAAACAAAAATCAACTTCTCCTTAGGTGAGGTAACAGGAACCTGGAATGTCTTCATTAATAGAAACATGGAAGACAGCACGGTGAGAAAGCACCCAATGGCCACAATCAGTGTTGTGTAAGGATGACTCTGCAAAGCGTTTAATCAGCTGCGCACAGGCTAACAAGCTTCCACTGTACACTGCCACACAGACTTTGTTACTTCTCCACAACCACTGCTGTGGACGAGCACCCCTTCGTGTCCCAGTCCCACTGCCAGCTCCAACAACGTCTCTGCTGAGACCTGCTGCAACTCCTGTGCCACCTGCCCTGCCCCTCACTGTTCCGTGAGCATGAAGCAGGCACACATCTTGCACCAGAGATGACACCAGATTAGGAAGACTGGTCAGCTTGGTCTCTGTACCATTCCTTGTCTATAGAGCACTAACCGCTTCAGATCTACCAGGATCCTTTTGAGATCTGTGTCAAGTTTCTTCTCTTGCAGCTACATTGCCAGAGCAGCCATTTTTTTTAAATTAAATCATCTAAACATATACTTACATAAGCTACAACTGCAGGAGCATTCAATTCATTCGCGTGATTCCTGTTCCCTGCCTTTCAGTAGTATAAACAAGCAGTTACAGGATCCCTCCTGTCCTTTTTGAGCCCTGAGAAAAGTAATGAATGGAGCTGCAAAAGACACTGCTCATCAGAAAAAATGCAAATTTTTCAAGGCTAGCGTCTTTCACACATCAGAAGACAGAAAGGCTGCCAGGAAAAACCATGCCGTAACAAGCATTCACTACTTTGTACTTAGGCTACCACAAAAGTACCATAAAATAAGTGGAGCAAATGTACATTTGTTGCTTTGCAGTTAACTATCCTTCAAAGAGCTGTATCTTACTTGCCAAGCAAGTAAAAATTTATTAGAAAAAACAACATTCAACATCATGTTTGTTCCAAAACATTTATTTTACAATAACAAATATTAAAGAAACACCCTGTGGACCTGACCAGCATCCATCTAGCCTAGCATTTGGCCTTTAACAGCAACAATAAGAGATGCTGCTTAGGAATGGAGAGAAAGACTGAACCACTTTCTGCGGTCCGTTCCTCTCATATTCCCTCCCAAGATGCAAGCGTGTTGCTACCAGGAAGAACGATCCAGGAGTAGGATCATCTTTGAAGGACAGAAGAAAGTGAAGTGGAGGCAGCAGCAAAGAAAGCAATCTGGATATCCCAGACTCATACAACCCTAGCTCTTTGTGAGCCTTCCCATCACTTCCAGAGTGTCCCAGTTTCAGCAAACTCCTCTTTCAACATCTATTGCAGTTGGGAAGCCTCTGCAGACTCCCTCTCCGCTCAGTCCCAGTCAGAGAGCACCGAAATTCGGCAACAGGCACATGCCCACAGCTGGTGTGAATGTCCTACCTATATGGGATAGGGTGTCTGCAAATTCTCATCTTCCTGCATTCTTTTCTCTATTGTTGAGGTGATTTTCAGGTAGCATCTCAAAGTCACTTGAGAGCACACGCAGCCCTAGACCATTTGAGCATCACTCATCCATATGCACACCTTCTTCAGAGAGTATGATATGATTTTCCAGTGTGACCTACAGTACAGTGAACTAGTGAAACATCCTGATGGTCTAACTCAAACAGTTCTGGCATTTGCAAAGTGAATTGAGCTTATTCCATAATTCAGATAACTGCTAAGAATAAACTCAACTGAAGAAAAAGATACAGCTTCAGTAAAAACATGTAGTAATCTAAAGTACAATCCACATACAACTGAAAACTTCTTTGGAGCATATTGAATTCTACGTGCTGAGTACTGCGTGAAGTACATAAAATTCAGATGTAAAACGAAAACAACAAACATGACTTACGATCCACAAAGGTGGGGGGAAAAAAAAAATCTGCCTGCTGCAATAAACATATTTAAGTTATTAAGGAGGAGAAAAAAAAAAAAAGACTTTCAAAACTTACAGTGAATTTAGGAGGTCCAGGGCACAAGGTGTTTGCACAGCCTGACTACTCATTAAAATAACCATCCTATATACTTGATTTGGACATAATAAAAAGCAGTCCTGTCCTCCATGTCTCATGTTGAGCTATTTTGCTCAAAAAATGTGTAACACATCTTTTTACAATATTATGACAATATCGAGGTTTAAACCGTGATGGGTCTTTTATAATTCTGTCCTAATAGTCATATGGGAGAAGGAGTAGGATCTGTTTCTATTTAGAAGAGGCAAGGATGTTTTCTAATAGCAGGACAGATTTTCCTTTGGATTCCCAGGTGCTCTGAAGATGGAATAAATAGGGCTGATCATTATATTTTTGTGGACTAACCATAATTAGGTTATTTCATGTTTTCTCAAAGTGAGAATACTTCAGGGCTACTTTCTATAATCAAATTTACACTGAGAAAAGCCTTCTCTGAAAGGCTTTACCTCACCAGAAAAAGTAATAGTTACTTACCCAGAACTGGAAAAACAAACAACAAACAACTGTCTTTAACTGCTTTTTGAAGGTGTGTTAAGTTCTGTGTCTATCATCTGTCCCTCAGTGTTCTCCCTTGGGAAGGTGTAGATTCCCAGTTAGTTTTGTATTTCTAAAAGGCCAACATCAGTCAGGCTATGGGGTACATAGTGAAACCATCTCTACGGAATACTATGAGCAAGCACAGACTTAAGTAACCAGAAGAGGAGAATAAACTATTTCTAGCCTTCTTCAGACACAGCCCACATTACTACTTTATCTTAGATCAGTAATTCCTAAACCATGGTTGTCTGCCTGGTGCCAAACCCTCACTTCTCATTGAACAAATTTGAAAAGAAGATGAATTATTCTGATAGTACATCATTATCATTGTCAAAGCAGCATTCACTATGCACAGAAGGTTCCATGACACCTCTAAATTTCCACATTACAGCACTCTGGAAGTTCTGCACTGCATTGGGATGGGTTTTCTGTTTGTTTGTTTAAAAAAAGAAAAAAAACCACACAGTTCACATTCATGAATCCCTGTACAGGGAGTGCATAGTGTTAGAAACAGCTGCAACCCTGAAACTGTGCTAAGCAGAAGATTATTAGATGAAAGGAATTGGAATAAGAACTTCAGTGCTGCTAATGACAGTTATGAATTCACAAAATATATATATTTCTCATAACATCAAGCAAAGAAGGTGATTTTTCGTTTGTTAGAATAATCTCACAGGCGCTGGATGCTTAGACAGCAATGACTAACCAGGAAACAAATGACTACTTTTAGTTGGAGAGATCCACAAATAAAGGCAACACTCCATCCGTTCTTCTACCAAAATAGTAATAAGATTAGGCATACCAAAAATTCATTACAACATACTAATATTTAGGAGATGATACCATAATGCAAGGATACCAACACACATCCAACACAGTCTGCCACAGGAGTAGCTCTCCAGATCCGGTCTTAGCTTGAATAAGCTATCACCCTTCAAACAAAGCCTCAAACACATCTCCCAATTTCTGTCTGAAGATCCCCTTTCTGTATGTTTTATTCTCCCTCTTGAATCAACAAGGGAGCAACGAAAGTGCATCACCGCTCCCCAGCTACAGACGTGTGGTGCCAGGCCACCAGTGTTTGCAAAGGCAAAACCAGCATATGACTTCCTGCTGACAGCTTTAGGTGTCCAGCTCTAGCCTGACAAAGCACCTAAAAACAAAACAACAAACTAACAAAACACCCACCCTTGATTTAAAACAAGACCAAAGAAAGCGGCACAACTTTAAGAAGTCAAGGAAACTTCTTAGAGCTAGAACGCTACCACAAGCCTGAAGAACTTATGGTAGTAACAAAACAAAACCAAAGAACTTCTTCAAAAAGCTAATCATAAAGAGCTAACAAAATCCTTCAAAAACACAGAACTGTATCCTCCTACTATGAGTCAACATTTCATTTTAACAGCCAAGGCTCTCAAACACCCCAGAGTGTGCTTTCACTACAAATACTTGAAAAAGATATGTGCAAAGAGAAACAGCAGAGAGATCTTTTAAGAGCCCTTTTGAAGACCTCCACCCAAAACTCTCACTGAGCTCCACCAGAAGTCAGCCAACAAAACCAAAAAAGAGCATGTAAATAGATTACACAACGTACAAGCTCCCACGGCTAAAAAGAAGTCCTAGGACAGAAGGAAACTGCTAACGCAGGCTCAGGACTGCGCCTCTAAGCGAGGGGAAACTCGCTTTCTGCGCCGCTTACGGCGGTCAACAGTGCTGAACCCCCCGAGTTACGCCCCGAGCCCGACGGGCGCCCCGGGCGCGCCTGCGCCCGCTCCAGCCGCCGCCGCTCCCCGCCCGCAGCGCGCCCCGGCGGGCGGCAGGGCCGGGCCGGCCCGGGCCCAGCGAGGCCGCGGCCCGCCCAGGGGAGGCGGCGCCCCGCGGCCCCGGCGACGCCGCCACGGCCGCCGCCTCGCCCGCCCCGCACCGCACCGCGCCGCAGCCCTGCCCGGAGCGGCCCGCGCCGGCGGCAGGCCCGCCCCCCCCCGGCCCGCCCGGCCCGCCCGGCCCGCGCCTCACCGCCAGGTCCTGGGGCACGGCTCCGCTCATGGCCCGCACCGTGCCGCTCCGCCAGGCCCGGGAGGGCAGCGCAGGCCCCGGCTCCGGCCCCGCCGCCTCGCCCTCGCCCGGCCCCGCCGCCAGCAGCAGCAGGAGCCGCTTCCCCACGGGGGAGGCCGCCGCGTCCGCCATCCCCGCCGGGCAGGAGCCTCCGGAACCGGCCCGAGCCCAACGGTCGCCGCCGCCCCGAGACCCCGAGCGAGCGCCTGCCCCGCGCTGGGCCTCCAAGCGCCGCCCGCCCCGCTCCCGGCATGCACCGCGCCCGCCCAGCCTCCCCCTCCTTCCTCTGCCCCACAATGCCCCGCGCCGGCGTCGGCGCCAACGCCGGCTCCGCCCGGCCAGGCCTGCGAGCCCTGCGGCGGCGGCCGGGGCCGGGGCCGGGGCCGCGCGACCCTGCGGGGAGCGAGGGGAGCGGCGGGCGGCGCGGCGCGGCGCGGCGCGGGCCCGGCCGACGCGCGGAGGTGACGCGCAGAGACGCCGGCGCAGCGGTTCCGAACGCGGGATCTCAGCGGCAGTTTTGAACGTTGCAGGTCGACGCGAGTAATCCGTCCGTCCGCTTCGGGGTGGACCGGCTGTGGAAGGGCCTGCTCTCGGGAGGTGATTCCGGCCCCTGCGTTACTGGGATGCTGTTTTCGTGGCCAGCGGGCAGGCCGGAGCCGTCCTCCCCCGGAACAGGTACAACGCCCCGACCCCTCTCCTCTCCAACAGACTTCAACAAACGCAAAATACTGTAGAATCCTACCCTGCTAGAGGGATGACGCAGCTTTACATCTTTTCCTGCCTGTGCAATCACTCAATGCAAGGACAAAATAGTGCTGACAGACTCTGCTCCTCATTCCAGTTTCTACACTTAATATCACCGGATATTCTTGTGAAAATGAGTCTTTTTTTCTTCTTACGCATGTACTGCTTACCTCTGTGAAAGTCATTCTTGCACTGAATTAGCCAGTCAGCAAAGGCAAGTTGCTTGCTTTCACCTTCATCTAATCAAAAAGCTTGTGTCAAGTTGTTTATAATAGATCACAATGATTTGTTTCTGTTGCCTTCTGGTTAGAGTACTACTATTGATTTTCCTGGCAGATGGACAAGGTGATGCCCAATACCAGCTTCTACAGCGTGCCTGTCCTCAAAACCATATTTCATCCTGTTATCTGTACTCTTTGTTAATTGTCTGATTTTAGTCCTGATGTGACATGCAGATAAAATACTGATCGGATACCAAGACAAGTTATGATGTCTAGAGAAGGCTCTAAAGTTTTTTATTTTTTTGGAGGCTGGGTCTGCTCTTGGTCGTTTGACCAACTAAACAGAAGAAATGCATTTCTGAGATGGGACACCAAAAAATGTACCCGTTCAAAAGAGGAATCTGTGATTTCTGACTTCTTGAAACATTGTTACATTTGTTTCATCTAATAACTTGTGAAAAAAGACAAAAAGCTTCTCTTGAAGACTAGCTGTGCCTATGCTTGTTAAGGGAGAGAAATATTCAAGTTAATCTAATCTTTCAGTTTTAATATTTTTATGAAAAATACACATTTCCAGATTTTTAATACACCAGAAAACAGCAAGAAGTTGCACAGGCTTTGATATGTTTTCCCTTTACAAGTCATCCTTACAGTCTGGACCAGAAATTAGCCGTAGCTATTCTCAAAACAGATTCAAAGGCATACTGTGTCAGGTGGACAACAAGATGAAGTCTTCAGGAGCAGATCTATTGGAAGGGCCTGGCAATGGCCTATTGCCTTTTTTTTTTTTTTTTTTTTTTTAGAACTCCTCCTTCCAGTAACAAAGGCCAACAAGCCCAATTTCTGTATATGTATATATTTTTTAACCTTTTTTCTTCCATCGTATCAATAGCAACCGATAGAAGAAATTGAAGTAGAGAAGCGGAATCCTTTACAGAAAACTAGCGAAGTTATAAAAAGTAGTTACATAGATAACTGGGAGTCAGGATGACATGCTTCAAATGAGGGAGTTAAAATTAATCTTACCTCAACATAGTAAAATTTTCAGCATGACCACATAAATACTTACTCAAGGAAGAATATTCTGTGTGAGTGAGTGTGAATTCCAGCTGAGAAAGGTATCTCTAATGGCTTAATACACAAAGCTAGAAAAATTTTAACTGAGCATAACAAAGCTTCTTGGTTTTTGGGAAAGATAGCTACCATGCATTCCCAGAAGTTATGCAAATAATTATTTTTCCATATTCAAATATCTAGGTGGGTTTTTTTTGTTTCAACAACTGTAAGGATTTTCTTCAATTGTCTTTGAAGCATTAAATTCTACAAGACAACACAAAACATTCACGGGGAGTTCCGTTTGGTCTGTGTTTTGTCTTTGTTGACACGTCAGATTAACCCCATCCCTTTACTGAAAGTTTTTCCTTAGTGAGCAACTAAAATTTACATTCGTTTGCATGTGATTTTTGTAGTTCATGACATCTTGGCAAAACACATTCTCTTCCTAGCTGCCTAGGTGCTTTATTTGGATACCCTTCATGAAAAACTTTGATACTAAATGACATGAAGCCAGGACGGGTCATCTAGTCAGGGGGATGCTTCCTTCCTTGGTCTCAGCGTTCAGGTATACCATCAACTTTTAGAGGCAGGGCTTTTTTTTTTTTTTTTTTTTAAAGTTAATGTTCAAAGCCTAATACTTATGGGAATATAAACATTAGCAGTACCACCAGAACTCAACACTGTCTTCCTCTGCTGTATAGCATCTGTGAGCTTTGATTTACTACACTCTACTTGTTTTACTAAGACCTCTTCCTCCCCCCCCCCCCCCCCCAACAAGTACAGGACACTACTGAAGGGTTAAAGAGCCATTGTCTTGTGTTTAAGTGGAAAGAGTGTTGTCATAGTAAGTCCAAGATCAGTACTACATTCTTTGAAGACCAAGACAGGCTTTGGCCTGGTGTCTTAATTTCTCTACTGAAACAATTAGTAAGATTATTAGTTATACATTAGAAACAGAACCACCATTTGAGAGATTTTAAGTGGTTTTATGTCCTCTTCCCATTCCACTAGCTCCAAGGAAGACTGAAATGACTATGATAAAGCAGGCCAGCAGTTCTAATATCCCATCTCCTGAACATGGAGCTAGATGTTCCAAAAGCGAGCAACACCAGCTAGACAAAGAGTGGTATAATCTACAAAGAATGGGAAAGGTTTCTGAACTTTCATTAATGATTGACACAGGGAGTGTAGGCCATATAACATGAACTAAATTAATGTTCTCTTAACTACATACGTATTAAGAATTTTTAAATTCTACTGCATTGACTTCTATTATAACTTAGAGGAGCAAGTTTCCCAGGCTAATTTTGCCATGTATCAATTTCAAGTATTATTTTACTGTAAAAGGGTAAAGACAAGTACTGCTGTTTACATGCGTATATTTAAACTACAGGCTTAATAGGCTGCAAAAACACTCACTACAATATCAACTTGTGAAAAGTCATATGATAAGACAAGCTCCAGGCTACATCCAAAGCTGGCCCTTCACCAGTAAGGTGTCTGCTTCTCTATTCAGCCCCCTCCATTCTCAAACGATGGTCAGTCCTCCAGAATTCAAAGGAAGTCACCTGCCAGAGTGATGAGTCTGGGGAATAACAGTGGGGAAGATATGACTCACCTAATTTGAGAAGGAAAGTGGGACTGATGCAGCCATTTACCAGTACAGGTTTTCCACCCTCCCCTTCAAAATAAATTTTATATCAGGCTACCCCTTCACAAACAGCAGCCATGTTCTTTGGAGAACTTTATTAAAATATATCCAAGAAGTAATCAAAACATTTTCTAATGAGTCAGGAGAGAACTGAAGTGAGAAAAACATCTGTACAGGGGACAGTGCTGTAAATTTTTGTTTACATGCTTTATTTTTTAAACGTTTCACAGTTTAGTCATTGTCTACAAAAATATATTTCTGAAACTCTGAGTCCTCTATAAAAAAAGCTGGTCAGCAGCAGTGACCCTGACAAACAGAATGTACCTTAGGACAGTGTGAGCACCTCCTATAAGCAGATTAGTGCAGCTAGGGCACTCCTGCATCACCCTGGCAGACTTCTGTTCTTTGGGATTAAAGCTCCACACTACTTCTGAAGGATGGTATTCTAAAGAAAAAAAAAAAAATCCTTCCACTTCTCTAAACTGCACTAAACCTGGGAGAGGGAGCTGCCGACCAGTGTATCACACAGAAGAGGGTGCTATCAAAGGATTTGGCACTCAGGGGATGGGGAAGACCACACAGTACTTTAGTATTGGTAAATTTTTCTTTGAGCAATCTGTTCAGAACAGCCTTGCTCTTTATGATAGTAGGTTCAGTCTACAACATTAATCAGAGGTACTAACACTTAAGAGTGGAGTATTTTTGCAAGCACAAAGAGAGCCCTTCTTTGAGGTGGGGATAAGGGTTCTGCTCAACTTCATTTTACCTCAGCATCTTCTGCTGTGGCTTTAATCAAGTGGGAAGGTGCTTTCATATCCAATCACAAGCCTACATGGTATTGGACAGCCACTATCATCAGTGGACAGCCACTATGATCAGCCACAGCCACTATCATCAGTGCCGTCAGGCTGAATTCCTCCATATCCATAGTTAGAAATATTTCTTATGACACTAATTACTTAGTCCTACTCTTACCAGTCATCAGTATATCTAGGCACCAAATATAAGAATTGAGAAACTTGGTGTCCCCCAGATGAGATCTTCTCCACTCCTCCTCTGCTCAGAGAAGTTATTTGACAGGTCTTCAGAGATACTTGCGGTTGAGAAAAAAAAAAATGCTGCCTCTTAAAATGTATCTTGCATTTTGCTCTAGAAGAGACAAGATGAATGGACTCTGAGCCCCTGGATTTGCAAAGTTCATAACTAGAAGCCCCTTACCACAAAATAACCTGCAGGCCTGAACCTCTAAGCAGGGCAGAAATTTTCAGCAGCAAATAAGAAAACAGCAGTTATCGACAGACTGCTTCCCTACTAGAGCAATAGACAGAAAATCAGCTCTCAGTCCCTAAAGAAATCTTTTTCTCATCAGCCTATCAGAAGAACACCCTTTGTGAGCCAGCAACTTGTTAAATTTAGATTTCTTTGAGATAGAGAACTAAGACGAAATGCTGCTGATTATTTCAGGTACAGCTCCAGATGAAGTGCTTCTGAGTTTTAGGCTTCTGCTCAAGAAGTTCTCCTGTAACTTGTGCCTACCATAAAGTCCCAGTCGGCCTGCTAAACCTGAGCAGCCAAGGAGGTACATGAATTTTAAATAGAATCAGCATTATTCAGGAAAACACGGAACCCAAGAGCTTGTACCAATGCAAATATCTTATCAAAAAAGACACTCTGCACTACAGAACTAACATTATCTCACTAGCGCTAAACAATTAAAGTGGAAAAATCCATAAGAAAGAAACACCTGAAGTTTACTTCCTGCCTATTCTTCCTTGAATTGCCAAGGAGGGTGGGGGAGAAGAAATGCATCGCCTCACCATATCAACAGTAAGTTACACAGTAAGCCAGTATATGAAGGCAGGATTGGAGAATAATTTATAACAAGAAAAAGAAAAAAAGCTTGAAAACTTACAGAGCCTGAGAGCTTTGTTCAGTTTTCCAAACTGAACAGCCTAAACAGGTGATTTTGTCCACTCCTCACTGAATTGTATACAATTCTATCATTAGACACTTCCAACACCAGAATCGTACATCCGTCAAGTTATATTCCCACTCTGTTCCCAGCTGTTCAGCTCCCAGAGACGCACAAAGAGGGAGGGAGAAAGGGCAGACAGACCCCACACATAATACATGCCTCCAAAACAGCACCTATTTTAATATACCTGAGCAACAGAAATCAATCAGGAGTTGCTGCATCTCAAGAGAGCTGTCAATTCTGTGTGCACAGAAAGGCCATAACTAAAGCATAAGATGATGAAATTAAAGGAAGATTTAGAATTAAGAAAGGTCTTCTCCCATAGAACCTGTTATGCCAAAGACGACTCCTCCCTCAAAGAAGTGGTGCTTACTCAATCATTTCAGACAGAGAGAAGCGGAAAAAGCCTTGAAAAAAACAATCCTGCCTTGCCCTCAGGTGATAAGCTAATCGTGTTCTTTCTCCCTTAGTATCACAGGGCTTACCCATATTGAAAAGCTTTGTCTTGCTCTTGTGGCACAGCCCGTTATTGGAGATGCAGTATATGCTAGCAGAGCTACAATAACTAGAGTAATTTGTTCAGCTGTTAAAAGCTGCCTTCTCCATCAGCACAGATGCAAGCGTCACCAGCACTGGTATGTTACTTCTAGTTGATGCAGTTATGCCAGTGAAACTGTAGCACAGACAAAGCTTAGAATTCTAACATAATAGTTATCTTGTGGATAAACAGCATCATTAGACTGTGAGGTACATGCATGCGAGGAACCAGTGACTGCAGCTGTAAATTATTGCTACTTGCTGTCCTTCTGGTGCAAGTTTCTCCTATTTCTGCATTCTCTTGCTCTCTCTGAGGTACACAGACTCCAGGGTGACCTCTTCTGAAGCCTCATGAATACACTGGCCACCACAACACATTTGATGATATTGTAATCATTTCCAAATCATTTACAAGGCTGAATCTGAGGCCATCTGTCACTATTTCTGCTTTCACCTTCAGGCCTAATACTGCATAGACAAAACTTCACATGATCAAGAACTAGCGATGCCGGCACCATGCCTGCGCTCACAGAAACCTTAATGAGGTTAATGAGCAAGGTAACACAGAGAGCTGAGCCTAGGCTGCCTAGGGCATAATACAGACAATAGTCATAACCTCACCAATTCACTAATCTTGTCTTAATGTTCCCTGTGCCTACGCTTTCAGAGGTTCAGCCAAATTAAACTTAAGCTGCTACACGTCACAACTGAAAAATGTGCAATGAAGTCTGGTGTTAGGAGCACTGAGGGACCTCCCTGATCAGGCAGCTCCACTTCTCCTATGTTCAAATGCACAAGGACAGTTCCCTATTACAGACAACCGAGGCAGATTTTTGGGAAACCACATTGGTTAAACCAAGTATTTCCAAAAGGAGGCAAGGTCACTGCTGCCCTGCCCCAGAGAAGGAGAAAGATTCATCAAGAGATTAAAACTAAATGGGTTACAAAATAAAGGCAAGAGCTAAAGTTTGCCAGTAATGAAATGCAATCTCCTGTCCCATACGAACAGGAAACGGTCTCTGTAGGGTGTTAAAGAAGGTCCTAGGAGGACGTACCCTCCTATTTTTTCTGTTGCCAGAGAAGAGGAAAGAAAGATGCTGCTATTGGTCAGCAGGAATCTCTCTGTCTGCATCCAGTTTGCTCGTCTCTCCTGGGGAAGGGGTACGTGGAGCAGAGTGAGAAACAGAAGGGATCCCATGAGCTACAATCCCCTCCACTACTGGTGGTTCTGGTAGCCCAGGGGTTGCTACTCCCACTACTCCTGGAGGAAACCTGAAACCAACAGAAACATGGAAATTACATGCTTGTCCAAAACAGTTAGGCAAGGGGAAAAGAGTTGTGCCCTCATCCACTTGCTGAATACAAATCCCTCTTTCTAGCAAAACTGCTCAGAGACAGAACACAGGAAACATCTCCAGAGTTGGAGAGTGTCAATTATCTCCTAATACCAGACAGGCGGAGATAAGGTCAGGTTACATACTAAGCATTTAGAAAACAGGTACAAAATTTCTCTCCAATAGAAAACTGCGAGGCACTGCATGAAGGCACCCCGAAGGGCTGGAAATTCCCTCCCCACCAGCAGGAGAAGTGCAAGCTGCCAGTTATCCCTCACTAGGCTGCAAGACAGAAAAAAATAAGGAGCTAAATTAAGAAAACGGCCAGACATAAAATGAAAAAATAGGAGAGACTAATAAATGCCTAATAAACCCTTTACTTCCATTCTGCTTCCCTCTGTCTTCTCTGTGAATATATCTGGAACTGTGAAGATACCTCAGAGAATATATTTCCTACTTTACAGATGGAAGAAAAACAGAAGGGACACAACGTGCCCACAATGACTTGGGAGGTCTCTAACAGCCGAATAACCTGAAATACACCTTGTTTAGGCCAATGCCCAATTCCACTGGACGATATCTTTTGTAGCCCGTTCTCTTATTTACGGTCCAAGCTTGCGGTATAAATAAGAAATTAACTGTTCTTTGCCAATACCGCCATTAATGATATGCACAGCTTTTGAATGTTAAGATCCAGATCCCTTTTCAGGCACCTAGCAGGTTTTCATATATTAAGTCTCTTGGGCATATCTTGCAAGGATTTGGAAAAATTAACGGGTTCCCAGTTGGTAATAAACACAATCGAGAAAACACTAAATCCTGGTACAGTTTCAGAAGGACAGCTTTGTGCCTCTAGGCCAACTGATGACGTGCTGCTATTAGATTTGAAACAGTCTATACCACAGATCATATAGGAATACATCTGCTTTCAGGCATAAGCAATTCTCACACCCAAAGAGAGATGTTGGCCTACTTCAGCAGAAAGATATCTATTCATAAAAGCAGTAACTTAGAGAACCTACTTATCTCACCTGTAAGCTGCAGCTCCATTGAGTTCAGGGTGGACAGTTGCAGGATCAATACCAGACCACTGAGCTGCTAACAGCAAATACTCCTTATTAACACAGTTCCTCAAAGCATCAGGTATGTGACCTGCAGGAGCACCACAAATGACAAACAAAAAAACAAAACAAAACAACAACAACGAGACAAATAGGACAGGCTTATTTCTAGAAGTATTTGCAAAGGAAAGCAGAAAGGAAATGCTCAACATCCCTTCCCAACTACTTCCCACAGGATAACACTGGGCAGGGGAGATTCTTCTTATGAACAACTGATCTCTGAGAAGACAAGAAACCGAGCCTTCCTTCCCACTTCTGGGATCTTGGAGATATCAGTAGCCATGTAAACTGCAATTGCCAGGCCTCACTTTCCCCAGGAGACAGTGTGCACTACTCCAGAATAAGGTGTACGGTATAACTGTCTGAGGAATTATTGCAAAGAATTTAGAAGAGGTACAAGGTGAGAGGTACAAAGCCTTCCCAAGAAGGGAAAGTGCCACTCCAGCATTAGCTTCAAGGTTCTTGCAAGACAAAGAGCCAATTATCAACTCATACTCTAGTTTGAGAGACAAATCACTGAGTCTAGGTTTTAGGAACAGTCAGCAGTTCCCATTCCATAATCCTTGCACTGAACTAACAAAAGAATCCTAATCCAGCAGCAGCTGCAGAGCACACAACCTTCCTCATTACCTGTAATAGCTCTGCGGATCTCTTTAGCTGCATCTTCTCTGGATTCAATGGAAGCCTGCTCACTGTACCAGGCTGTGTGAGGGGTGCAGATCACATTGGGTGCATCTTTTAAGGGCCCCTGAGCAAAGCTGTGATGAAAAAAAACAAATGTGGTTTCTCCCCAAAAGTGATAACCCCATCTGTCCTCCCAGGAATCACTGTAACTCAAAGAAGATGAAAGAATCATCCAGTGCAGGGGAGTCACAGAACAGCAGCAGGCACACAGATGCAGTGTTACCTGAAAGGCTCAGACTCATGCACATCCAATGCTGTTCCTCTGATTCTCCCCTCCTTCAAGGCTTGTGCTAAGGCTTTCTCATCTACTAGCCCTCCTCGGGCTGTGTTCACCAAGAAGCAGCCCTGGCGCATCTGAAAAAAGAAAAAAATTAAGTGTGTTGAGAATGAGACTTTTTCATGGAAGCAAAGTGAATCTTGGGATGTCTACTGGAAATGAACAGGAGCCTGCAGTGATTAGAAGAGGCCTGGACAGTCAGAGAACAGACTAGGAATGCTCTCACTGCAAAGCTAACCACAGGGGAAATGCCTGCAAGCAATGCTTGAGAAATTTGCTTTAAAAACAAATAAAACCACAAGACAACAAGGGTAGAAGTGGAGCTCAAGTTTTGCACTCCATAGTCATCCCATTACTTTAAAAAAAAAAAAGAAAAAAAGAAAAAAAAAGAAAGAGGACAGGAATCAAGTATCCAGTTATACAAAGCTGGACTTTCATGTTCAGGTGTCTCTCATGAAAGCACCGAAAAGCATTCACAGACTACTGGAGTAGAGCCCGAGACTGGCTTTGCAGTGGGCTTGGGCAGAGAGGCTTTGGCAGAGCTGTGTAAAGAAGCTTAGTCCCAGCCACACCACACCTGGCTCTAACCAGCAGTTACTCATTTTAAAGATAACTTGAAACTATTTGATCACCTAAAACATTCTTTATAAATGAAATTACTCAGCAAAAAGAGCCAGTCCTATTCTTCTCTTAACAGGTAATTCTATACAGCACAAAGCACAGGCACCCGGATCCACACGCTCCCAGCCCCTGAAGGCAGCAGGAGGCACACAGCAGAGGCAGCAGGATTCACACGCTCTCAGCCTCTGGGGAAGCAGCAGTTTGTGTTTGCATTCATTTCCACAGTGTTCTGTGGGGGAAACCAAGCTCCTGCTGCACCTGTTTAATAGTGAAGTCATTGATGAGGTGATGGTTATGTTCATTCAGGCTGCAGTGCAATGTGATGCAATCGCTGTGCATTAGTAGATCCTGCAGGGTTCCTACTCGTTGTAAACCCAAGGATCGCTCCACTCCATCCGGCAGATATGGATCATAGAAAATCACGTTGAAGCCAAAGGACTTGGCTCGCAGAGCCACTGCCTGTCCAACTCGGCCTTCACAAAAGAAAACCCACAATCATCAAGGAAAGGTAAAACAAACTTTAAAGACAAGATACTGGGGGAGACTGGGAGCCTAGACTGAGCTTATTGCCAGGGCCCAAGATACTGCAGCCCTGGAAACCCCTAGGATTGCCACAGGGATCCAGAGGAGGTTATTCAGTGCTGATCCCATGCTGCTAACTCTAGTCCTTCCCCATGCAATAACCTGCACTTAGCCTAAAAGGAGGCGTTTTTCAAGCCAAATCTGTACCTTGAGGTGGTAAGATAGTAATAACCTGATTACAGGAGCCTGAGGAAGGAATTGGTAGTTTTCAGGTGGCTTGGTTAATGGTATAGAGCCTATCACACAGGAAAACAGTCACTAAGAAGAGCTGTCTGAATGTTCCAATTTTTCTAACCATCTGAATAAGGAAGAAAAGCCCCAATCCCGTGACATATACCCAACTCTTGAAGATGTTCCGCATCACAGAATAGGGCACTAGCATTCCATATGAGTTAGTGTGTTTCACAATGAACAGCTGTAAAATTATCCTAAGTTCCCCAAAACATTCACAGTTCACTTTTTAGTCTAACAATCCCCATCACTTACCAAGTCCAATGATGCCCAAAGTCTCCCCACGGATACGCACAGCGCCTCCAGCCACTTCTCGAATCTGTTCTACGCTTGAGGCTCGATTCCCTTCCCGCATAGCCTGATGTAGCCAAGTAACACGGCGATAGAGGTTCAAGATGTGACAGAGGGTGGAGTCAGCAGTCTCCTCCACTGAGGAGGAAGGGATGTTGCAAACTGCAATGCCTACAAAGCCATAGAGTTCAAATGAGATGTTTAGCATCACAACACTAAACCAACATACGTCTCTTCAGGCACAAGGGCTAGAAGATAATTCTGTGTTTCAGAACGACTGCCAAGAAAACACACAGGATACGTTTCAGGATCTGATCCTATAGCAACATGGATGGGACCAGCCACCATTTTAACCTCCAGAAAATACCATTCCTTGCTTATAAATCCATTAGATTGTCACCACCAGCAGAGAAACAGGTTGAAATGAGAAAACTGGGTCATACAAGTGACAAAAGAAACTATTTTAGAAGGTCTGCATCCAAAAGATGCACTTACACCAGAGGTATTCCTGACAGATTAACTGACAGATTGTAGAAGAATTAAGGAGACAGATGGTTGAGCTCTTTCATGCCTCACACTCCAGATGCCCGTTTGCAAGCTTCAGCTTCCCCAGGAGCGACAGTAAGTAACTCATTAAACGCAGACAGAAGCCATAGGAGCCTCTCAAAATCCATTTGAAATTACATTTAAAAATAGCAACATATAATGCTCCCACTCCAGAATCAACATACAGCCACAAGGGACCATAAAAGCCATGGCTAGGACCATCAGGTAAGTTACTAATGCCGGAGTTAAGGTCCTGAAAGCACACATTACTGACAGCAAATAGAAAGATGTCAGAGCGCTATAGCAAAACCTGGTCATTCCTGAGCAGTCTACCAGAATAACAGGCTGATAACATCACTTCACTGCTACTATCCTTTATTCAAGGAACCTCTACTCCTGAATGGGCACATCTTAGAAGAGAGTGTTTCAGCTGACAAAACTTTTGGTAGGCAAGAAATAAAAACAAGATAGTTAGGTCAAAAATGGGCCTCTTCCCAGGTGTAACCCTAGACACTTGCCAAACCAAGGCAAGTCCACCAGCTACCTGAAAACTAGGAATGAAATCTGGGTGATGGGTGAAGGCACGTACAATTCCACAACACATCACCCTCTTGAAAGCCTGTGACAGAGCAGACATTCAAATAAACTCAGACCACACTCTCCCAAGGGAATGAGGAAAGCAATGCCCATACACAATCCCAGATATCAGACCTCTTTTCTCTATCCAGTCCTTTTGCAATCGTGCCATAATGCCACACAGAAGACACAGAGGAGATGAAGAAGGCAGATAGGGAAACCTAACTTCTTTTAATCTCGTTCACTGGTTACCATCTCATTTGACTTCAAAAAAGCTACGTACTTTCATCTGTTACATAACTAAGATACAAACATTCACATGAAACACGATGTATAAATATGGAAAACCCAAAGGGACACCACAACCCTTCAGTCTGATTTGAATATTCAGAACTCAAAGAATAGTATCATGCCTCAAAATGAATTAAAGGGCCTGGCTAAGCCTGGAAACAATCGTTACCCATCCATGAGGAGACAAGAATGGCCATGCCTAAGGGACACCAGACTGTCCCTCCAAAGTGAAAGCAGCAGTTTGATGGCAAAAGAACTCTGATCTGTTGTTAATGATTGCGGAGGGCAAGAAAAGGGAAAGCTTTGAATATGAATGAGTTGAAAATATGAATCGTGACTATAAAAAAATAGAGAACCCCTAGGTATGGGCTGGCTTCCATGAACTCAACCCCAAAATGTAATGGCTGGATGAAAGCCAAAGACCTTGCCAGGAACTCTTGAGAATATTCAACTGAAGCATTCAGATGAAAAGACTCTTTACACCTAATTCAGGTGCTACAAAGATGTGTGTTCTTCATTTATTTGCAATTTCCCTCTTCTTACAGATCTTGAAATTATGTTGCCTGTTTGAATTTTATAAATATATGCTTGCATTTGGTTTAAGCTTAAACCTATTTTGCATTAAGAAAGGTGTCAAACCACAGACATAACCCTAAAAAAGAAAGCACAGGGCATTCAAATGATGGGCCTTCCCAAGGAGCCTACAAGGTCCAAATGCCTCACTGCCATGTGTTTAATAAACAGCAGCTTTTTGTCATCTGACCCAGAGACTCTCCGCATACCTGAACTCCAGACTTGTAAAGGGATGTATAATAAGGTGTTGAATCAAAACTTACCTGCATATAAAAACTAACACAAAAACTCAATAATTGAGCATTTACAGTGGGTTTACCCTACATCAACATTTGCAGCCTTTTAGACATCACAGTTTGCTCAGTGCTTTTCCCAAAAGCAACCCTAAATTACCTCACCAATGAGAAATTATCTAGACATTGTATATAGGTTTCTGAATCCCAGACAATAGCAAAGGCTCTGTGACATCTATAGCAGAGTATTCTGAAAACACAAAAACTTCCTTTCGAGCCACCTACCAGCTCAGACGTTTATCTTTTTCCTAAAAATGCCTCATACTAAGCAGCTCCAAGTCTTTCTACTTAAAGGTTTTAAACATACTCAGTTAAAAAGCAGAAAAACGTGTGGCGTTCCTCTTCACATTCAGTTATAGTTGCAACAGAGCCCCGATGGTGTTGTCATACCTAACTCTGCAGCTGATTTGATGTCAACGTTGTCATAGCCACTGCCAATGCGTACAATGACCCTGAGGGCTTTGAATTTCTCTAGATCCTGACGAGACAGGGTAATGGTGTGATACATCAGAGCGCCTACTGCCTCATTCAGCACCTACAAATAAAAAACAATCTCAATCAATTCATCTCTCTTTGCTAACTCTCTGAGATAACTCTCATAGTTAGCTAGCTCCATGCCCAAATGCTTGCATGTTTTCATTCCCACCTTTTCATGGATTTCCTGAGTTGACTGAGCATCACAGAATGCCACTGTAGCAACATCCTTCAAGATGGGCATCTCCACAGTGCAATCTCTTCCATCCAGGAGCGCAACCAGAGGACGAGCTGGCATTGGACCATTCACAATAGGCGGTCGTATGCCTATTGAAAAAAAGTGGGCATGAGTGACTACATGAAAGACAGGAATCCTGAAGCCATCATTTGCATTAGTATATACATGTGTTTACAGCGGTCCAACGGATCACTAGTTATTTTAAACTTCTGCAGCATTTAGGCAGGGATTAGTCAAAACAAAAGAAATAAACAGCAAGCAAACGCAGGAAAAAGAAGCCAGGAAAAAAAGTACTCTGCTGTTAGTACTTTAATAGATAAAGGAAAACGCGCTCTATCAATAACGAGAGAGCAGAGAAGGTCTCCCGACGAGCATGCCATCTCACTCCAGGCTTCCGAAGTCCCGGCAAAGCTGCCGCAGGGCCGAGCCCCCGGGCCGGCGGGCCCCGCCGCCCCCGCGCAGACGCCGGCTCCCTCCCGAGGCGGCCCGCCAAGCCCCGCCGCCTTCCCGGCGCGGGCCGCGGGGAGGCCCAGCGCCGGGCAGCGGCCGCCGGGCCGGGTCGGGCCGGGCCCCGCCTCACCTTCGCAAATCCGGTCCAGCCGCTGCCGCTTCACTTTGTGCCGGTCCATGGGCCGGGCCGGGCCGGGCCGCGCAGCCCCGCGGCGCTGCGAAGGCACTCGCCGTCACCCGCCGCCGCCCGCGCCCCGCTCCGGCTCCCGCAGGAAGCGGAAGGGCCGGGCCGAGGCCCGGGCAGCGCCGCGCCGCGCCCCGACAGCCATAGAGGCGCCGCAGCACAGAGTGCCGCTCGCTTCCGCTTCCGGCCCCCGGCCCCGCCGCCGCCGCCGCCGCCGCCCCTCCTGGCGCCGGGGCTGGCGGGGAGGGAGGCGCCTCCCAGCCCTGCCGCTAGGAGGAGGAGGGACGGCAGGCGATGGCCGGAGAGGGAGCGGAGGGGCGCGGCCCTTCCCGCCGCTCCCGCCCTGTTCGCCCCGCCCCGCTCACCTGGGCCATCTGCAGCAGCTGAGCGGCGGTTGGGTGCTGCTCCGGGCCACCGCTCCCGCAGCGCCTCGGCAGGCTGTGAGCGGCTGCGCTGGTACCCCCGCCGCGCAGGCGGGGAGGCACTCCAGCTCTTGGCAGGGCCCGCATCCAGCAGGGGACAGTGGGAAGCAGCACTGCAGTCTGTAAGGCTCCGAGGTGTCTCCGGTTTCCAGGAACTTGCTGATGAAGAGTCCCAGGTTAGACCCAGGCTGAAGAAGCGGGGGGGCTCTGTCCATTACTGTCTTGTGCGCACAGGAGAGACAGCAGAGGCTTGGCTGAAACTGCAAACACAGGCTTCCTGGGCCTGGCTCAGCTCTGCCAGTGCAATTCCTCAGGAAGTCCTCAGAAACAGTGAGCAAATGGCAGCGCCTCTTGGGAGGGAGAACTGAAGTCTTTTCCAAAGTAGAGTCCTCAGTAGATGTCCGAGATGCAGTTTGGCGTTCAGACAGGTGCCTTGGCTGCAGGGAGCCTGTCAGGAAGGGTGGCTGCCAAAGCCTGCGTTGCCTGGAAGGCTGATCCTAGGATATGGGGTCAGGACCTCCTAGGAAGCTCTCTCTGCATGAGACAAACAGGAAGCCAGTCAAAACATCTCTACTTCTGCCTTGCCACCTTTTCAGCCATATTCCCCATGCATGTCCTGTGGTCCCGTGAGGGGATCAGCACCACAATATTCACCCAGCATTTCTACATCCCATGTAGCAACAACCCCTTAGAGGTAAGGTCCTACTTTTACCTCTCCACTGGGTGAGGGATGTTCACTGCCTTTCCTGGAGGAGGGTTTGATCCCACATGTGTGCTGACTGACACCACAATCGCTCATGTCCCACAGGCAAGGGAGCTGTACAATACCAGAAGGCAGCTAATTTTCTAGCTCACCCACTACTCCCCAGCTGCTGTGCAGTCTCCATTTCTATTGTTACCTGATGGCCATGAAGAGCTGGAGCTGCTTATTTCTGGGCAGGGGTCTCAGAGTGTGTAATCTTTACTCAGATTTTTCTTTGACTAAGTGAGGAAGGGGTCTCAGAGTGTGTAATCTTCACTCAGATTTTTCTTTGACCAAGTGAGGAAGGATGCAAACATTGGGGGAGAGGTGAGGTGGCAAAAAACATTATGCAAATGGAGGAAGACTCAGGGGACAGGACAGAGCAGGTGGGCACACAAAGACTGACAAATCTTCCTCAGCCCAGCCTGTATTCTGGATATCCAAAACTTACTCACTTTTCCCTTAGCAGAGCATTAAGATACTTCAGTTGGAGTTTGGATGTAAAGGAAGAGAGGTGATCACCTCCTTCACTGTCCTTGTTTCTCAAAGAGAAACTGAGCAGAAAGAACTTTGCTGTTTAGGTGTGAGTGAAGACACGAAACCGAAGCGCGGCAGATGCCAGCCACAAAGGAGCACATAAAACAGTGCGTGTTTACTTCCTGATTGGCAGTGGCCACTTGATTCCTGATTGGGATCCCAGGATGGAAAGGGACTCCGAGTGGGAGGCAGAGGAGGAGGGCGAACAAAGACGGGCTGGGCAAGGCCAGAGGAGCGTGATCCGCCTGTGCTGCCGGGCCCAGCCGCCCAGGAGCCCCGGCAGCACAGGGGTCTGGTGGGGCGGGCCGCGGGGGAGACCCAGCCGCAGCGGTGGAGAGCGGCAAGCAGGGCCGAAGTCACGACTGCGCTGCCCCGCCGAGGTGGTCTAGGAGCGACTGGTGGGTAAGGACCAAGGCGCCCACCAGGCAGTGGCTCCTCCAGCGCCTGCTGCTGCAGCTGTTCCGTGACCAGCACGAGCATGGCGGCCCAGCCCGGTCCGGTCCCAGCAGTGCAGGTCAGGAGGGGACAGGGCCCGCTGCGGCCGGGCTGCTGTCCCGGTGGAGCTGCTATGGTGCTGTCCAGCAGTAGCAGGGGCAGGTGGGCACCTCTCCCGGGCGGCGCAGCCAGGCAGCAGGGTCATCCTGGGGGAGCCACGGCCACGCGGGTCCCAGAGGCGCTGGCTCGAGCTGCGGGGCCGGGGTACAGAGCAGCCGGTGAGGGTGTCGGGCCATGGTGGTCCTGCACCCATGCCCGCCGCTCGCGCGTACCTGTCCCTCCACTGCACCTCCTGAAAGGGCTTCTTCGGACTGCAAGTCACCAGAGCACGCTGCTGTGGCTCCCAAGAGAGTGGCCAGCCCCTGCCTTTCAAACAAACAGCTGTCTCATTCACCAGTCCAGCAAAGAAACACCATCAAGTTACCTGATGCATTAAACACATCGCTAGGCAGGACTGTTTCTCTGAAACGCGGTAATTGGCCAGGACCCCTCCCTCTACACCACAGCAGAATGCTGCTCGGTGAGCACTACGATAACAGACCTAAGCCCACAGCCTAGATTTGCATGTCCCAGAGGGTATCACACTCCAGCTCTTGCAGTACTGATGGGACAGAGATGGGCAACTGTGCAAGCACAGGGTACTCTGCACCTAGTCCTTCAGTCTCAGAAAGCAGCTGGAAGGATTGCAGAGGGGGTGTTAACGCTGCAGACAGGGAAGCAATGGCCACAAGAGCTGGCAGGCATCAAGAGTGTCTTAGTCTCTCCTCTAAAGAGACCTCACATGCCACAGAGTGCAAAATCTCACGAAATGCCTGCTATGCACACTAAGCCTATTCCCTTTAATAAGCTTGAGCTGCCAGAGAATGGAAGTGTGACGGACACTGGCAAGTGAGAGCACAGAGGAGGATCCACGAGTTTGAACAGGTCTAATGTTAGCATGACTGGACTTCTCCCTTTCTCCTTCCCTCAAAGAGCATCGTTCTTACATACAACTGAGTAGGCACCTAGGGCAACAGATGGAAGCGTCTTCCAGAAGTCTTTGTTCATCTTGAGCAGGATACTTGCTAGGGGGATCCCAGGCATGCAGAGCTCGTCTCCACAGCTTGATCTGCATGTCCCAAGAGCGACGACTATATTTCTTGTATTTGTTTGGTGTTTGAGGGTGAACTCCTGGCTGCCGAGCAGCCCTAAGAGCAAAGCACAGTATCATCAGCAATTAGGAACCTTCTTAAAATACTCTCATCTGGCAGCAAGTCTCCCCGTTCCCCCCAAATGCCAGAAAGTCATGTAGAAACACTCAGCTACCCTTCTAACAGAGGACTGGTAGAGCACTAGGATTATGCCCTCGGATCTTGAGATATGAAAAGGTAGTGAAGTTACTCTTAGTTCATTCAAAGGGAAAGGGCTGTCACACTGAGACTTCAGGCACTTCTCCCCAGCAATGTCTGCGGCTGGCCAGAACCAGGGTTGTGGGAAACATAGCCGACCCAGGAACTGTCTCACTTGGGGACTTGCTGAAGGAAGAGCTGGTAGCCCACAGTGTTCTTCCCATAATCAATCTGCTTCTGCCTCCTTCGCAGGACGATCTCGTCTCTCTCGACATCCGACCTGGGAAAAGAACAGCCAGCGCTAAGGCAGGGCAGGAGAGACCGTGGGGCTGCAGCCTCTGCGGCGCGAGCACCGACCTGAAGGCCGAGCAGGGTCCTCGCGGGATGCCTGTCCTCGTGCCGACACCGACACTGATCATGTTTACACCGGAGGAAGACAGCTCTGGCGGCACGGCCTGCCCCAAGCGAGAGGGGAACACTCAGCCGAAGCGGCGCTGCCAGGACAGCGGCGTATTCCTGAACGCGCCTCTCCAGAGAGCAGAGCCGCCGCCGCCGCCCCGCGCCGCGCTCGGGGACCCCCTGCCTCTTTCAGCGGCCTTAAACCGCTTCGTCCGAGCCGAGCACGCGCAGGGCCCTACGTGCGTAGGCGGCCCCGGCCCCGGCCCCGGCCCCGGCCCCGGCCCCGGCCCCGGCCCCGGCCCCGGCCCCGGCCCCGGCCCCGGCCCCGGCCCCGGCCCCGGCCCCGGCCCCGGCCCCGGCCCCGGCCCCGACCTGCCACCGGCCCCTGCCGCGCGGGCGGAGCCTCTCTTTAATAGCCGCTGGCCACACCCTCCCGCAAGCTGGGCCGTGATTGGTCGAGCCTCCTGTGCCCGTCCAATGCCCGGCAAGCGCGGCGCCCCGCCCACGAGGCCCGTTTCCCCTTTCAGGGCTCGCTGCGCTCGAGCCCCGGGCGCCCCCTCTGCTGTCCCGATTGGCCGCTGCTGGCGGCGGCCGCTGCGATTGGCCGGCGCGGGGCGGCGGGTGGGAGCCGCCGCGTTCTATTGACATTCAAGCGCGGCGGCGGCGGCTGGCGGCATGGCTGGGGCTGGGGCTGGGGCTGGGGCTGGGGCGCCGCGGCCCCCGGGCGGGCAGGGCCCCCGCTCGCGCCTCGGCCCGCGCGCCGGCGGCGGGCTGGTGCCCAGCCTCAGCCTGCTGCCGGCCCCCGACCGCTCGCCGCCCGGCAGCCCCGACCGCCCGCGCACGCCGCTCGCCGACCTGGCGCGCGGCTTCCGCCGGCTCAGCACGGTGCCCGGGTGAGGGGCGGCGGTGGAGGGGGGCGGGCGGCGGGGCCCGGGGCGGGCGGCGGCCTCCCCCGCGCGCCGTCTGGAGCCGTCGGGTCCCGGTGCCGGGCGGCGGTAAGCGCGGAGGCCGGGCCCGGCGGCGGCGCGGCCCGGGCCCGGCGGGGCTCGCCCGGCGCGGGGCCGGCCGCCGCTCACCGCGCTCCCCCGCGGGCTGCGCGGACCCCCTGGGACCGGACCCCCCGGGCCGGTCCCCCCGGCTGCCCGCCGTCCCGGGGCCGCCCCGCCGCCAGGGCAGCTCGGCTCAGCCCAGCACGCTGACGAGCCTGACGCTTATTCTGGGGAACGGCAGCACCGCGCTCTGCTGAGCGATTGTTTTTGAGCCTGATGAGCATGGGTCGATTTTCAGTAGGATTCCTTCCCCCTCCTTTTTTCTGTGATAATTATTAGCTATGCTGATGACGAGGAACGGGAAGGGTGTATGCACCTCGGGAAGCTTTGCTTTCTGTGCTCTGTTTCCTCTATGCTTCTGTAAAAAACTGTTAATGCGTGCCCTTTTGAATGGGCTCTGTAAGACAGTTTAACGAGCAACTCTTCCACACTTATTCTTCTAAGTAGACAGCTTGTTTACTCAGGATTTTAGTCATTGATGAATGCATCTTTCTGGCCCCAACACTAGCCAGAAATAATTTCTACTGTCTCTCAGGTGATGTGCTGCTGTTGCTTTTTAAGAGACTCATGACACTTCTTAGATGACTGGCTTACGTTTTGCAAAAAAGAAACCATTGCTTCTACAGCAGCTTCAGGGAAAAGACAGAGATTTAAATGGGACACAGAAATTGCATTTACCCTAGTCAGGGCTCTTCTGGACCAATACGTCACATGAACAGGTGAAATGAAATTACCTACTGCATGCAGCTGCCTGTTGAGTATCTGACTGGCAATTTTCCTCCCTGCAGAGTGTCACAGAAGCAGCATGAGAGGCCTTTCCTGGTAAGTAGTTCTTCTTCACTGGAAGACGGCCTACCATATCTGTGAGGGGACAGCCAGAAGGAGGGCAATGTGTATGAGGAGTTTGAGTATTGGACTGTTGGCTGCCAGCTCTCAGGATTCACAGTGAAAGTTTCTTGTCCATTTTAGCCACAGGTGCTGTGCTCTACACCAACTTTCAAAGATGCTATGCAGCAAGACAGCAGAGACTTTGAAAGCCCCACAAAGGTGAGTTTTCTTTCAGGCAGGTAAAGGACATGGTGGATGTTTAGCAGTGGCTTGAAACTGTGCTCAGTGCAGGAACCAGAATCTGGGAGGGGACAAACCTGTGGGTTCTGCAAATCCCTCTAGCAGTTTGGGAGGGGCCTCCCTTATGCAGGGATTTGTGCCTACTTACTGCCATTGTGAGTCCTCTCTCTCATCTAGGCACTGGGGCTGAGGGATGCTGGCTTTCAGCATTACTGAAGTGCTACAGTCCTTTCTCCTCATCCTTTTCAGGAGAGTAGCTGGTTTAAGTACTCAGGCTGGCATGTACCTCAGGCCTTGCTGTTTCAGAAGAAAGGCCCAGACCCTCTGACTCAGTTCGCTCCTCCACTTGTGAGTTCATGCTTCAGTCTCTCAGTAGGGTGCTGAGGCAATAGTATCATGGTAGCCAAAGCCTGGGTCAGGAAGGTCTGACCTTGCCTCTGTGGGTAAAGAACAGGGCACTGTCTGCTATTTGTCTGAAGAGAATTCCAGTAGGAAACTGGAAGCTGCAGAGACATCTCTGCAATGTATGTGTATATCAGTGTACAGTGGTCTAGTGAATTCTGCTATGGACCAGCGATAGCTAATCTCAGTGGGATTAACCTGCTCAGCCATGCCAAGAAGGCTTCACTGGCTGCAATTACTCTTGCTCAGCAATAGCAGAACAAGTGTGAAAGTTGAGCAGTGCTATAGGGCCATATAGGGCATAACAATTTTCTGTTCCCCTGGAAGGACACAGGGAACTTGCAGTCTGAGATGAAAGATCTCGGCAGTCCGATTGCTGTCACAGGATCTCATGCCCAGAGAATACTGGGGAGCCTGAGTGGTTTTGCAGAGCTGTTTCCTGATGAACAAGAGGAGATGGAGGTAAGCAGGGCCAGGCACAGTAGCATATGCTTCATGGTGTGACTTGCTGGGTGGGGAAGTAAGCATTGCACAGTTTTTGCTGGGTTACCATGAGTCCATATGCATTAGAGAGCATTTTTGCTGTTCTGCACAGGTTGCTACTGGGCAGCTCTGATAGGTGTTATTTAAATGAAGTTCTGGGACCCTGTGTAGCAGATAGAAGGTGTAGATGTACCTCTCTTCCATGTCTGGGGAAATGCAGTTGACTGAGACATGTAGAACAACCTTCCTGGATATATGATAATCTTTCTCACGCGCGTTCTGCTTTGTCGCTTGAACATAAGCTCCGCATCAGCCATGGATGCAAGCGCTCACAGGTTACCCTTGGTCGTGGCAATTGCCCATGAGCTCTGTTGGTGTCTAATGTTCCCTGTGCTTTTCACCTTTCCTTCATCTCCCACTCCTTCCCTACTCATCAGAAGCTGGTAGCTGGGGATCTGTCTTCCAGCATGGCTGTCTTGCTCTCTGGACCCCTCCTCACCCAGGACATCAATATCAGTGAGGTGAGTGCATTACCTTACAAATGTGTTATGGGGAAGGGCCTAGACAGGGCCCAGGATTAGAGGCAACAGCTTTTGCTTGTAGTCAGTTGTCTGGAATTGCATCATTTGGCATTCACTCACTGTCATGGTAAGGGCAGCTATTTTATCTCTAGCTTGACAGGACCCTGTAGGAAGGGACCTGCATAATCCCACTGCTGGGTTGACAGTGCTGGTCTCCCAATGCAGTGTCCTCTGTGACTTGTTTTTCTACTCTGGGCCAGGTTTCCATGAACAGAAGCCGTCTGTATCGCTCTCCTTCAATGCCAGAGAACTTGAACAGGCCAGTACTGAAACGAATAGTACAGTGCCAGGATAATGAAACTCCTGTAAAAGTGAAACGGAGGTGCAGCCGAGCTGATAACGAGCCAGAAGGGGTAAGGGAGCTAGCTGTGGACATCAACCTTCTCCATTTATACTGGGGTATTTAAACCTGGTCCCTCTGCTTACATTGGCTGCAATGAGAAGCAGCACCATCTGGGTCTGCGCAGGCAAACAAAAAACAGCTCAGGCAGCACGTTCTGGGGATAGCCCAGTCTGCTGGTGAAAAAACCTGAGACTCTACAGAGGGCTGCCCATCAAACACGGTAGAGCTGCAATACTTGCATATTGTGGACAATTGCTGATGGTTGTTTTGCTGCAGGGTGTGACCCTGAAGAAGACAGCTTCACTCTCCAGTGTGGACATCATCAAAATCCTAGATCAGGACAATGGTCTCAGACAGCTCATCGGGGACTTCTCCAAAGTAAGTGTCTGCTCTAGCCCCCTGCTCTCAGACAGGGCAACTGAGAGGAAGAGCTGCCAGAGACTTGGTTTGTAGAGCTGAATGATTTTCCTCAGTTGTACAGCAGGCAAGATGAAAACGTCAAAGGAATTCATTTGGTCCCTATACGAAACAAATTTGTATTCGAATGAAGTGCCTGTCACCATATGGGGACATAAGGAAAAAGAGTGATGATTCCAAGTAGCCTCAAATTATGTGCTCAGATATACACGTATGGGTCTTTTAGGAGGGAGAGAGGGAACAGCTGCTCTAGATATGAGTGCTGAAACCCTGTGGGGCTTTAAGGACAAGGAGCCTGGCAGTAATTGCTCTTCTGAGCTGGTATTGCTGTCTCCTCAGGTGTATGCACTGCCAACTGTGACAGGACAGCACCAAGATCTGCGCTACATCACTCCAGAGACTGTGAGCAATGGTCTTTCCTCCTGCCCACCTCCTGTGAGACTGGATGTCCTTTCCATACACAAACATGCTGCCCAATTGCTTCTTTGCCTTCCTCACTAATGTGCTTCAATAACCAGGGAGTTTAGTAAGGCCTGGTGCTCTGTGTCACTTGCCTAGCCCCTCTGCTGTTTCTTGATGCAAGCTAAGGTCGTGGGCGTATTTATATTAAACCTAGTGAAACAGCCTCTTTCCAGACAGTTCTGACTCTGCAGCCAGAGCGCTCTGTCTTGGCCATGCCTCCCTCTTCCCCCCCACCCTTTATTTTCCACCACCCTTTTATTTTCCACCATTACAACTTGGTGAAAATATAATCATTTTATGTTTTATAGGTGGCTGCTCTGCTCTCTGGGCAATTTCAAAGCCTGATCGACAAGTTCTACATCCTTGACTGCCGCTATCCTTATGAGTATAAGGGGGGGCACATCAAGGTAAGGGAGTTGGGTAAGCCACAGTGGAATGGGGCTGAGAGGGAAGGGAAGGAGAATGGGTGGAGAGGCTTAGAGATGAAGCAAAATCACAGGAGCGAGCAGCACGATTGGGATACTAAATGTGTTTGTCATAGCAGGCTGTTGGATAAGGCAATGTTGCTGAGGGCTGATGGCTGTCTTCCCCGTGAAGGGGGCTGTTAACTTTCACAGGCAGGAAGACATCTTCGAATTCTTCCTGAAGAAGCCTCTCCTCCCTTCTATGCCACAGAAACGCCTGATCCTTGTGTTCCACTGTGAATTCTCCTCTGAGAGGGGCCCCAAGATGTGAGCTCTAACTAACCTTGACCATTTCTAGTGGGCGGGAAGAAAGTGCCTTTAGCAAGAATAATGGTTCATGCTGAGATGTAACTCCTTCCCTGGCTGACTGCTCCCTTCTTGGCATTCAAAGGTGCCGCTATCTTAGGGAAGAAGATCGTGCCATGAATGAGTACCCTGCGCTGCATTATCCTGAGCTGTATGTCCTGAAGGGAGGCTATAAGGAATTTTTCCCTGAGTACAAGGTATGGCAGGACCTCTGGGCAAGAGGAAGGGATTAGAGGAAATACCATGAGAATACCCTGGCGTGGCATAGCCATCTACCCAGTGCCTATCTGTTATGGAAGGGTATAAAAAGGTGGCAAATATGGACTGGTATTTCCCTAGAGTCTAGCCACTTGTGGCATCTTTGTATCTAAGAGCCCTCAGTAGGATTTTCTTCCATAAATGTTTTTGCCTTATTTTTTTCAAACCAAGGTAAATTTCCAGCATTCATACTGCCCCATAACTGACTTCCCGAACTTAACTGTACCTTATGTGTTCTGAACACCTGCTTTCTTTTGATGTTTAAGGTATTGTACTGAGGGACTGTGTAGTTTTCCTGTTGATGCTCTCCAAGCCGCTCAAGGTTTTCTAGACCTCTGACAGGTCTTCCTCAGACATTTCTTCTTGACTGAAGACTCTCAGTGTATTCAACTCTTCCTTGCCAGGAAACCATTTCATGCTTTTGATCACCTGAGCCACCTTCTCTGTACCCTTTCCAACTCTGTTGCGTTCTTGGAGATGGAAGGCCCAGAAAGACTTTATACAGTTGCAAAACGATCTTCTGTTTTGTAGTTTATTATATTTGATTAGGTTTTAGTTTTGGCTTTGGCCAGTACTGAGCTCATGAGAACTGATATCATAACAGGCAGTTTTGTGAAAATCCCAAGACCTGCCTCCTGAATAGTCTGTGCAAAACTGATCATTGTTTATGTAAAGCTAGGATTGTCTTCACCCTATAAGAGCGGAGGTAGCTAAAGGTACTCATGTTCCTGACTCCCACTTTCTTTCACAGAATAGTTGAGGGCCTCTGGAGATTGAGCAAGACTGTTGGACTAGACAAAGCAGGATCAGTTACAGTCGGTTGCCAGGACTGTGTTCAGTCGAGTTTTGAATGTCTCCAAGGTTGGAGACTCCACAGCCTCTCTGGGCAACCTGTTGCAGTGTTCAACCATCCTCACCGTTTTAAAAAAGGCTTCCCCTCCCCGCCCCGATGTTCCGGTGAAGTTTCCTGTGTTTCAATTTGTGCTCGTTGCCTCTTGTCCATTCACTGGATATTGAGCCAGCCTCTTCTCAGCTATCTTCTTTACATCCTCCCATCAGATATTTAAATGCATTGATAAGATCTGCCCTCAACCTTCTCTTCTCCAGGCTAAACAATCCCAGCTGTCTCAGCCTCTCCTCATATGAGAGATGTTCCAGTTCCTCAGTCATCTTTGTGGCCCTTCACTGGCCTTGCTCCAGTAAGTCCATGTCTCTCTTGCGCTGGTGAGCGTAGCACTGGGACCCAGCATTCTGGTCTCAGTCTGGTCTCACCATTGCTGAGCAGCGGTAAGGATCACCTCCCTCAGCCTGCTGGCAACACTCTTACTAATGCAGCCCACGCAGGATACTGTTGGCCACCTTCACAGCAAGGGCACGTTTCTGGTCCGTGTTCAACTTGGTGTCCGTCAGGAGCCCCAGGACTGTCTCTGCAAGGCTGCTTTCCAGCTGGTCACCCAGCCTGTATTGTTGCATGGAGTTATTCCTCCCCAGGTGCAGGGATTTGCACTTCCCTTTGAACTTTGAGGTTCTTTGCCCATTTCTCCAACCTGCTGAGGTCCCTCTGAATAGCAGTGCCACCGATTTGGTGTATTAGCCACCACTCCTACTTCTGTATCCTCTACAAACTTGCTGAGGGTGCATTTTTTTCCCCCATCCTCCAGGTCATTAACAAAGATGTTAAACAGTATTGGACCCAGTGTTGACCCCTGAGGTATACCACTAGCGACTGGCCTCAAGCTGGGCTTCGTGCTGCTGATCACAACTCTCTGAGCCTGGCAGCTCAGTCAGTTTTCAGTCCACCTCACTGTCTACTTATCTAGCCTGTACCTCATCAGCTTATCCATGAAGATGTTATGGGAGGCAGTGTTGAAAGCCTTTCTAAAGTGGAGATAAACATCATCCACTGCTCTCCCCTCATCCACCAAGCCAGTCATTTCATCATAAAAGGGTATCACATTGGTTAAGCACAATTTTCCCTTTTTAAATCCATGCTTACTACTCCAGATCACCTTCATATGTCTGAAAATGGTTTCAAGGATTAGATGCTTTGTCACCTTCCCAGAGATCAAGGTAGGGCTGACCAGCCAGTACTTCTCCAGACTCATCTTTTTGAAGATGACTGACACTTGCTTTCTCCTGGTTCTCAGGAACTTCTCCCAAACACCATAACCTTTTAAAGATAATTAAGAGTGATGTTGCAATGACATCGGCCAGCTCCCTCAGCGCTCATGGGTATATCCCATCAGATCCCATGGATTTGTGTACATCCAATTTAAGTGTTCTCTAACCTGATCCTTCTCCTGTATCAGACAGTGCACTGTGCCTCAATCTCTTCTCTCTCTCTCACTCTCGCCTGTAGGTCCTGGCTATCAGATAAATCATGATTCTGCCCACAGTGAAAACATACTGACTCCCGTGATAAAATCTGTGGTTGTATCTGCCCAGCATCCCCTAATGCTAACCACTGAACATTATGTGTTTTCCCTTCGTTCCTCAGGATCTGTGTGAACCCCAGAGCTACTGCCCAATGCACCATCAGGATTTCAAAGCAGAGCTGATGAAATTCCGCACCAAGAGCAAGTCATGGAATGTGGAGCGGAGGAAGCGTGACCAGATCACTCGCCTCATGAAACTGTGAGTGGCAAAGCAATACCTGGAGTGGAAACTTCTTAAAAGGGCTCTGTCTTCCAGAGCAAAGCTGTGCTCTCTGAAGACAGCCAGACTCTAATGGTGAAGGAAAGAAGCCTTATCCTATTGAGACTGCTAGGACAAATGAGATCTGTTTAAAAAATCTTGATGCTTTCTCTGAGAGACACTGGCTGAACATAAAGCCACAAATGAAAGGGTGTAGCATAGCTGCCTGAAGAAAGAACAGGCTTTGTCCACTAAAGACTGAGCCAGCTGTTAGGCTGTCTTGCCTAAAGGCTGCAAGACAGTGTTATGTCATGGGTTGGGCTCCAATCCCTCCTGCTCTAGACAGGAGTCTCCAGGTTCCTGTTTAATATTAAATGTGGATTTTTGTTGTTAGTTGTCACGTAGGACTGGACTAATAAACAGCTAGAACAGACCAAAGTGTTTTAGCACAGATCCTTCCTCCCTGTGGCAATTCAGTGTGAAGAGAGCTAAGCAGGCAGGTGCTACTGGTTATCTAAAATGATGATTTCTCAGCCCATCACCAACTAGGATCAGGTACGCCCAGCAAATAAGCCTCCAGCAACTGCCTCCATTAAAGATCAACAGTGAGCGCTAGAAAAATACTAACTTCTCTATTATGTGTCTGTTGAGCCTTTATTGATACGTCAGCCCTAGTCTTCCCAAGCAGTAGCTATTAAACCACAATGACAAGTATCTTTTGAATACTGGCTCACTGTAATTGAATTGCTGATATCTCCATTTAAACTCTTTGGAGTGGGCATGACAAGGCTGAAACTGATAGCTTTACGTCTATAGCACCAACCACTAGATGAGGTTATCAGATAGCTTTCTGTAGGGGAAAACTGCTCAAACCGTCCCTGTGGATGGTTTTACAGCCTCCTATGGAGCAGCTAAGGACGGTTGTTTTCAGAGACAGACCAGGACTAGATGAAGCTCTATCCTGCCTCTTCTAACACCCCAAAGGTTTGCAATGGGCACTGAGAATGTGTATAATAAGAGAGAACAGACTTATAGTGGTGTGACCCCTGAAGTTAAAATATTACCAAGCTAAAGAAATATTGATGCTAAATGAGGGTTAATCATCATAGAGTACCAGCTTGTATGTTCTGCTTTATAGCCAAGTTACCTCTCACCACAGCCCTCACAACTACAATTAAAAAAGGCACAAAATGGAGGCAATGATAGCAGAGGATAAAAATAAACAAATATTGTTCTTCTGTTAGAATTTTGTTAGGTGCCAAAGGAAAGTGAACTGTAATCTACCAGCCATTTGTTCTGCTGGTATCTTTTAACTTCTGCTGCCCCAAGGGGAAACATTTTTTAGAGCTATGAATCTCAGAAGATAGGTCCGTATTCACTTACCAGCTCTTACCTCAAGCCATCTGAGAGCAAAAGAGCCCTAAGATCTTGCTCAGTAGTAAAAGAGAACCACCTTTTCCACACGTCTGCTGGAGCGCTGTCCCTAGCAGTATTTTCTTCACGCTGCTTTGTGCACGCTTGTCTTTAAGGGGTGAGGTGACTGACAGAGCTGCCTTTCTCCGGCTGTGCACCTAAAGGGTCTCTGCCCAGGGCGCCCAGGCCCAGTATGGGGAAGAGACCCACGAGATGGCACTCCTGCAGCACTGCTGGGGACCGCAGCCAGGCTCTGGTGCAGCAACTGCTCTTCTAGCACATCTCACCCCTAGGAAAAGGGAGAGGAAATTAGGACAGGTGTCTCCTGAGAAATGGTACAAACAAACTGCAGAACCCAGCAAAATATCTAATGTTCCTGAGCCTTCCCCCTCCACCACCAGGGTATTACGTGAGCTGCAGACTCGAGTAAAGGAACTTTACCCTGTGTGTATGTGATCAAGCAGAGATAGCTCTGTACGCCTTTGTGGTATTGCTTTGTGTTACTCCTAGCTATCCTGCCTTCCCAACCCTGTAACCACCCAGTGAGCACCACCCCTGATCTGGGGCTCTAGCTGTGATAGAGCTTCAGTTATTGGCACAGTTTCCCTTCAGCATGAGCTAGTAAAAAGACCAGTCCATCTACTGCTACTAGAACGATTTGGACAGCTTTACTCATTTGGCTTGCATGGAAAATCTCAGTAGCAAGAAAGCCTTACCTTCTCACCTATTAGCCACATAGCCTGTGTTTTAGAGTATGCTGCATTCTGCTGATGCAGCAGCTGTTTCAGGCTTTCTAGTATACCCTTTGAGACCCTACCTCCATGCTTAGTGTCCCTGTGTTCTATTGTCTACGTGCACCCTTCCTCCCTGCCTAATCTTAAACATACGGTCTCTTTTTGCATTTATGCTGACTGACCTTCACCTCTACAAAAACTCTGTTAAAGCCTGTGAGCACAGTGAGGTAGCCTCCCAGGCTGCCAACAGTATCTTGAGGATAGTTCTTAGGGCCAGTAATTAGCTGGATGCTTTTAAAAAATAGGAGGGATGAGAAAGAAGAATTAAAGAAGCTTTTTGGAAGGCAAAGAAATTGGAAATCCTAGAAACCTTGTTGCCAGGTGCAGGACTAGTAGAGAAAGCCTCATCCATCTGGACACAGCAGCTCTATGTTGTGGTCCAAAGTCCTGCTGTGTGGGAGCGGCTCGTACCTGGGTCTTTCCTGGTAGTCTCTAAAGCACCTAATGTTGCTGATAAAATGCAAAGTAAACATCAGCCCCTGTGCTGCTGCCCTGCCATGTGCCCATCTCTGTTCCAACCAAAGAGGTGAAAATGTGCAGCAGTGATTAAAATAAAACCCTGCTGCAAGCAGCTGGAGCCTGCTGCCTCCAGTGCTGTCGTCCACCTGGGGTGAGGGTGGCGCCAGGGAGAGACTGCTTTACTGGCTAAGGTGCCTAGTCGGGGGGGGGGGGGTCCTCATCTCATGGCTCCGAGTGAATGGAAACCCAGTCCATTTCACTGCTGAAAGCAGCCTGTAGGGCTGCTACTGAATCAAGGGGAAATAGTCTAATACATGTTCTGTCACTTCATTTCTCTTTTATCTGTTTAGGTACCTTGCCAGCCTACTGAAACAGTAAAATCTTGTTCTCAGTTCCATTATTTTTCTGTCTGTTACTGTGTTTGATACAGGCTATGCCTCTGAACAGTTGCTGCCCCTAAGGCACTGCAGCATGTGCCTGGGTCTGTCTTGCCACTGCCACATCCATTGTCCTGCATGCTAAATTAGCCTCAGTTCAGACAAAGAGAGAGCAAGTAGCTGCTCTGACAATACACCTCCTCAATATACCCGGATCAGAACAACAATCCAGCATTTGCAGGGCTCATAGCACATCACTTAAATGTCTTTGAATCAAAATCTAGTGGAATGTGTTATTAGAACTAAATCTGGGCTGAGGTTGTTACTTGCTCTATGTTTTTGTCTCTGAAAAAACTAGGCTTAAGGTAGTACAACAGTGGTGTTAGATGGAACTTGTGCTTTCCTCTCTTTAAGAAAGATTTTGGGATTCCCCTTCCAAATAGTTTTCCTTCTGAGCTGCTCCTGCTGAGGTTGCTCCAGAATCTGTCATGCAAGCATGTGCACACTAACCATGCCATTAGACAAATTGATGGGAAGGGACTTATGGAGTCTCTAGTTCAAAGCCTGCTCCAGGTGGTACTATCACCAACACTAGAGCAGGTCATCTGTTGCTTTTCCTACAAGTCTTGAAAAATCTCAAGGATGAAGACTCCAACATTTCTCTGGATAACCTATTCCAACACTGCACCACTGTCTTAGAGGAAAAGCTTTTCCTAGTGTCCCGTCTGAATCACTCAAGCTACCCCTTCTGGCCGTTGCCACGTATTATGTTGTCTGCCATTACCAGCAAGAGTTTGGCTTTTTCATCTTTCTAAATCACTTTCAGGTAGTTGTAGGCTGCTAATAGAGTGCCTCTAAGCCTCCTCTTTGCCATCCAAACATGCCCAGCTCCCTTAGGGCATGCTCTCGGCTCTCTCCATGGATCTCTCGGGATCACAGGCTACTATCTTGGAAGCCCTCCGCTGGACCCTGCCTAGTTCCTCCACGTCCCTCTTGAGCCTGGGAGGTAGGAAACTGCACACAATATTTCCAGGTGTGGCCTTACCAGCGCAGAGTAGAAAGGAATAACTTTCCTCCGTTCCCTGGCCATGCTCTTTCTAATATAGTGCAGTATGCAGTTTGTCTTATTCAGGATGAGAGCACACTGGTGCCCCTGGCAACCTCCAAATCCTTTTTAGTAGGGCTGCCCCTCAGCCAGTATGGATACACAGGATCATTCTGCCCTGTTACAGAATTTCACGCTCCTTCCTGAAATTCACAAGGTCTCTGTTGGCCCAGCCCTCAAATTTCTCAAGGTCCCTTTGGATTGAAGCTCCCTTATTCAGCACATCAATCCACCCCCCCTAAATTAATAGCACTGTAAATTAGATAGTTCCTGTTTCCTGTGGGATGACTTAAGGAGAGAGTTATTCTCACCAAAGATGTAGTCTATCCATTGAGATATATGACTTTGTAGCTATCCAGACAGACACCTAAATGTCTCAGTCTTTCTGTTGTGAACCACACTGAGGCTAAAATACAGGACCAACTTTGAATGCTTTAACTGCAGGAACAAAAGAATAGAACTGTTGGAGCCAAAAGTTGCCAAATACCACAGATACTGAAGCAAAAAAAGAAAACTGTGGATAGCCACTTTGGATGGCAAGTCCCTGAACTTTCTTTGGCAATGAACAGCCAGAGCTGTTCAGGGCACTAGCACTCATGTTACGAAATGAAAAAGGTTTTGTTTGGTTTTCTATGAATATAGACATTAACTTCTGTTGTCCTGTTTGCTTTAGGTTAATGTTTCCATAGTGTACAGGTGTTAATGTGAGTTGTGAGTGTCTGCTGTCTGTCTCTAGCCTTGTAAAGAACAGAGTCTGGTGCTGCAAATATTAGCCCAGGCAGAGAAGTATTTGCACAGCCTTCCTCTATGCTGCCTCCTGCAGTAGTACTCTGTTAGTACGCCTTACAAATGGCCCAGGCTCAGCTGTCTTGAGTCTCAGCCACCTACTGCTCACTGATGAGCAGAGGCCGCATTTGCTCAGTAACAAGCTCTGGTTTTGACTCAGAAATGGTTGTAGTTATCAAATCCTATAAAATGCAGCAAAAGTGCCAATATGCTATAATCTTCAGAAGACGAGTACTATGCTAAATAAAATAAGGTACAACTAAGTCATTTAACACATATGGCAAACAAAATGCTTGTTTGGTCAAACTCATTCTTCACTGGCTGGGACAGCCCCAGATGTAGAGAAGAAATGACTGGTACATCACTGAAATTGCTGCATGCTTTAATACAGTGGTATACAGTCATTTCAGAGGGAGACTAAAGATTTGTGCTCTCATTTCGTCCAAACGAACTTCCCGGTGTCCATTGCTGTTGAGCTGAACAGAAGAGGAAAGCGAAACGATATCCTCCTGCAGATTTTGTGGGGAATCTTTCTGCCACTGCAGAGAGGAGCAACTAATGAGAAAACAGCGCTGGCATGTTGAATGGATTTGGTTCACAGAGGAGCCTGTCTGCACCTCACACACAGTCTAAAATAAGATGTAACATAGATATGGACTGCCATGTGTCCAAACCTGCTGAATGAGTTCTTACTATAATGGGGGACAAAGTTTCATGCACTATATCAAGTCCTGCGTAGCCTGGAAGCAATTGGAGGAAGATGAACTGTGACAGCTCCAATGAACTTCAAGAACAACGCAAAGGCCTGGCTGGAATTTTCTTGGTAAAAGCCTGGAGTGGCATAGAAACTGAGCTGTACTCACTGTTTAGTGTCCTATTAACCAGACATCCATCTGGGCCACCTCGTTGACCCCAAAGAATGCCATCACTGTCAGTAGGATCCCCATGAAGATTCTTGTTGCCACAGCAAGTCCAGTGGAAGTTCTTTGTACATGCTGTTGTCTCGGCTTCTTGTGAGGTGTGGATCTTTTTGATGAACTGTTCAGTAGGGAAGTAAAAGGTAGGTAGACTGTATGTCGGAGTTGCAAATTTAATCCTCATAATGGTCAACAACATTGGAATTGTCAGCCATCCTCTTAACTTTGCACATGAAGGCATTTGACGGCCTTAGGCTGAAAGTGGATCAGCATCATCCTTTCCTTTTTGAGTCCAAAAACACACAAAGCAAAGCCCCTTCTCCCCAAGGTGAGACAGACCAGCCCTTATTTATCTTCCCCCACCAAGCAACATAATGTGTAATGGGACAGAGGACTCTGAAAAAGCAAGGGGCAAGAGCTTCGGAAAACAGAAAGGTTTCAATATCAATAGCCAAGAGCCAACTGTCAAAGTTGCACTAGCCAGTGATGGAAGCCCAGACAGGATTGGAATTAACTAATCTGTCTACGAAAGGATGTGAAAGTGAAGAAAAATGAGAGATTGAATCCAGAAGTGGAAGTCCAAGATTGTTAGCCACATTTTTGGAAGTGCTTCTTGTAGGAAGAGGAAAACAAATGCAGTATTAAAGACAGTATAAGGGAAAAAGTCTCTAGGTTTGAGTGCCTGCAGTGCGCACACACTTACATGTAGCACAGGGACAAGTGGTATTAAGGCTAGGAAGATGAACTGCTGGTTCGAAGGGTTAGTAATCAAATATTCTCCTTTACTCCAAAGCTCGGATATGTAATGATATGATGTGTATGCTAATGGAGTATCTACTGCCCTGGAGTGAATAACAACCCAGCACTTCAGAGAAGAGGACTAGGATTCAGAATTTGTGGTTTTACAGTCAACTCTACTATCAGAGGTTCACTGAATGACCTTGGACCAGTCATCGCTCTGCGTCCCCATTTAGCCAACTGTAAAACAAAGAGCATATTGATCTCTGAGTGGTAATGTAACACTTAATTAATTTTATTAACCCCTTTTACTATGGAGCTGTGGACATAAAAAGAGTTAACTTTATGCTAATGAATTTATTCTAATAGCTGCTATCCAAAATATCAGGAGAGTCATCTCCTGATGTACTTCCCACCAGTAAGTCAGCTGCCTGATAGAAAAAAGTAGCAGATATGCTCTGGGTTCATGTCCGTACAGAGAATAAATTTATTTTTACTGGAGTGCCTTGGGAGGCCTTGTACATGAGGTAAGGTGCTACTGTTTTCCATTAGAGGCTGTTGGATTGTAAATTGCATTACAAGGACTTGAGGATCCAGAATCATGAATAATTAAACAAAAATGAGAAGAAAACTAAGGCAGTAGCAGGAGGCGTAAAGGGGAGGAATTGTACAACATTGCACTGGTTGTGCTGCTTGTAGTGTACAGGGGTGAAAAGATAGCTCCTATGACTGCTATCAAAGCAGTTAACTCTCTTTGGCTTATGATTCTCAGCAGCAACAGTTAAAACCACATAACCTCCCCGAGGATGAAATAATTATGAAACAGGCAAACCTGATACCTGGTCAGCTTGCATATGGCTGTCCTCTTCAGTCTCAATGTACATTGAGCAGGGAAGCATTTACCTGAGAGAATAAAAGCAGAGGAAGATGGTTTGCTCCAGGAGTCAAAGAAGAACAAGTGCTGTCTTCATGGGATTGGGGTTCAGTAGAAAGGAACTGTGCAGCCAGCTCTGTAGTAATGCTGGCTCTGGTTCTGTGAGATAACTGGTTGCCTGCTTGACCAGGACAGACTACAGAACGCTTTCCCCAGCTCTGCAGAAAGGACAGCCCATCACACAAATATGTGCATAGAGGGTTCCCTCCAACAGCAAGTTGCTCAGGAGCAAACTGCTTACGCTCTAAGGAAAGGAAGATGAACATGACCACCTGGCTCTGCACTCAAAGAATCTGCATGCAAACTGATTTCCTTTATGAGTTTAGACAAGTCTGTGCTTCAAGGTGACATCTCTACATGGATAACAGTTTGAATGAGCTGGTGTATAAGCGAGCATGTTTAAATAACTAAGTGATGATATAGTGCCCAGATATGCAAAACATTGGCAAAGCTCTGACAAGAATTTCCTTACTATGCTCCATAGTCATGCATCTGTTTCGTTGCAGGACTTATTGACATCAGTAAGCCCAAATCAGCTAGGACCTATTTGAACCTGCAAAGAGCAACAAAGAGAAGGTAAACCATCGAACTGAAGCTAAAAGCTGAGGAAATCAGATCACAGTTGATCACAGTTTCTGCAGCTGCTTGAGTAGGTCAAAGGCCTGAACCTTGCAGGGAATTAGAGAAACTGATCCCTGAGATAGTCCACATTAAAGTGGTAGATGACCCCCACAGGTCAGAGTTGGCCTATACAATTTCAAATGGAAAGAGTGATGAAAACTCTTGTCATAAGCGGCTGGTAATTATCCAACTCTCTGAGATCTGTAATGAGGTTAAAGTGCTGCCTACAGAGAGTGTGTGTATGTGCATGGGGGTGGGTGTGTGTGTTGGGGAGGGGGGAAATAAACAAATAATATTGTATGCCACTGGCTCCTAGGCAAAGATACGTAGAAGTTTTCAAAAGCTGAAAATGGGACTGCCCCCCTGAAGTCCGAGGTCATGCTGACTAGACAGGCTAGAAAGGATCTTGAAAGGTCCTTTAATCTCATCCCCTTGAACCAAGCTGGACTGACCTATCTAGAGCTGCTCTTAAACGATCCCCAGGACAGATGATCTCTTCTGTTTCTCCCCTTCCCACAAAAGTTGTTCATCTGTAGTAGAGGAAGTTGTATTGGTCCTTGACAAGTCCATTTTGGAAATCAGTAGCAAGGCTGTTACCTTCCACATGCTAACAAATTGCTTATGCATTCCAGAATTTTTCTAGAGCTTGAAGTTAATATTAATGGTTACATTCTTTCCTTTCTCAAGGCAGAAACCGTGCTTTCCATTCTCCATTCTTCTCTCCCATGGGGTGTTGGCTATCAGTTCACCAAGTTTACTGAAATCTGTCTTAGTCTATTGTTTCTGTTTTGCTAGTCTTACATTTCTCCTCCTAAGGATCGCAAGCTGACAATCACTGTCATCCAAATTGCCCTCTACGTTCATATTCTCAACAGGCTACACCTGTCAGCTACAATCAGCTCTAGACTCCCCTCCCTTCTAGTGGCTGTCATCACCTTCTGTAGCCAAAAAAAGTCAGTAACATATTCCAAAAACTTCCTAACAACCAGCACCCTGCACTGATGGATCCTGGCCTCTCCTACTGCTGTGCACTGGATGATTCTGCTTGGTTTTATCGGTAAGTAGCCTGGGGTCATGAATGACAGTGCCTCCTTCTCTTCCCTTTTAACAGTCACTCGGATTCCCTAGAAAAGATTCTCCTACTTCTCAAAGCAAGCATATGTCAACATCTCCTCTTCTCCTGCCTGTTATTCCTCATGCATTGTACACTACTGTATTAATAGTTCAGCCATAGTAATTATCCAAACAGCTCTCCATTGTACAACAGTTATAATTTTGACTTCCAGCTCCGCTCGTTTATTCTTCCCATTTCTCACAAAAATGTTGAGGAGTTCACAGGACCAACCCACTTCCTCTTCCTTCTTTTTTCACGCGTTGTTGTTTGAAGTCAGTCTCTTTGCCTCTAGCTTTTCTGCAGTCTAATTTTGCTCTGTTTCCTCCCCTGAATGGTAACTGCAAACAATTTACTACAAAGTTAAAAGGGCTCAGTTCTATCCACCGTTTTCATTAAGCCCCTCTAACTATCTGATTAGACTTTGAGGCACACTGAGAATGCTTTTCTCTCCTCCTTAGGGAGAGAGTAAGAGTCTGCAGTGTCTGTGGACAACTTATTCACATCCGGAAGAATTCTCTCACACTAGCTCCCTGCAGTAAGCAGAAGGACTAATCTTTTTAAAAATCCAAGAAGAGGGCAGCACTGAATTGGATTATGAATACTTAATTTGTTTGCACAATTATTACTGTTTCTGTTGGGCTTTTTAGACACACAGAGTAGGTCTCTACTTGTGCAAACAACCGACCTACAAAAGGTTAACCTCATTTTCATATACTAATGTTTGATGTGCACGTGTTGGAGGGGTATTTTCTCCACATTGGTTAATTTGATTGCAAATTAAAAAGAAGGATCTGTTCAGCAAGAAGCACAGCTGTCTAAACACCAGGTAGACTCTCAGATACTCTGTCCTTAGTGTGGATACTGAAAATAGCTCAGCAGGGGTATAGCTGGCAACAGGTAAGATCCTGAAATAAAACCCTTTACGGGAAGCTCACACCAACCCTTTTGCAGACAAAGAAGCACCAAGGGGATTGCTCAAGAGCCAGTCACCGCCTGTCCCCTCCAAGGCCAGCCTTCTGTTTAATACATACTCTCTTGTACCACAGGCACAACCCTGTGGGTGCTCCTCACTGAGCTACCAACAATCCCAGCTTTACCCCTCTGTGCTAGGAAGCAGCTTTTCTGCTTCAGTTAGTCGATAAACACGAAACGTTTTCCACAGAACCGCTTAAAACGTCCTTGAAATCCTGTCTGGGAAGCACTTTGCTCTGCTGCCGGCACCCCGGGGCCCAGCAGCTCTGCTGGATCCTCTGGGGAGAGCCACAGTGGCTGGCGCCCAGCCCTGTCCCCTGTCCCCGACTCCGCCACCGGCCCCCAGCCCCGCACTCGCTCACACCCTCCGCTCTCCTCCCCGCCGCGGCTCCCAGCGCTGCGCGCTGCCCGGCGGGACGGGGCTGGGCCGTGAGCGCGCCCCTCCCGCCGGGGCCGGGGCGGGCAGGGGGCGGGTGCCGGGCCGCGGGGCGGTGCCCGCCGGCAGCACCACGACGGGGCGCGCAGCGCCGGGCAGGCTGCGCCGCGCCGAGCCGGCAGCGCCGAGCCGAGCCGCGCCGCGCCGAGCCGAGCCGAGCAGGCTGCGCCGCGCCGCGCCGAGTGGCGGCTCTGCCGGCAGGCTGCGCGCAGCATGTGAGCTGCGGCCCCGGAGCGAGCGACCGCCAGCACCGGGCTCCAGCATGGGGCTCACCCTGCTCCTGGGGCTGCTCCTCTCCCGAGCCGGTAACACCGCGGGGCCGCGGGCAGGGCGGGAGCCGGGCTGGGCTCGGTCCCGGTCCCGGGGCCAGGCTGGGGGCCGCGGCGGGGCGTCCCCGTCCCTCTCCCGCTGGCGGCGAGGGGGCTCCGCGCTGCCGCCCCGGCGCCACCCGCCTCCCGCGCTCGCGGCGCGGCGGCTGCGCCCGGGGCCGTCGGGGCGCCCGGGCCGGGGGCGCGGGGCGGGCCGGGGGTCCCCGCGGGGCGGGCCGGGGGTCCCGGCGCAGCCACCCCGTCGCCTCAAGGTGCGCGCCGCAGCGCGGGGACCTGCCTTTCCAAACAGGCAACGCATGCTGCTTCTCGGACCCAAAACGTGAGCGGCACATAACGGACATGACCGAAGTGAAGTGATGCTCCGGGGTGTGGAAATGGTTTTCCTCCAGCCAAGGTCTGCGGAGGTAAAGCAGGACGACATCTGTCTGTCTCCCTCGCAGCAGGGAGAGGCAGATGTCAGGAGCTGGCCCCTCACCACAGGAGACAGGGCAGAAAGCAAGCTTCTGTTCTACTCTTGGAGGAGACACTAGACCTTTCTGAGCAAATCTTTACGGTACCTCTCTCACCGATGACTTTGCTGAGAGCTTGTGTTTTGCCACCCACCTTCCATGCAGTCCCTCGGGCTTCTGAAATGCTTCAGGCTGGTAGTTTTCTGAGCTGAGGCTCAGTCTGCAAAGAGCAATCCAAGGGGCTCCTGCAAAGATGCAACTGTGCATTTAAGCTGTTTGTCCCACTCTGGCATCTACTACTGCTAAGTCGCAAGTGTTGAGGATAGAAATGACTCCTCTTTCCATCTTTTGTGCAGTCTTCATAGTTGATGTGACTAGAAGTACATTAATTATGAAACTGCTCTGAAGTACCCCTACACCCTGGCTACGGGGATGTCAGTGCTTTTACATTCAGAGGAAGCCGCAATTGCTGAGTATCACAACGACGGCTACAGAGAAGCGCTATTATTACATTGAGATCTCAGTAGCATTTGCAGCCGTGTGATTACCATAAATGTCCCAAAATTTTCTACGTCCAAATACTAATGCTTCTTAGATAATCTGTGTTTAATAAAGGAAACGTTTCCCCTCTGCAATTGTCCTCTCTTTCAACAGCATAATGCACCAGGGGCATCAAAATAAGTAACTAACTTCATAAATACATGACAAGAGGTAAAATGAAAATGGAAAATAAACAGGTTTTGTGTTGCCTATCCCTTTGTCCTAAGGTATAAATAATCATAGTTAGTGCATATATTATTACCTTTTTTTTCCTCCTATTTTTTACTACAGGATTCCTGTAGGACTCCTATACACATGCACCTTTAATACTTTCTGCAGCCTAGACCATAGGACATCTACTTCTTACACATGATTATCTGGAGTTATAAATACTAACAAAATGTTTTAAGAAAATGAAATAAGATGTCATGTGTTAGGGTTTAAGGGAACACATAACTATTAGAAGATGAAGTTCCTAGAGGAGGATTATTCTAAATTTTTCTGCTTGGAGGTTTCCTATAGCTTTACCCAAAGGATCTGTTATAGGCCTGTGGTGGAAGTACAGTCCATCCACTAACACCTAGGTCTGATCTAGTCTGGCAATTATCATATCACTTTGAAATTTCAAAAATGTCACTTCAGACTCAGGTGAATGTTGAACAGAATTCTTAAGGCTAGGAAAGTATGCCCTGTTCTTTTATAAACTTACTACAGTAGCTGCTGCAGGCCACTGTTGGAGATGGGATACTGGTAGAGATGGTACTTTGATCTTGCCTGGTGGAGTAGATCAGTTTGCTCAGCTTAGAATTCCAACCTACTGGAGATAATGGACCCATTAGTATTGGAAATTTGCACTGTTTGCAACCTCATAGGATGTAATCACACTCAGCATGGTTATTAAGGTAATGCCTAGATGTAATGACTAACCAAAACCCATGGTGCTAGGTACAAAACATTTCTGGTGAGAGGTTTTTTTTTTTTTCCCCAGACAGCTTACCAAGTCATACAGTCTCTACATCATAGCCAGGTTAACAAAGTAGAATGAGTTGCTAGAAAAGCCAAGAAAAATGTTCAAGTGGGAGGAAGACACCTAGATAGCATTAGCGGGCTGGAAGAAAACTAGACAGTTTGAGGAGCAGACTAGCATGGAATTGCATGGGCCACTGCTTATGGCAGATAAACTGTTGAAGCCAGCGAGAGAGAAGAAAGTGAGAAAACAAACTAGATAGTGAAGACAGTATACAAGATATGAGCTACATCAAGATTTTTTCTAAGCTCTAGAGAAGGCAGATTTGAAAAAGAAGTACTGCATCTGCTGAACAAGGAAATGACAGGCGAGAACATATATCCAAAGAACATCAAAGGTAGATGTTAGGCTCAGAGCAATCATTTCCGAAAACCAGCAGAGCAGTATTGTCCTAAAGGGAAGAAGCACCCTAGCCTGCATATAAATTCTATTAGCAAACATTGTACTTGTACTGTAAACACAGATTCACATGCTACAGAAATGAAGAAAGATTATGGAGTTAATTAGCCTACCATTGACTTCTGCCAGAGACAAAATAATACCAGAACCCCCTTCTCCTCCCCAAATATTCTTCTTTGGAGAGAGCAGAGTCCATATAACAAAAAAACAAAAAAAGGAGTTGTAAAGTTTTAAAGATGATACTGTTGAATTGAGATTATTTAATTACCTTCATAGGGAAGAATTATGTTATAGGCTTCCCATAATAAAAAGGTATGTGTGTGTTAATATATTTAAATATATAGCTAAGCATGCATGTGCGTGTTACAAAATATGCATAAACACACACATGCAGTCAGAGTTCAGAAGGGACCAACAGATGAAGGCAGGCAGACCAAGCATGCATCCCAGCATTTCTGGCAGGGAATTGTGAGACTGGGTTCTATATACTGTAAATTGATTACATATTGGCACTTCTTCAGTATGAAACTACTTGCATCCAATATTAAGGGTTTCTTCTATTATGCAAATAAGTTTCTGTTCCACCCTTCAAATGGCTTTCTCAGTGCATCTCTTGGCAATGGCAGCAGCACTCACTCACAGCACACAGTATGGTGTTAATACTTGCTTATTTCACTGAGGTTCTAAGCGACCGAGATGGGAAAGCTCCTTCAAAGCACCCCTCAGCAACACTGAGGTTTCCAAAGGGCAAATTACTGCTCCAGGCAGAGACAGAGCCCTCCTGACCCTGACCAGGTTGAAAAAGTTAAGGCAGATAAAAAAGGTTTCATTATACAAAATCATTTTTTAAAATTTTTCTTTGGTCTTTTCTTCTCCCTTTCATCCATTAATACTCATCCTTTTGTTTCTAAAAGATTAGCGTGCTTGTTCCCTACTACTCTGTACAAAGGACCCCAACCAGTTCTGCCTCTTGAGGAGCCTGCTGAATAGAGGATCCCAACAGTAACAATGACAAGGTGCTTGTGTGGCATTCACCATGACTGAAATCCTAACAGTCTTTTCCCTGTTTGACTAGGAGACCTCCTGGCTCTGCCAAGGAGTGATTGCATAGCAGCAGAACAGCTGTGCCTCTCAGACTCCACCTGCAATGCCACCTACAGGATCCTGGAAAACTGTGCCCTTGCTGAGACTCGCTTCCTTCCACTGGATCACGATAGCAGGGACAGGTGTCTGAATGCAGAGCTAGTCCTTAGAAACAGCTCTTTACTGCACTGCAAGTGTCACCGGCGCATGAGGAGACAGGAGCATTGCTTACGTGTTTTCTGGACCGTTCACTCCAGCATGACAGATGGTGAGATGAAATAATTATGAATTTACAAGGTGTTAGTAAGCGCCCCCTCCCCACACACCTGAAAACAAATGTCAGAGGCTACTTCCCAACATTACAGGTATCACTTTGGAACCACATCTCCTAGTGAAAAGGAGTTGTTATTGCTCTGATAAGCGCAGAAAACTGATCTGGTCTGGGACTGGCCTTCAAATATACCAGGGGCCCTACTAAACAAAGATAGCTACTTAGAGACTTAAATTCAGTGCTGTGAGGGGAGACGCCTGTGAAAATCACTTCAGTCCTTCTGTCCATCCCTGGAAATGGGCATGAGATTATGACACACAATGTCATGGCATCCTTAAGGCTGCTGCATTTCTCCAGCTTCACTGGGATGCTTCTGCTTGGACTTCCACTAGGGACTTCCTTTGCTGCTAATCTCCTCACTAGCATCGAGATAGCCCGCACAGACCAAATCCCAGCTAGAGGAAATCTAATGACAACATGTAATGCTGTTGCTGTGCAGTAACATCTTTGCATCTCCAGCAGAACCATGTTTGGCATTTGGCTCTGAGCATCTCCAAACTCCAGCCTGAGGAAACAGCCAAGCACAAATAAGAAAGTCAGTCCAAAAGCATATGCTGGTCACAGAGCAGTAACATTTTTTGTGTCTTGCTTAGGTTATTTCAATTTGGAGACCTCTCCCTATGAGAATCCAGCAAATGAAGAACACTGGAAGACCGATTACAATAAACTGGCAGCTCTGGTATCAGGTAGGGATTGTAACAGGCTGCATGATATAGTGCTGCCCTTTCTTAACTTTTCAGGGGCTAAAATTTATTAAGGGAGAAAAATGTTTTGGGTAATGACACTTTTAAAAAATCAGAGGAATGCTTTCTCTGGATACTTGCCTATATATGGTCCCAACCAAGTGTAAATATTGCCATGGATCCAGGCCCCATGAAACAGGAAGTAACCCACAATGATGCATTCTCTGAAACAAACCCCCTAGCATCACCAATAAAAAAAGGTGATTTTGTAACTAGTATCACTGCAATGTCATACTACAGGCACATGGCAGAACTAAATTGCTTTGTTTTCTCTGATGTTCCCAATTTGAACATCTAGTAAGTAAGGGCTTCCACTCCACTTCTCTTTGAGACTTGCTTCATTGTTTCTGGGTTTCTTTTTGCTTCACAGGCTCACAGTTAGCAGGAGATGCAACAAATCCATGCCTGAAAGCAACTCATGTCTGTAATCTGAGCAAGAAGTGTGTTCGTCTGCGCACAGACTATGCCTCTATCTGCACCAAGGGAGCAGGAAGTGAAGATACATGTGATCGTCGCAAATGCCACAGAGGGCTAAGGAATTTCTTTGAGAAAGTCCCTGAGGATTTCACCAAAAGGATCCTATTCTGCCCATGTCAGGATGAACTCTGTGGGGAACGACGCCGGAAAACTATCGTCCCTGATTGTTCCTTCCAGTATAACACCAAACCAAATTGCCTGTGGCTTTTGGACTCATGTTTAGAAGACCACATCTGCAAGTAGGTCCAGCAGCAGAGGACATTAGCCAAAAGAAGAGAACAGCATAGACACTGATGGTCTTGTTTTCCTTCCTACAGATCCAGACTGGCTGATTTCCAACAAAACTGCCAACCTACAGACATGTCTCCAGATGGTTGCTCTCAGCACAACCATGCTGCATGCCTGCAGGCTTACATGGGGATGATTGGTAAGTGATACCCACAGTAAAATATAGGGTGGATGCCTATAGGTAATAAACTTGCAAGTACGCTCCTCCTCATGTTGGGGAAGACTGTCTTGCTCTGCTGCAGATGATAATGCTCAGTGTGCCAATGAATATGCCTTAGCCTGACTGATGCTAGCGCTCCTTCTTGCTTGTGACGTAAAGGCAGCCCAGAGCTCCCTCATGAGGTTTGTCGCTCTACTTAGTCCCATCCTCTGCTATCAGAGCAGTAGCACTTGCCCCAGGATTCTTGCACTCCTGTATGCTGGTGCAAACTGCTGTAAATGCTTGACCCCCAGAGCCCTCTCTGGCTGTATGAACAAGCCATTCCTGAAGCAGGAGCTACATCATTAAGCTTTGCAATCACAGTAGAATCCAGTTGTAGGATCCTTGTTAAACCTGACATTCCCTCGTTTGACTTTTAGACTCCCATGGTTTGTTGAAATTGTACACACTAGCTTCTCAGAGCTAGCAAGAACAACAGGCATACAGAGCACTGCCAATTGTTAGAGGGAAGGTTGTCTTGGTTCAGACATTCACTGCCAACCTGCTAATACTTCCTGAGAGTGGCTTCCTATGGATCAGTACCACACGCATCTTGTTAAAAAGGGAGTTGCAGAGAGCAGGAACAGCTCAGGATCTAGACAATACCTTTTGGTTTTCCAGATATCTTTGCTGTTCTCATGCTAAGTGAACTCTGGCTAAATGGCACAGTAAGGCTGTGCAGCATTTGTCTGGCAAAAGACATTTGGCCGCACAGTGTTGACAGCTACCTGAGAAGCAGGAGAACCTTTTGCTGCCATATAGCAGTATTGCAGTTGAGTCTCTGCAGATGTTTCACATCCTCCAATCTGAAGTTTTCACCTGCTTCAGTTATCAATGTACCCCACCATCAGATTGCCCGAATTAGAGGCAGCAGTCTCCACACACTCTCACAGAGCAGCAGACTGCACGTAGGTGCAACAGACTTTCTGAGTAGCCTTGCAGGGGGCTCCTGACCTCTCCTGGCCAACATGCACATCATCATGGAAGGCTTATGGCCCCAGGGCAGCTTTCCCTTCAGTATAACAGGACTAATCATACTTCTTTCATTTGGTGAAGTAAAACCTGATTCCACTTTCTGGCGGTTTGGGACAGGCACGCCTATGACACCCAACTACGTCAGTAACTCCAGTGTGGAGGTCTCCCTGTGGTGTACATGTGAGAGCAGTGGCAACCAGAAGGAGAAGTGCGACCAGATACTCGGCATGTTTGAAAGCAACAAATGCCTTGGTAAGTGTCACATAACAAGAAATCAAGGAATAATAGCTCAGCTTAGGGAAGTTCAAATCACGTTGATTTCAAGATCCTACATTGCACTTCTCCTACGTATAGTTTGCCTGTTCCTCTGAAGTGTGTCCATGCTGTCCTACCCAATCTATGGGACCAGCCTGCATCTGCTCTCAGAAGTGTTTCTGTATCTTTTACCAAAACATCTTTTCATCTCAAACACTTGTCCCTGAAGCCATTTCCACACAGTACTTCAATGAAAGGGTTTCAAAAGAAAATCAGTAAAGGGGTTCAGATGTGCTGTATCCATAGGTTGCTGCGTAGCAACATCAATGCACTAAGATTATGGGAGTTTTACTTTTCTTCTTTTCTCCTTTCTCTTTTCCTATGCTTGTCTTTGACCTTCACTTATCAGGACAAGACAAGTAACTCCTGACACAGCCCCTGTGTTTAGGGTCAGCATCATAGCAGTAGATCCCAAATCCTGTTACATACAACTGTGCAATCCTAAGTCTGCATTTCTTTTATGTCCCTGGCATTTTAGTAAAAGACTTTAATAAGATTTAGAATATTTTATGTTTGTAAAAGCTTCCAAAGGACATCACATAAGGAAACCAGCATCATCAAATAATTAATATTTAAATCTATTTATTGCTATATAGAAAAACCTTACACCCAGCACCACAGATGATACACCTACAGCATAAACAGCCAACCTGAGATATGTAATATCTGCCCCTTAGGAAATAGACAGCTGGCAAACTCCCACATGGACCCAAAAGTCCTCAAGTACAGGGCAAGTCTACTTTGCAGTCTGTTCTGGGTCTCACAAGTAAACCCACACAATAACAGGCCACTCATAGCCACTCATTGAACAAAGAATATGCATTCTCTATATCAAAAGGCAGCCATACAGACTGTGAGTACATTTCCTAAAATAGCTCCCTTAGATTTCTTTGCGCTGGACTCTAAAGGTGTGCACCAGAAAAGCATGTAAGACTCTCGCTTTACTTTTGTTTGCAGAAAATGCAATTTGGTCTCAAATGCGCCTGAAGCACACAGCTCTGGAGAGGCAGGAAGAATTGTTTTATTCATCTTCCCTAAGCTTCCAAGGAGACAGTGCCAGCACATCTCTCGCTTCAGAAATGTCCCAGGTATGCATTGCTTTGTTGTCTGCACAAAGCAGTGAGTAAAGTGGTCTAGACAGAACATTTGGAAAAAGCCAGCACCTAGAAACGTGTCACTTTGGACACCAAAGGGAGGAAGCTGCATGTGTGCAGAACACTGGGCCACCTCAACTCAAGCTATTTTTTCCACAGACAAGCAAAAATAGGAGGCCATACTGCCTGGCCACAGAGGTTTCCTATAGTCTCATGTCAGTGCTCAGAACTGCAGGCTGTGCAGCCAGATGATTGAGCCCAAATAAGTCTAACTAGGATTCATTCCTCCTTTTCATTTCCTAGGATTCATTCCTCCTTTTCATTTCCTAGGTGACTGAATTGAAGACACAGCGAGACATCTCTGAACACAGCAGTATGCCTATGGCCTCCTCTGTATATTCTGCAGCTGCTATTTCCTGGCCATCTCTGGCTCTGTTCCTGCCCCTGTTGCTCAGCCCACCTTAACTTGACACAAACGGCATATTTCCTTCCCATGTTATTAATCTTATTCCATATCCAGGCATCCTCCCTATTAATTTACTCTTGGAAAACAGACAGCTTCCAGAAAAGAGGAATGGAACAGCCTTAACCCAGAACAGCAGTCACTGAAAACCTCCCTGCAACTTACACCTCACTTTCCCCCTGACTTGCTCGCACTGACAGCTGCAGATTTGCTGCCCACCGTTGCTTCTGCCGTGTTAGCATTTTGAGGAACAAGCAGTCAGGATAATATTCAAGGGCAATATTTTAAAACGTAAGTCTGAATTCTTTCAGAACTTGTACATAGGGTTTGGTTTCTGACTGCAGGGAGGAACCTGACACAGTGTGCTACTGCCCCATCTTCTCGAGCTCTTTCTCGGGCACAGAGTACAGCATACCATCCTAAAAACTAAAAGTCCTCACACTCCAGGATGGGCTGCAACTACATACACATAAAGTTCCCGTTAAACATCAGTTCTGTATTACATTCAGTTCCCTTTTTCAAGTTTTTCAAATCCATTTTTTAAACATATGAAAAATACCATCCCAGATCAAGGACATTGTGCCCCAGCTTAAATTCCTGCTGTCTGTTTTGCCCCTTGCAACCATTTATTATCCGCTACCATGGCTAGCAACAGACTTGGGTTTTGTGGGTTAGGATGAGTTTCTGTACTAAGCCCCAGTAAATTTAGCCTTATACAGGCAACCATGACCTTTTGTCTGGCCTAAGGGCGTGCCTTCTTAGGAATGTTTTGAGAAAGCATATAGGTTCACTGAAGCTGTAGTTACCACAAATCCCCTGGGACATTCAGTGCAAAGGCTTCTGGGAGCTGGAATTACCTTGTACCTCCCCGCATACTCAGCTATCACTGCCCCCCCCCCCATGTCCTCCTCCTCTGCCAGGTTCTATTTCATGACCTGTTTATTCTGAGTGTAAAAGTGTGCACTGTGTAACTGCTGTTATTTTCTGCTGCATTGGCCTGTTAAAATGTGGTGTTAAAGTGAATATTGATTTCTGAGCATAGGTTAATAGTCCACAATCAATTGTGTGTAAGAGTTGCCTCATCGGTCGACTTATGCTTTCAGGAGAGCTAGGAACTCAGCTCCAAGCAGCTTCTGTGCACATAGATATGGTCTCTCTTGCACATCCTGTGAGACGCAACAAATCTGAACAGTAATATGCACAGCTGAGCAATATTGCAATCCTGAATAGATGCAGAGCAGGTGGGTATCTCTTCACGGGGTGCTTTGTCTGTCCCTAGAAAGGCACCAACTAGGTAATGTGCTGTGGTTCCCAGGCACTGTCAGATACCTTTTTACTAGAGAATCTCCCACTGCTGCATGCATAGGAGTCATTGTCCTTCTGCAGTGATAATATTTCTGTTTCAAATTCTAGCCTTCTCTTTACTTCCTAGGCAGCTACAGCAGGAAAATCATTGCATGGAGCAGAAACACCTCCTCTGTCGGACAGAGAAGCAACAACTTCTTTCCATGCAGTAGGAACAAACATAGTGTCTTCTTAATTCAGAGGAATATGAATGCTGATATTTCTCATTACCTACTGAAATGTGGTTATTTGGATCAAGAGACAACACTGTTCCCACATTTTTGCTACCCCTCTTTAATGAGGGCAGAACCTATGTTACCATAGGACTTCAAGATCGACATTTGGCCATCCTCTCTATGGCGGGGCTAGAAATCTGTGTGAAAGCTCTTGCTTGTAATGTAGCAGGCTCTGCCATCTCCAGAGTTTAAGGGAGAGTGACATTTTCTTCCCAGTATCCCATGCACCAGTGAGGATATTTGCAACAATGACAGAATGGCTTTCACTGAGCAATTTGTACTACTTACGCTATGTATGGCATTCATCTCCCAATCATCTGTTCCTCCACCAGTGCTCTCACACAGGTTGATATGGGAAAAGGTATTAGCATTTTGTGTATTAAAAACAAACCCCCCCCCCCCCCCAAAAAATGCAACTATTTTTTCCCATATCAGCTTGTGTGAACTTTGTGTAGTCTCTTACTCCTAGCAATAAGGTTATGAATTGCAATCGCAGCCTCCTGTCATGTCCTGGAGTACAAAGAAAGATGCTTTATAGTTAAACAAATCTTGCTCTAGACAGAAATTAGAGTGAAACACAACAGTTCAGATTTTTCTCCAAATGTTCTATATACTTTTCCATGTAGATATGTACCTTTATACAGACGGCTGCTTATGATTGTTCCATCAATAACTGCAACAAAATCCACCTCTAAATATATCGCGTTCACGAATGCTCGCACTAACGTGTACAAAACCATTTTCACTTAGGCTTTTGTAACACCTGGTCTCCAAATATCACAGTTCAGCCACACAGCATACACGCATGCACAACTGTAACTATGAAAATTGTCTTGCAATATCAGTATCAGTCCATTTCTGCCAACATCACCAATGATGAAAGACTGGCACACTTACCCAAACCCATTCAGAACAGTTCTCTCTCTCTCTCTCTCTCTCTACTACAAGGGAATTTACAGAAAAAAAAGCTCAGCTTCAGTTCCCCAGAAACTGGAATACAACATCCTGCATTATCTTTTGTCCAAATACAAAATAACCTTAATAGAAATTCTGTACCCTGACATCCTTAACGTTGAGCTCCCAGCAAGCATATAGAAAGGAGGGAACCTTCTAACTGTTGTAACGTAAATTATTTTTAAGGGTGTGAAATAATGCCAAATTTCACTAATAAAACTTACCTTGCAACTCTGGAAGTCTCCTGCCTTTCTTTGCATTGAATGGAAGATACACTCCTTGTATCCTCCTATCAAAGGCACGATGAGAAAGAAATTCAAAGAACAGAATTAGATAGGAGCTCTTAACAAAGCAGTCTCAGAACAACAACTTTCACAGACATCGCTCGCTATCAGGGACTTCAGAAATCTGTCATAGCTTTAAGTCTCTTAACATGGTCTAATGCAGCATTTACGAAGGGCATTCATATAGTTCTTCTCCAGCAGTAAGCTTCATAATCACCATGTTAGATAATTTTTTTTCTTGCTTGGCAAGTGAGAGAACCAATACACATTTCTTGCCCAAGGTCATAAGCAAGTTGATGCCAGAGATAAGCCTTGAATTTGGAAGCTCAAGATTACTGTGCCCGTGCTTCCTTAAAATCATTCTCGCTTTCTGCAACAATTGCATAAGTTTAAGTAGGGACCAAGTGACTGCAGTTTTCCTTTTAAAGGGAGGCACAATTTATATCATAGATATGGAAAAACTAACCTTTGCTTCACGACAATTCCTAGCTACAGATCCCTGCCACAACTCCTAAAATCTGCAAGTAGCAATAAATAACTTCAGACTGATGGGGCAATACCACAAGTTCAGCACCCATAAAAAACAAAGGTATCTTTTCAATACACCATAAAAATCACAAGTCACCATATTTGCTAAAACAAAAGCCAACTTTACACAAGAGGGAAAACTCAGAATATCTATCTCTGAGGAGTCTGTGCACCAGCCAAAGCTTTTGGGGATGAGAGTGGAGAAGCACGAAGCCCACCAGTACTGCTGTGGAGTCACAACTAACTGCCATTCTACAGTTGCTTCCCCCATCAAAACATAATGGTAAACATGATCAGTAGCTAATCGCTTCTACCTCAGGGATTTTGTGGCTGAACCCTTTTCAAGATGAGGGAGGTTCTGTTGATGTCGAGCTTGGTCTCTAATGGAAGTTCTTATAGGTGATTAACTCTCCTCCAGGAAGTGATTCGCTCTTTGGGTTTCTTGCAAAACCCAGGGTTAGCAGGGGTCATGGGATACAGCACTTTCTCCAAGTGCCTTCATGAAAATAGCCCCACATCCTTTCCATTTACAGCTGATCACCTCCATTATCCGCAGGCTAGGAGGAGATGATCAGTAATTGTTAAGTGCTTGAATCAGACTAATAGCTCACTGCTAATTCCCCCAGTAATGTGACTCCAAATTCCTGGTAAACAAACTGACTGCTTTTCACACACAGGGATGAATGCCAAGAGCCTAATATTAGAGCTCTAGAGCTAAAGCTTTTAGAGCAATCCTATCCACTCAGAGATGTTTAATGACATTATATGATGTACTAAATAATTAGAAAATGAAGGCCCACTTGAAATCAATGAGTTACTGCCTAATTAAGATGAAAAAGGGGCTCTACCCGGTTTTAAACAAGTTTATACTAAAATGGCATACCTGATAAATGGTGCAGATAACTAGGTCTTTACCTTTGGGCAGAACAAGGCAGCCACTAAGCTAGTACAAAATAATTCCTTGTGTGATTTCTGGCTCATCTTTCTTCTTACAGGAAAACAGGTGGGACCAATAAGACATGGGCTTCAGCAGTTCTTCCCCTTTGCCCTCCTCCCGCCCCCATCAGATGACAAATTTTATTAAGTAACATTCAAATAGCTTATCCTGACTAAGACTAAGTCATCTTTGCCTATTGTTTTACCATGTGGTGAGACTCACTGAATTCACACTACTAGATGCTTGAAGAGGAAGAGATGTAGACTGGAGCCTCTAGGAGCAGTTTGCAGCAGGAATTAACTCCTGAGTTTGAGAACAGGGGAGGATATTACAGTTATCTCTGTGTGTAGATAAAAGATTGAGGAACGTTCTACTGATTATCTCTGACTGAATTAAAATTAATTAGTAGTAAATTAGTCTTCAGCTGAATTACACGCCTCAGCAATCTCTGATCAAAATAAAGAGTAAAATTCTAGAAAAGCACTAGATGCAGAGCTAGAACAACTGGAACTATTTATCTAAAAAAGTTCTGCTTCGCTTTCACTATACAACACATGCACGTATACTCTATTGTATATATTATCCTCTTAAAACAGTTGCATGAGACTTCAGGTTTCTTTCCCCTGCAAGAACCATCCAGATTCCACACTGTACCATGGGACGTATATTCTCATCCAGAACTAAATTAAAGACTTTGGGATGTTCCCATCCTCCTCTTTCCAGCACACTGCTCACATAAGGAAGGCAGGAGCGTGTTTTCCATAATGTTGCTTCTTTTTCTAAATTATGTCCTTTCCTATTCCCAACCATTCCTATTCTCGAGTTTTTGGCATTTGGTCAGGGTGGAATGGAAACACCGTTACATGGAAACACCTGGCATGGCAACACTTGCAGAGAGCCAGAATTAACATTTTGTTGTTTTACAGTGACATATTCAGCAAGGAAAAGCTGCAGGCCATTTTATAATGCTGGAATTGCTGTTGCAGATAAATTGCCCTGGCATCCACAAGTGACTAATTTAAACCCCACTGAAATAAAAATGATTATTCAGCTATTGTGAAACATATGAATCATAATACATTTACTTTCAGAAAAACAAGTATTATGAGATAGATTATATGTATGAGATTGTGACTGTGATAGCAGGAGACTGGACTTGATGACACAAGAGGTTTCTTGCAGTCTTAAGTCCCTAAACAGAGGGACTAGAAACTTTTTTCAAAACTATTTTCATCAACGTTTGTCCTATTTTAGTTATTCTGGTGTGTTCTTATAAAATTGGGCATGCAAATGGAATGATGCAAAGACAGATTTTTCTCAGTTACTAAAACATCTGACACTCAACAATTATAAGCAGAGCATAATACAACACATTCTCCCCTAAGAAAAGGACATTGTTACAGACCAACCTGGCTTCAAACCTACATGCCAGTTCAGAATCCTCTATCAAAGATTTCTCCATGGGCTCTTCAGAAATTTCAAGAACTTGCACGAATTGTGGATCATCAGTTATGAATGAGTGCTTCCTTTTACCTAGGACTAAGGGAAAATGACTTCAAAGTCCCTGGCACATGAGTCAGAACTATGGCAAATATTTCCTCATAATGGAGCATGTTAATATTCCAGATCACGCACGCTGGATAATTCTGTTCTCTTTGCAGCTATTAGTGCTGCAGTCTCTTATGTGCGTGCAGATTCATACACAATATGCTCAAGAAGTGTTTTTAATTAAGGGTGAGCAGAGCACCATTGTGCTTGCCGTGCTCTACTCTGTTCCTTTTCACTTCTTTTCACCAGTCTAGCACTTAAGTTATTTTTCCTTTTATTTGAGTTTGCCTCTTACAAACTGGCACCCCAGGTCACTGAGCCCCACTTCAAGAAACTGAAATTTCTTTAACCATTTACACACCATTACTTGTTCTGCAGCTTCCCAAATCAGCACAGCAGCTTTTTTTTTTTTTTTAAAGAAAATTTTGATTAACTGAAGTCAATTTTGCTAAGTGCCAGTGGTTCTCAGAAGCTGGTTGTGTCAGCATTCCCCAGGGCTCCATTATGTTTTTTAGGGCAATAAAGCAGAAAATGCTCAGTCTTTTTGTAGACATGAGAGATTAGCAGCTAATTTTTTCAACCTCAAGCTCTCCGGATTTCACTTCTGTCTTTGGAAAAACATTCATTCCAAATCAGTGGACATTTGTGTTTTGTATGACAGCTCCAGCAGAAACAGTTTAGCAGATTTATCTTCTTTACCCTTCTCACATTTCTTAATCTAGGTTGTACAAGTCTGGATCATTGACAATATTACACAACTGCTTGTTACTCTATAGCCAACCTGGAGCTGCAGTAGTATCACACTAGAAGCACATTTTTAGTGCACTGAACACTTCATACTTAAGATTCATATTTCTGAAAGAACTGCAAATCTCTGTGCAAACACAAGCTATATCTATATGTCTGTATGTATATTTTAAACCCAGGAAGGCCCTGAAGCATAGAGAGGTTAGGCCTTGTCACAAAGGGACTTACTGAAAAGTTGAGAGCAAAATCTCAGCTACTTTATTATTCATACAGCATAGGACACACATTCCCTCAATGGGGCTGAAATGCTAACACTAGAAGATCAAGATTGGCCCCTATTCTCAAGCATCACCAAATTACATCTCCAGTCTGATAAATCAGGCAAGACAAAATGGTAAGGAAAGGGAAAAGATGATGGGTTTATTCAATTTATTAGACCAATTAGCGTTCATTTCTTTTAGATTGACGTCAACTTAGCTAACAGATTTTAGCTGAAATCCAGCTATCATTCACAGTAACAGTAGCACTCTTGTATGCACCTGAGCTTGTATTTTAAGCAAGACTTATAAATATGAGCTTTTAAACTCAGATTCTGGTTGCCTGTCTTAAGGCACAACACTTCCATGACCTAGCCTAACACCCTGTTTAAGAATCAAATAATTTTTCTTCTGCAAACATGCGTCTTGTACCTTTTAAAATTCTGGTATGTCCTAACTCAACAATGCCACATAGACACAAGTAAAAATGTTCTGCACGTTTGCTCCTCTAAAAATTCAGCAGTTCTACTTTTGAGATAAATAAAGCTTAGATGATTTGATATTTTGTAAACAAATACAAACCTAACTTTCAAACTAAGCTCAATCATATCATATCATATCCCGCTATCACGGAACTCAGCTCTTGAACAAAGCCAGATGCTTGAGGGAAGAGGGAGGAATGAAAATATCCTTCCATCCACATGTGAATTACAGAGTAATGATTCTGAGGGAAAAGGCAAACTCAGGTGTGGATTTGCATCAAGTACTCTGTGATATGCTCTTGCCTTAGACAGCCAATGCTACTTCTACCCAACTACTGTCACCCTCCCCTCACCCCCCAGCAGAAGCTGGGCTTTCCAGCTAACAGGGGACTGCATAAATTCCCAATGAGACTGTCTTTTCCTCTGAATTGCTCAGTGTCCTTGTGCTGGGTCAGTCAAGCATTGCAAGTCGGCTTTGGGAGTCAGTACGCTGGCCTGTTCAGTAGCAGGCCAGGAACACAAAGCCGGAAACCCCAACTAAAACACTTTATTGGCCTGTGCCTTTTGCAATTTAGCACTGATGTCAGATTTAATCTTTTGTCTTCACCCCCAAAATAGAATAGCTGATACAAAAAAGACAAAGGAGAATTAACAAGACCTAACTGTTGGGAGGCTCCAGAGTTTAGAGACCACCAGACAAACTTTTTAACTCAAAACCTTAAGATAGACTTTTCCTTCTAACTGCTACTGTTACTCACGGAGCAGAGATATTCATTATGTTGGCCTAGATCATTTTAAGTGGTTTAAGCAATCTACAGCTCAATAAGCATGAGAGTTCCAATCATTACTTCTTTTATGTATTCTCTAACATCTGCCAACACCAAATTTCATCTGTAATCATCTTGCCTACACCTTCACCTTCATCAGATCCCTTTGATAACCATGAATCTCAAGCATCCTATATATTTATGGGTACTGTTTATCTCCTTGCCAATCACCTTTCATTTCAAAATTGCCGATAGCTGTACTGGACACCTTTGGGACACATCCATGTTAACTTTTTGTCATTCTGAATAACTAGTATTTATTATTCCTCTATATTCGGGACTGTGCTATCTCCTCATTCCTTTGTTCACTGCTCATAGCTAATAGCTGGAAATAAACCAGATCATGCAAAATCCATGCCATGACCTAGCAGAATACATCATCATTGCTACTAACGTACACAGACCATTTCTATTAACAGAGGTGACAGCACTGATTATACATGCAAGTCTCTTCAAAAATGAAGTGATGGATCAAGAATTAAATCAGGACTGGTTGCGCTCCTTCAGGTAAAATTAATTACTGAATATGTACCCAAGAGAACAACTAGGAATCAATAGGATAAAATAAAAAGGTGTAGGCTAGGTGTCACATACAGTTTCCTAGCTCTACTTGCCAGCAAACAAAAAGTAGCTGTCTGGAAAATTCACTTCTGCCCTCTCTCACCAATACTTAAGCACATATTTAGTTATCAGTATGATTTAAAAGCTGTCTTAGTTGAGCTTTTTCTGCCTCCTCCACACTGAATAATAACCAGAAACTTCACTGTGTTTTAATTCTGTCAGCACTGAAGTACTGTTCCATTAATATTTCAAGGGAAGGAACATCTCTTCTTGGAAAGGAAGATTCCTGCTTTCTACTAGCAGAATTCCAGATCTCAGACCAGATGGTGACCTTCAGATGCTCTGATACTCATGAAGTACAAAGCACACAGCTTTTGTTGAGATTTTTATAGAAAACAAATCAACACAAGTTGGAATGAGATATTGTTACATCCAGTCATTCTAGTGTTTGTAAAGTGAAAGTACAATAGCAAGACTGATGCATTACTTTCTACTTAACCTGAATTTTCTGCTTCTTACGTTATCGATATATTGGACTGTAGCAATCAATTACATTTTTGCTCTAGTAACTTTGCGAAAGACCATGTGCACCGTGCAAGAAGGTAATTAGTAAAGAGGAAGCAATGACAATGGAAGGAAAGGCCTTGGGAGCTGTAGAGCACCGACCGAGGGGTGAAAAGAAATGACTGCTTTCATCACCTAATCACCCATCTAAATAAGAACGTTCTGAGAGACATGCTAGAATATAAAAATTGTTTTTATCTTTTATTAGTAGTATCAAACATGGTACAATAAGGAGAAAAGAGGTTCTATTACTGTCAATTAAAATGTCAGTTACAACTGAAAGCTGTGCGTTTTCTTAGCAGCAACTGGAATGAGAACATTATTTTAGTATACCTAAGCCAGAACTCGAACTATTTTGTTACACATAAATTAGAATAAGAAATAAAAATAATCAGTATAGAACTAGAATAACACAGGAAACAACTTGCTCCCTAAGCAAGGGAACTAACGAAGCCTGGTTTCACAAATCTGTGTTATCTTTAAACAATATATACACCAGAGTAAGCCCATGGTCCTAATATCCCCATCAGACAAGAGACAGAAAATGCTATAGCCAGTCCCGGATTGTGTAGATGCTGACCATTAAGTGACTCATACTGACATGCTGACTGAAGAAGCTGGTTTCTGCCAAACTAAATGAAAAGCTGAGACCTGTCAGACTTTCCTCTCAGAGGACAAATTTTGGTTTCTCCTCCTCACTAGCGACTAGCTTCAGAAGTGACTGAAGCGACTAGCTTCAGAAGTGCATAGAAACAGTTAAAACAGTTATTATCTGTCAAGTTTGGCTGAACAACAACCAAATGACCAATGGAAATGCAATCATACATACCCTAATTTTTTAGGAGACGGTCAACACCACAAATAACAGAAAAACAAGTGGCTTGGATTGTGTTCAAAGAAAAAAAACCCTACAACATCTCATACACAGAGCAAGAGAAAGCTTCACCTTCTTCATCTTCCAGGGGTGAAAACATAAGAGAATCCTGATTTAACGTCATCTTTACTAAGGACGGGCTCACAACTTTCTCCCAATGCAAACGTGTAAACACATACACAGCAGCAGCACACAGAAAGAAACAAAATAGCTGCCTGTAATGAACCTCTACAAATAAATGCCCTTTAACCTCTTAAGTGCTGCAAGAAGTGTCTTGCGCTAAAAACATGGATTCTATTTTTTTCAGAAGCCAAAAATCAAAATTTCCCATTCTTTTAATTAAAACAAAAAATCCGAGAATCGGCAGATTCTGGATTTGGTAATAAATCATATGCAGATTCACATACCCCTTCCATCCTAACAAAGTTTCGAGCTAAGCATCATTTACTCCTGATGGTTGTTTGATGCCCTGAGGCATACCAAATGACCCATTTATCCTCAGGCGGTCATATCCTATCTCTAGCTGAATTTACACCTTTCTTGGCAGTCTTAGATTAGTCAAAGGAGCAAGTAATCCATGGAGAAGGATCCAGTCAGTAAACCAGCTCTGGCCAGACTCACCAGCAACATGAGTCCTACGCACATAAGCAGGAATGTGGGCAACAGAAAGACAAACTTGCTGTACAAGTTATTTTAGAAAAACTCAGTCCTTTATATGATATTTTTTTTAGAGAAAGGGCTAATCTGGATAGAACCTAACATAAAGGAGGACACCTCTCACAACGCAACCAAGCGGACAGCTCCTAGCAGGGGGCTCTTGTGCAGCCTAATGTAGATGTCAGTTAATTAGAGGAGAAGGTTATATCGTTAGTAGCCAAATCGATATAAAATGAATTAAGAGGTTGGACAGCAAGCTCCCCTGCTTTCCAGCACAGCACCCGGGGCTGTATTTAGCTAAAATTCAATACACATTAGCGGACAATCAATGTAGCCTTGTATTGGGATGTCTTCTTGAAATACTTCAATTGGACTCTCCAGTGTTATCAGTGCTAAACAAGATGTCAGATTAAGGTAGAAGCTCTCCCAAATGGGATTGGCAGTCCACAATCTGGAGAAGCCACATTTATTTCTATTAAAGCCCTACTGCAGACGCTCTATCCTGTGAAGCCCAGCCACCTCCGTACCTCCAAAAGCAGGCCCATCTCCTTTTGCCATTTCAGTCCTAGGCTTTATTATTCAAGAACCTGTCAGTCACGCTAGACTGTAAACTTCTACCTTAAATTTAAAATCTCTAGAGAGAATATAAATCAAACTTGAAATCAACAAATCAATAACTGGAAAATACCCCATCAAAAACACCCCAACTGGTTTAAAATTTGACACTGCAATACTTTATGAAGCAGCATAAGCACTGTTGATGACAGAAATTTAAAATATTTTCTGTTGTGTGTATTCCCTAAGTAAAACGGCAATACTGTCTGTCACCTAACCAGGACATTATCTTTATCCTTAGCTTTGTTTCACATGTAGCACAGCGGTTACATTCCAGACTTCCTGCTCAGTTGGGAAACTTCAAAGACAAAGACAAATCTTTCCTCTGAAAGATCTTACCTAATTTAAGACAAGAAACAAGTAGATCTATGAGAGGACAGTGATACAAGAAGAAACAAGGATAATATTCACATTACACAGATGTGTACAACTTAATGCTTTTGACATTTCAAATAGAATAGAAGCAAACATTTACTGTATCTAAAAATGCCACAGAACTGACAGAAAATTAAGTTCCATACCCAACCAGGAACGGGCAGTACTGTGGCTAGCACTGACTGACACTATATTCTGACAGGAACAGTTACAACATCTACAAAGCGTTAGGGAAGACTACTGTCTGTAAGGCAGAAAATGGCGATAATGGGGAATTTCCATTATTTCTGTTCACATGGGTAAGCCTGATAAAATGGAACATCGCAGCAGACTGAGAAACACACTATCAAGGATATTAAACAATATAAAAACCAGAGAAGTGCACCCAGGAACTATAAGGACACACTAGAAATAGAAGTGCATTCAAAGCAGAAGCGCACAAGTTCACACGGCATAGGTCCATCAGAGGCTATTAAACAGAACGCGCAGGTCAACTTCTGATCATCTCAGAAGCAGAGATTCCTTCAGAAAGAAAGGAGTCTTGACAGGTGCCTCTTTCAGCACTGGGAGTAAACCGTTTTTGACAGTGTGGCTTCTACCAACTAGTTACAACATTTCTACGGGAGACAAAGATATGAATACAGATCTTGAGTCCTATCTCACTCCCTTCTGTCCATGACACTGCACAACAGGAGGACAGCTTAGAGAAAAGAATGCTGCTTTAGTTGCAACAGGTCTAAATATAAGAGATTTCACTGGGCTAGCCCACCTACACACTAACATTCAGTCAAAAGAAATGATCGCAAAACATTCTGATGCTTTAGAACAAAGTAATAATCTGTCCCCCGGCTTGAATTTTTCTTCTTTCCAGATCAAAGTTTCTCTGCTCCATTTTGTGAACCTTGAGCAGCTCAGGCTTCACAAAGGAAATGGATTCTTGCCAGGAAACACTTCCACTACAAAGGACATGAGAATAAATTTAAGTGAACAGGACATTCTTTCACTGCACAGCAGTACTTTATTACTGTGTATACTGGAAGGTATTGCTCAATTAACCCCCAGCTGCTACTGTCTTTAAAAAATGATGCCCCTGAAAAAATGCATGGCAAAGATCAGTTTCCCTTTATGCAATTTCTCTAGAATACAAAACGCACAATTGCCCAACAGAATAAATAGGCAGCACTGCCTCTAGCAAGCAAGCAGCACATTCACCCAAGTTCTTTCCATTAGAAATAGAGAGAGAACATGACAAGTTTACCTAAAGAGCAATAACATTTTAATAGACAACACGCTACGACACCACAGAATATATTAAGGAAGAGCCACGCCTATCAAGAACTGGCTGATATCCACAAAATATGCACTGACAGAAGGAATCAGATCATACTCTCCGGCTCCACTACTGACTTTTTGTAGTATTTGTCAAATGTACTCTTTAAGCACAGTACCCAAAATGCTTCACGCATGCCACCAGAACTTGTTGCTTTTGGAGGTACAGCCCAAGAACTAACTTAGCATAAGAAAAATTCTGAAGGTTATACCAATGTAATCCATGTAGCTTTCAAAAATGTTATATAGCACTCTCATATCGTGTCCTGGAAAACATAAGGCCATTATTTCCCCCCAGCAATAACTCATCTAAGCCATATAGTACTTTCTGTAATGGAAGAGCTACATACTGCATCTTCCATTACCTTCCAGTCTAATTAAATGCTCCTTGGATAAATCTTGTGTTTACAGTCTTGTGACATGCTACCAGTGCTGACTGCTCCATTTATAAACTGATTGGATTCAGTCCAATCATCTCCGCTTATTCTACCTGTCACTCACAGAAAACTCAGACTCTTGGAAGCAGTGCTCTTCAGTTCTTGTTTGTTAGTTATTAATTGGATATGTCTGTAGAACTGAATTATTTAGATGAGCTAGGTACCAACAGAGCTCTTTCAGCCTGCTTATCTAGAGCAGCCAAGAGGTTGAGGGAGGACAGGACACCAACATTCCTTGAACTTGAACCGCTAGAAAAATTTCAAGTGATATAAAAAAGTATAAATGCATCTGATCTACTCTCAGTATTCAGTTTGAGTCAGAGAGCATTGATTCAGGGAATATAAAAAGCCTCCTCTTTGCCTTTGAATATAGAATCTTGTTACCTATCTAACCTGACAGTATAACAGCAGTATGGTGAGACCACTTCAGAGAAGCCAACAATTTTAAGACATGACCATCCTTCAGATGATTGCTACACATTTCTAGTCCACTGAAACACCATGGTGATTTAAGCTAACCTGTTTTACTTTCAATTACAACAGATGAGAAGAGAATAATACATGGTTAATTGTTATCCTTCAGCAGATGAAGGGATAACTTTCAGAGGAGAGACAGTAATTGCTTAAATCGCTATAAGCTTAATTACTAAGTCACCTGACCAAACCCAACTATGCAACCTGGGAAGAGAAAGCATCAAGTGACACACAAGTTTTTCCAGAACATGTCAGCACCTAATAAAACAGAATGATGATAAGCAGTAAACTATATACCACTAGCAGTAGACCTATATGGTGTGGTTTGCCTTTCCAGCACCAAGACTATTACCAGGAATTTCTATAATGATGTATTTTAATATGCACTCCATTAGGATTTGGAGTCATCCTGACTCTGAATGATGGTAAGAAAAACAAAGTCCATCCTCTTCCATTACATCCCTACAAATTGGAAATTCCCTTACGTTGCATTTCTGGTATATTAACATAGTGGGGCTTGTGGTGTTTTTATACTTCTTGCTCTTAAAAGGGAGGAGAAGAGACGTACTCTGTATATGTATTTAAAAATACTTTAAGGACCTGGGCATCTAGATGAATGTTATGTATGTCTGTCAGAAATGGTTTAAAAACATGTATTAATGAAACTATGAAAATAACTATTTCAATGGCTGCAGCTGGCATTCAACACATCAGTGCTGGAGCTAAACCACCACCAGTTAAACTGAAGGCTCTTCTTAATAGACCAATTTCTGGTGATTACTGGAAAATTAGTTGGAAAAAAGCTACTTCATAAAAGTCACCACTGGGTTTATTACACTTTCTAATCCAGCAAAATGTGGCCAGCACCAGATAATTTAGTTGTATTAAATTCTGTTTCAGAACAGCATCACCCTTGATTACATAAAACATAGTCAATTACATGCAGAACATAGTTTAGTAATATTTAACTTCATTTTCCTTGGGATATCTAATATGATATAATACACTTACTTAAGGAAATAAATTTTACATTTATATCAGACACGGTGACAGCAGAAATCATTTTTGTAGCAATTAATCCATGTGGCAAAAGTCTGCATGTGAGCTACTTTATCTTCAATTTGAAGAAGTATAGGTTAGTTAAAAAGACAGGAATTTTAATATAATTAGCTCAGGTAAAAACCAAAACAAAATGAAACAAAACTGAGTTGCTGTTTATTTGGATATTCACAATGTCCCCAAAAATTCAGCACTCCAGCAAGGCTTACAAACTGTTACATTTCAAAAGAACTGATGAAATTTGAGGAGTAATCACAACTGTACTGGACAGCTAATTAAAGTTAATTTTATCACCACCAGTGCAAAATCTAACCTGTTCGAAAACACTTTGATTTTTGTTCTAATGGAGAGGCCTATGAAGCACAACAAACATTACTTTCTGCATTTTGCAGATATGTAACTAAGACACAGAATTTAAGCAGCTTATCCAAATCCAAACAGATCATGAACAGAATCAGAAGTCAAACCCACACGTCCTGTTCCAGTCCAATGCCTGAACCTCATGAGGGATCGTACAGCTTTACTGCTTCAGACTACAAGGCCTCATCTATCCGGAAGAAGTCAGAGACTACCAAAATACCACACAGTGCCATTTCAGAGTGTTTTTCCTTAGCACCTTTTACTCACCAATATGACTTATACATACCAACGTACAATATATATATACCCAAGAGAAAAGCCCAAGTAGCAAACATGATATACTTCTGTTATACTTCCAAAAGCTGATTTTTCTAAAAGCAGCACCAAGGCCATACTGTATACAATAAGCCTGCCAGAGAAATTTGTACAGACTTTTTGAACATATGATCTGCTTAAGAGTAACAATATCACTCAAAATCACTTTGTGTTCTTTTTTTTTCCTCATAATAAGACATGACAGTTTGAGGAAAAGGTTTATTATTGACGTGCTCTCTGAACTGCTCCATACCATAAGAGGCTTAATATTACACTTGAGCTTAGATGTTACAGCTGAAGCAATCACTGACTTTGCCTCCTTGCAGAACATGCACAACCAATTCTGCTTAGCTCATAATGCCTAACTATTATTTGGCTTGTTCTGAACTAGGAAAAAAACCCTCACAAATCAAGAAGGCTCTGGCAACATCCAAAGAGCCTTCTCAGGTACTATTTTTTGGTTTCTTCCTGTCACACTCCCTCCCTGCCCCCCTCCCCGCAGGGGTAAGAACAACAAGCAACCCAAAAGTTCCACGTTGCCAACTCCTCATTTATTTCCCATTTACTCAGCTGCTGGACTTTTGCTTATTCTGGATACTTTAAAAATTTGACTTAGATGAGTGTGTTCATTCTATCTTCTTGCCTGGGCACTACAGTTAAGTTTATGCTTTTGAGCACTGATGATGCTCAGCAACTACAAGCTGTCTGTAGTTGCTGAGACTAGCTAATTTTTTAATATAACTTCTACAAGGGTAGCCGGAGTGCTAGCACCTTCAGCGTCTTGGGAACCATGGACCCTTTCAACAAAAATTTGCCTCTATTTTATTTTTGTTTTAAAATATACATACAGCTCCACTTCTCACTATGCCTTCACTAGCCCCAAGGAAACAACCGTCATGCAGAAGACACTCACAACAGATTATTTTGCTGGAGAGAAAGACTTCCAGCTGGTTTTATAGCAGTTTTTTATTCTTGATGAAGCATGCAGAAAACATTAAAATATTAGAAAACTAGGGTTAAAAGACTATTAGAGAAATACTGTGTTTTATTTCGAAAGGTCAGGTTGAGGCTATCATCTTTCCTCTTAAATACATTCTCTCAGTAACACAGATACAAAAACAGAAATGGTACTAAGCATCCTAATTTTTTGATATGCTTAACAACCACCACTCGCTCTTACAGTCAAGAGGAGCTGTTGGTGCTAGTCATTTATTTGTTTTTTAAGGTAAAAATTAGTCCTCTAATCTGTGTAAAATAACTGCTGCCTTAAAACACAATAATGGGTCACCATGAAACATCCCGCTCCTTTCTCAAATGGAGAGACAACGCTGTAGAGAAGAAGGAAAAAAACGCTTGGACAGACCAAATACAAATAATGACTTACAGTAAGAATTTTTAAAAGTTTCCTATATTAGAAATCTGTGCTGATTTGCTCACAGTAGCAAAGCTCTGATGCATAAGAAAACTATTAGCAGCTCCAACCACTATTTTACTTCTATGTTCAGTTCCTGTGGGGAAAGGAGAAAAATCTCTGCATATCAATAGCTTCTACTTCTTCCCACATAAATCTTTGCCACTGATAAAAGGGTGGCTTTGTCCTCCCACATTCACTTCTCTAACTCTTATGCTGGCCATATAACAAGAAAAAACCGCAATGGACTTCCAGCCTGATCAGTTCTTTGGTCAACGCCCCGTCTAGGTGTACAGTCATTACCACCAAAACAAGCATGGAAGCTACAGGACTGAGCTTTTCCATAGCAGTAGACTTGTGTCAGATGAAAGCAACAGCAGAACCACAGGTTCAAATATCTCAGTACGGAGTGGGGCTGGTATTTCATCCATCAGTGACAGCTTCCTACTGCTCACCTACAGGATGGGGATAACCACTTAACACATTGCCTCCAGTCTGTTTTCTTCTCATTGGCTTCCAGGATGCATAGCAGCACACTAAACAATCCAGTCAAATTACTCTACTCCTTAAAAATCAGTCCAACCATAATTATTG